>NC_058083.1:81328485-81634397 GCF_014858855.1 Bufo gargarizans
TTACATTGCCCAACTCTCAGCCCACACTACGCAGGGCAGGGCCAGGGGTCCACAGGCGGCCGGGCCCCCTGGAGTGCCGGGCCCGGTCGCAACTGCGACCCCTGTATGTACGCCCCTGCTTATAGCGTGTCCCTGCCACAAACAGTATGTAAGGAGAACAAAAAGGACTCTAAAAAAGAGAGTAGCGGGACATATGGCAAACATTAAAAAAGGATATGAATTACATTCCCTTTCTAAACACGTTAAGGAACACCACAATTGTGATCCCTCCTCCCTTATATATGTAGCACTTGAGAAAGTTAAAAAATCCTGGAGGGGAGGGAACCACGTTGAACATATGTCGAGATTGGATTCCAAAAGAATATTCGAGTTCGACACCCTGATCCCAAGAGGGTTAAACGCTGAAATGGAACTATTTGGATTTTTATAGAGTAATTGGGGTGGTGGCCCATCGGGGATGGGACATCGAAGTCAGGCTGTTTACCAGCACTCTGTTCTACCCTCCTCGGTGGGTTACCCCCCCAATTCACATCCCTCACTCACCAGTCCATCCACTTTCCTAGCACCATGTGGAACAACATGATTAAGGATATACCTCATTTATGGGTTTAACCTGAAGTAATACTAAGGCTACTTTCACACTAGCGTTGTTTGAATCCGGCGTTCAATTCCGACACCGGAACTGCCCGCCGGATCCGGAAAAACGTCTGAAAACTGATTACATTTGAATCCTGATCAGGATTTTGATTACAATGAAAAAATGCATTGGAAAAGACCAATCCGCCATTTATGGACTTTAACTTTTTTTTCATATTTTTCGGGTTTAACATGCAAAAGCCGGATCCGTTTTGACGGAACACACAGAGCTGGATCCGGCGTTAATGCAAGTCAATAGGAAAAAGGTCGGATCTGGCATTCAGTCAAAGTGTTCAGGATTTTTGGCCGGAGGTAAAAATACAACATGCTACGGTTTTCTGAAAAGCCTGATCAGTCAAAAAGACTGAACTGAAGACATCCTGATGCATCCTGAGGGACGGACTCTCCATTCAGAATGCATTAGGATAAAACTGATCAGTTCTTTTCCGGATTTCAGCCCCTAGGACGGAACCCAGCGCCGGAAAAGAAAAACGCTAGTGTGAAAGTACCCTAATTCATAACTGGAAAAGAGAAAAAAAGAAAAAAGTACCAAATCCTGGTAGTTCATATTATTATTAGTATAGCAATAGTATGAGTCATATTTGTAACTAAAAAACGCACAAATATTGCATCTCAAACCATATGGATATCAAATTTATGGAGAACAGACAAAATATATGTTTTTTTAAGAAAAACTATGTGGTTCTATGCATTTGTCATGGTTACGATGTATTTACATCGATGGATGTTTTATAGTTACCCACTGGAGGTTCCTACTATAAGTTATACGAATTTTCAACATAACATAAGATATTTGATTAAATTGGATCCCCTGCACTACATTGGAATTTTTAGGAATCCGGGTCCAGGTTGGATCCAAGATCCAGCAAGCATTGCTTTATTTCTTATGTACCATATAAAGGGATTCTCTGTGTCACTCACTGTTCAACCACTGAGGAAGGGGCACGTTTAGCCCTGAAATGCGTCTGGTACAGAACAGTGAGAGACTTAATTGGTCTGTGGCTGCACCAACATAACTATACCCCCTGCACGTTCAAATTATTACCGGCCGACACCAACAGATACAGCTGCTACACCGTACGGTCCGGATTCTAGGACCCAATGAACTTTCATAGCCTCCGTCGCGTGGGATGCCACGAGGAGGCGTGCGGACCACGTGGGACGCCACATAGGTCCTGGTAGCGCAAAGAATACAGCTTCCAGACGGCTCCGGTTGTAAAGACTTGGCACAGGACGGCACAGCCTGCATATGCGTGGAGTGGTAAAGTACAGAATATTAAAGCCACACTCTGGTTTTAATCTCACATTTTTGGCACTCTTAAGTTATAGAGTTTGCTTTAATTGAATACCACCTCCATGATTAATAAGCTCCGGGTACTAGATACCTACATGTGTTGAAGTATTAACCAGTTATACCATTATAATAAGGGTTTTTTGTGCACGCCATCCAAAGGTGGACAGTATTGGAAAAATAGTGGTGCATGGAACTAAATCACACTATATATACCTAATCGGAACGTTGCATTCCAGTACCCCTTGTACCCACACAGATTTAGGGGAGTACTATACCCCAATTCTAAGAGCTTATTCACACAAATGTGACTATTCTGCAGTATTTTCAATATAGATCTCTGCACAAGGGGGACAATTGGTAGAGATTTCGTACGCTATTCATTGCTTTTTTTTGTCGTATTTGTTATTTTTAATACTTAGGGTGTTTTTACATGTATAGACCTAGGATATTACCATTTTATTATTTATTGTGAATACAAGGTATTTTATGCTATTGGTGCATTTATAGTTGTCCATATATTGCTGGTTATAGAGTTACGCCCCCCCCCCCCCCCCCCCCCCCGATTTTTAATTCACTTTTTCTTATTAAGACACACATGGAGCCTGAGGAAGGATTCCTTCCCAAGGACATTCAAGCATGGACAATAGACTAAGACTTTTCCTAAACTATTTCTGTAAGTAATCAACTTTTACGAAGACTGATAATAAATCGCATTATTCATTTTTTATATAACTCTTGTTGAATCCCGGTGATGAGTCCTCCGGGTGTTCTTTACTTCAAATAACCCATACACAATATTTGGAGAGGATTACCAAATCAGTTTGATATTTACCAGCAAGTAATTTTGTGACGGGAAATGACATAGGTGTCTCCCAAAAGATAATAAGACGATGTACAAGAGGCATTATTATGGAAAAAAAACATTTCTCAGCTATTATTTACATTTGAGCAAAAAGTGTTCAGTCCAAAATGATTCATACCCTTCTCAATAATCAATGGAAAAGCCTTTATTGGCTATTGCAGCAATCAAACGCTTCCTATAATTGCAGACCAGCATTTTGCATGTCTCCACAGGTATTTTTGCCCATTCATCTTTAGCAATGAGCTCCAAATCTTTCAGGTTGGAGGGTCTTCTTGCCATCACCTTGATCTTTACCTCCCTCCACAGATTCTTAATTGGATTCAAGTCTGGACTCTGGCTGGGCCACTCCAAAACGTTAATGTTGTTGTCTGCTAACCATTTCTTCACCACTTTTGCTGTGTGTTTTGGGTCATTGTCATGCTGAAATGTCCACTGGTGCCCAAGGCCAAGTTTCTTTGCAGACTACCTGATGTTGTCATTGAGAATCCTCATGTATTGCTCTTTTTTCATGGTGATTAGGTTCCCTGGTCCATTGGCTGAAAAACACCCCCAAAGCATTAGGTTCCTACCACCATGTTTGACAGTGGGGATGGTGTTCTTTGGGTTGAAGGCTTCTCCTTTTTTACACCAAATGAAGAAAACATCATTGTGACCAAACAATTAAATTTTTGGTTCATCTGACCATAACAAAGAAGACCAGAAGTCTTCTTCTTTGTCCAGATGAGCTTTTGCAAAGGCCAAGCGAGCTTTTGTGTGCCCTATCTTGAGAAGTGGCGTCCTCCTTGGTCTGCATCCGTGGACCCTGCAGTGTGCAGTGTCCGTTGGATTGTCTGCCTTGAGACATTGCCACCAGCAGAGCCCAGATTCACCAGGATGGCCTTGGTGGTGATCCTTGGATTCTTTTTCACCTCTCTAACTATCCTTCTGGCCAGCACAGGTGTCATTTTTGGCTTCCGACGTCCTCTGTATTTTTTTACTCAGATGTAAATAAAAGCTGAGAAATGTTTTTTTTTTCCACAATAATGCCTCTTGTACATCATCTTATTATCTTTTGGGAGACACCTATGTCATTTCCCATCAAAAAATTACTCGCTGGTTGAATAAAAGTAACTTTAAGTCAAACTTTATGGGCAGCACTGTAAATATATTACATTTGGTGATATATTACACAACCCTATTAAACCAGACAAACTGCCCAGTAGGGCGCATAATGCTGATTAAAACTAGACCTTTCTATTGTGTATGATGAACAGCTGCATAGATATCTGCATTTTTATTCATATGCAAATGAGTAATTGGAGCACCAGGAGGTGGAGCTGAAACTTTTGAGCATTGTTTTGTAACACCCCCTGTACTCTGCACACCCCCCCCCCCCTTGGATTGACAGGGCTAGACATGCAGAGGGCAGAGCTGTGTCCTAGCATGTACATATCATATACACTATGTACTATAGCTTCACCACACTGAGATCTGCTCAAAAAACGAATCTACATATTATTGCTTTATCCAAAAGGCACAATATATGATTAGAAAGACACCAGTAATGTGTGTTAGCTTATAAGCATGGAAAACATTTCTATGTCTATGTGGTTTACACCACATTTTTATTGGTTTATTCATAGACACAATATATGATTATAAACAAACATGTAATAGTTACCAACTTGCTAAAAAAAAACTAAAAAAACATTATTCTCAATATTATAGGACATAGATTTTTCTTATGGAATAAATGTGGAAGAAGAAAAATCAGAAGAAAAAAATATTGACATGCAATGGGATCTCTGAATGCAAAACCAATCACCTAACCACCAAGCTACAACATTATCACATAAAGATGTATGTTTTTCCCATGCTTATAAGCTAACACACATGGTGTCTTTATAATCATATATTGTGCTTGTTAATAAAGCAGTAATATGTAGATTAGCTTCCTGAGCAGATCTCAGTATGGTGAAGCTATAGTAAATAGTATATATGATATTTACATGGTAGGAGACAGCTCTAGGACATAGCTCTGCCCTCAACCTGATGTCTATCCCTGTCAATCAATGGGAGGGGGGAGTGTGCACAGCACAGGGGTGTTACATAGCAGTGCTCAAAAGATTCAGCCCCGCCTTCTGGTGCTCGAAAATCCCATTTATATATGAATAAAAATGCAGATATCTCTGCAGCTATTTATCATACAGATAAAAGAAAAGTATCATTTTAATCAGCATGATGAGCCCTACTGGGCAGTATGTCTGGTTTAATAAGGTTGATCCTGGTGACAGAGGCTCTTTAAGAAATGTAGCAGTCAGTTAAATGGGATGTACTCAATCCTAGTGCCTATGGCAACATGAAAAATAAATACAGCCCTGCCTACATCCACAGAAGACATATGGTTAGTTATTCCTGCCAAGTGCTAGTGTTGAGCACAAATATTAATTGCAAATATCGCCACTTCGAGAATTCACGATTATTTAGAATATAGTGATATATATTCGTAATTTCGAATATTATAGATTTTTTTTTCATCAGTAACCTTCCTTCTTGCTTGTGGGCCAATAAGAAGGCTGCAATGTCTTTGTCTGAGCTTAGCAACATCCCTAGAAACCAATAGGAAAGTTGCCTGCCCCTTACTATATAAGAACCTCCCCAGCAGCTATTTTCTACAGTTTTTTAAAGTTCTGAGAGAGAGAGAGAGAGAGAGCAGTGTCATTGCTGTGCTCTGTGCTTTCCACACTACATTAGATAGTTAGATAGCTTATATATATAATACAGATAGTTAGTGTAGGTTATATCCTGATATAGTGCAGCTGTTGCAGTGCAGGGTGTTAGGTAGTGTGATAGGTTCTGCTGTCCATACATACATGCAAAAATGTGAAGTTTCACGTATTGCGCCAAAATATTTGCATCATTAGTGCCGATTAGTGCAATTGCAAATATATTGGAGCACTCTAACTGCATATAAAGCCATTTTTAATGTTCTGCCGTGCCAACCATTTTCTCCAGTCTCAGGAAACTTCTAGCAGCCTGGAATATGTAGCAAAAGTGACCCACGCCTGTATTTCGCAAGCATTACACGAATATTACATTGCCTATTTCTCGTAATCAATAAAATAATCTCGAATTTGTGAATATATGATAAATATTCGCCCAAATATTTGTGAAATATCGCAAATTCAAATACAGCCCCTGCCGCTCATCACTACCGAGTACCATCAAAAACTGTGTGCAAGTACCTCGAAGAACTGATGCTGCTGTAAAGGCAAAAGCGGTCACACCAAATATTGATTTGATTTAGATTTTTCTTTTGTTCATTCACTTTTTATTTTGCTAGAATAGAAAAATGTGTGTGTGCATATATATATATATATATATATATATATATATATATATATATCTCAGTATTGATTTTTTTTTAATGCTGACTTGATGTAGTTCAGTACAATACAATATGGATTCTCCACCATGACAGTTACAGTATGATTCATACATCAGAATTTCTATATAACAGCATTACTGTTCAGAAATTAGAGTCTCTAAAACAAATGTTCACTCTTTATGCTGTGAAAGCATTTTTACACACTGTACCAAATCTTTAGTGAAGAAGGCATGCTTGAATTGCAGAGACAAGATTTTGAAGGATTTTGAGTTTTTGAAGACATATGTTGTTGATCATAAAAGTAGAAATATACTACAAATCTTGAATCCACTGCTAGTTTTAGCTTCAAAAATTGCATTAGAAAACCTGAACTTAGGTCATCACCCTAACAAGAAAACGTTACAACCCACCTGTATTTCAAATAAATATACAAGATATCTGACATTTCCATTTGCATGGTTAATGACCAAAGCTTGTCTTAAAATTTGCCATGAAAATATAAAATATGCTGTACAGAACAAGTGAAAGCTTGAAATGACCAAAGAGTATGTGGACACCTAACCATCATGTCTATATAAGCTTGTAGGAGCCTGTAACAGCCTTGAGGAAGGCTTTTCACACAATTTTGGAGTGTGTTTGTGGAAACCTGTGCCCATGAAAACCCATGAATTTCCCAATGTTCAGTTTTTTTCTGATGGGTGGTTTAGAGCGATGCAAGATTCCAGGTTTATGTTGTCCCTTGGCTGAGAGAATCACCACCGACCCACTTATGCCGCAACCTCATCCACTTCCTCCACCAGCATAGTTGTTGTTGCATTTTGTGTTGTGTGGGTTTTTCAGTAAAGGTTCATTTACACAACCCGATTATTGGACCGATTATCCGGAACAAATCTTTTGTACGAACTCTCATTCCCAATAACTGGCTGCTGTAAATGTGCTGCCGGCCACCAGACAAAGTGGCATGTAAATACTGCTTAAACCAGCAATAATTGGGAACAGTTCGGGAAGGAGTATTGGCCCATGTAATTGGGCACTTAGAAAGACAGAGTCAGTAGTATGCAGCAGAGTCTGTGATTAACTCTTTCACTGCCTGAAAATGTGGGTATTGTATTTTTTGGGGGGGGGGGGCTTTCTATATAAAAAGTGGAGATGAGCAGTAGCTTTTTTAAGGAGTCATGTTGCCATAGACATAATGCAAGTGTTCAAGTTATATTCATTTTGAATATGAAAAAATATCAGCTGTGCCATTTTTAAATAATAGAATAATTGTGTTGTGTGGGTTGTTGCAGTCAGTGGGATACCAAATATGTCTGTTTTTGCAGTTTTTTATGTTTATTCAACCCCTCAGCTATGCAGAAAGCTTTTTTTTATTTTCCTTTATCCTGCAGATCAGTAGTTTTTGTTAGAGTTTACTACATTTTTCTAAATAAAGAAACTTGAAAAAAATAACTCTGGTATTGTGTTTATTTTTATATTGTTCACTATGAGCAAAGCCATTATGAGGAATAAATGAGGAATAAAAGACATGGTATTTTATTAGTTTACAATTTTATACACCAAATTCTACCATTATTTTTTTTTTCAATCCTACTGGGGGACTTTAGTGTATGATGAATTCTTCTGGTTTGGTGTAACAGGACTACCAAGAAGGCGAACCTTCACTTGGCCCTTAGCTGCCATTATCCTTCAGCCTCTTCCTCTGTTTAACCACTAAGATGCCATGGTCACTATTGACATAGGGATGTAAGGAATTAAATGTCCAGATCTCCAACCTTTAGTCCTAGCCTCTGCAAGCAGGTGTCAACTATATGGCACAACTGGTATCTACTGTGTATGGCGCAGGCTCAATACACTCTGTATGCACATCCTCCATGCATATAAGGGCTCATGCACACAATCATATTTTTGTTCCGTGTTCACGTCAATGGCGCCGCAAAGGATGCGGACACAACTGCATGTGCTGTCCACATCTGCACGTCTATTCCATGCCACCTGCAAAATTATAGAGCACGTCCTATTATTGTCCACATTACAGACAAGGATAGAACTGTTCTATTAGAGGCCGGCCACTGTGCTCTGCGGAATGTATGCGGCTGGTATCCATGTATGCGGATCCGTAATTTGCAGTCAATGCAGCCAATGATTATGTGCATGATCACGAAGACAAAGGTCACAAAGGGATTGATAAAATGTATTAAAATGTGTTTATGGTGATGTTTTTTTCTTTTATTTCATAGTAACTTAAAAAAAGACATAACTTTAACTTTTTCATTTCTTCATGTGAAAGAGGCACTGAACATAGCAGACCCCTGGAGAGAAAATAATCCACATCAAGGATTCAGTTTTTAATAGATCCATGACCAATGCATTTTTGCCAGATAACTGCAGCATAACAGATCTTATTGACTTTAACTATATCTACCATATCTGGCTGTTGTTTCTTTTAGTGAGCGGAATAATCTAGCAAACTATGCTATTCTGTCTGACAAAATCAAAAGTTTTTCTCTGCATTATACATTAAACATAATGGAACAGAATAATGTAGAGAAACGGTGAATAAAGCCATATACTGGTACTGATAGATTATAAAGACTATGTAATAATGTACATTAAGCTGAATAGTTCATCATAATTTTCCCAGTCATTCTTAACAATCTTCACCTTATCTCAACCTGTAGTGGAACCACTGAAGGCAAAGGCAATAACGAATGCAGAGTTAAGAGGTTTTAAGGTAAAGCGTATCTGAGTTTTCAAAAAAAGTTTGCATAATGGCTTTGCTTCTTTGCACAATCATAACTGTGAAGGAGCTGGTGTTTTTTGTGCTTCCTTAAAGTCTTTTCAGACATATTATTCCTTATCTCAGCTGCATAGCTAGATGCATTTCACTCAGAAGCAGGGGGCATATCCCTTCCCTTCTGTGAAATCTGCCAGCACTGTACTACTGTGGCATCCTTTTCCTCGCTTCCCACTGTTAGTTTTCAGCCCCGGAGATCAAAGAATAGATGAGGAGGGGGACATCACACTTACAGACACACAGGAGGCTCCGCTAATCTTTAAAAGCTGTGTAAAATTAAGTGAGACCCCAAGTGGCCATGACTTTACAGCTTTTTTTCAGGTGGATGCACGCACATTTTTTAAATAAAGTGACTTAGAAAATTGTTAGTTACACCATTCTCTGTTAAATTAAAGGAAATTGTATGAAGGTACAGTGACTCATTAAAATGACTTCAAATTTGAAAATGCACTTTATCACGATACCCATTCATATGTTGTCAAGTCTATTTGTTGTCCCACTACTCTTTCTTGGCAATCTGGTATGATGTTATTTCTCCACAGTCTGGGCATCACTAAGCACTTAGATCCGAGGCCTCTGCCTGAATTATAAGTGTGAAGCCCCAAATTGTTGACCTGCACCATTTTCATATTGGTTGAACTAACCTTATTTCTGGTGCACATTGCTGTCACTTTTAGTCCTGCATGGAGTGTTAACAGTATTTCTGATTGACTCTCTCCCGACCCCTGACTCCTCCTCTCAGCCGCCATATTGTTCAGTGATATTGACTTGCTATAGGCACAGTCAGTCTTAAATCATGCTGCAGTGAAGCCACCACCGAACTGAGCAGTTATGGCAGGGCAAGAAGGGATAAGTTGTTCTCAACATTGTCTTTGGATATAGGCAACTTCACTATGTACATAGCTTTATTACTTGCACCCCTCCCGGGAGTTCTAGACCCACTGTGTCCAGATTACAAATTATTAGCACAGGAATGAACATCTGCCTGGTGCTGATAATCTAGGTATTAGGGTCCAATTCTCCTGAGAGTGCTGAAAGTAGTAGATCTATGTACATAGGGAAACAGCCTATAAGGGTACACTCACACATGGCAACATTTTCTGCAAGGAAATCTGCAAAATCAAGAGATCCTCATGTTAGGCTATGTGGCTGAAAATTGTCTACCCCGTGTTGTGTTTCACTGCAGAATTTGCACTCTGCAACTTAAAATGATGGAAATCATTGACCGAATCACTCAAGGGTGAATTTGGCATGAGCCGTCCCTTTTTGATAACACGTGTTCTCTGTCTTCTGTTCTGTATAATAGTGGTCTCCATTTTTAGTGATTTGTGCGTGACTAATCATAATAGATTTTTTCATTGATTTGAAAAAGAAATTGAATTTTTGGGGTAATTTGTAACCAATTTGATTTGTGCAGAATGCATTTGCTCATCTCTAGTGGGGGACCAAGCTAACTGGAAAATTGGTAAGGTATGTATATCAGAGAGAGAGAGTGTCTTAAGAGAAAATTGCTCTGGTTAGCTGATAAGATTAAAAAAGATTGAGATTCCTCAGTAGTTTATATTTTTTAATGGCTAATTGAAAAGATGATGACAAAACTGCAAGCTTTTGAGGCTACTTGGACCTCTTTGCCAAATAACCTCAAAAGCTTGCAATTATGTCATCATCTTTTCAGTTAGCTATTAAAAAGTATCAACCACTGAAGAATCTCAATCTTTTTTCATCTTATATTTACTGGCTAAAACTGTACAAATATTATTTTTTTTTACCTGGTTAGCTGAGTGATTCTTTTGAAAAGAATCAGGGGAAATGGGGGATGAATTGTGAATCGGTAGAATCGTTTCGTTCATTTCTAGACCGCACAGTTGTTATTAAAGGTTAATATTTCACTCACCCACATAGTGGTGAAAAATTCCCCATATGTGGCTTTTATACATGTGATAGCAATTTTGTGATCTACATCCTGAAATACCCCTGTCGGTTACTACACGTGGGAGAGACCGCTACACGTATAAAAGACAGATTTTGCAAACACAAATCCACAATACGTAATAAGAATTTAATGTTCCCCATACCATATCACTTTGACCAATTCAGACACAATGTATAGAAATTTCGCTTTCGGATCATTGAACAGGTCCATCTACCAAGGAGGGAACGGGATTGCATCAATGTACCCAAAAAAAGAGAAGCCTATTGGATACATAGGCTCTAAACCCTGGAACCCAAAGGGTTAAATCGTTATTACGAACTTAGTAGCTTCTTATGAGCTGAATTCTATTTTAGGTTTTCTAAGTATTTGTTTCTTTCACAGAGATTATGAATATTACTTAGAGACCACACTATGGATACAAAACGGACATCAGCTGGGAACTTCATAATCCTGATATTGTCACCATGTTATTGCTGCAAACATTGCCTTGTTTTAGTTTGTATATATTGTAACCATGGCAACCTGATGTCACTATGATGCAACGGGCAGGCTATTAAAAAAATTCTGTATGTTATACAGAGGTACACTTATTTGACAAAGGCTCTAACCTGAAACATGTCTAGGGATAAGCGAACCCATGGAAGTTCGGGTTTGGCTAAACCTCAGGTCAAAGTTCGGGTTCAGAATCCGAACTTGACCCCGAACCCCAATGAAGTCAATGGGGACCTAAACATCACCTTATTATTTTCCGTTATAACATAGTTATATCGGAAAATAATAGCATTCTTAAGACAGAATGTGAAACAATATGGCCATTTAGGGGTTAAAAAAAACTCACCTAATCCACTTGATCACGCTGCAGCAGCTTCTTATATCTTCACTTAACAGGACCTGCAATGTACGAGATGACATCACCACGTGGGAGAGAGCAGTGACATCATCATGCGCATCGCAGGTCCTTTGGCAGGTCCTGTTCAGTGAAGATAGAAGAAGCTGCTGCAGTGCGATCAAGTGCATGAGGTGAGTTGTTGTTGTTTTTTAACCCCTAGCTTTAGGGATAAGCAAATCGATTTTAAATGTTTCATCTGAAGTTAATTTGCATAAAACTTAGTTGTAATACTGTACGGAGCGGGGTTACTGTACATCATTAGAATGTATTGGCTCCAATGAGCCGAAGTTATTACTTTGCGAAGTCTGACGAGACTTTGTGTAATAACTTTGCGAATTATTACTGTATAAACCTTGATACCAAACTTGGGTTCGGTTCCAAGGTACCTCATCGGAGCCAATACATTCTAATACTGTATTAGAAGCATTCAAAGTCTATTCGTCCATATTGTTTTGCATTCTGTATTAAGAATGCTATTATTTTCCGATATATAACCATGTTATAAAGGAAAACAATTAAATAACCAAAACACTGAACCCCAACCCGGAATTTAGTGAAAATGTCAGGGTTCGGGTCTAGGTACCATAACTCGCAAAGTTCGGTATGAACCCGAACTTTGCAGTTCGGGTTGGCTCATCCCTAAACGTGTCACATGGAATTTTGAAATGTGACAATAAAGTATACTACTATCTGAGAAGCAACAGCAAGTGACAGTCTTTCTATTACAATAGTTGTTCACTTGGGTCATATTCAATTTAAAACCATGTTTGCCTTTCTAAGACAGACACTTAGACCAATCACCCGATATGTCATGTTTCTCATTATTTTTAGATCTTTTCACCTTCATCCAACATTAAAACTATCACTGTTGTCTTGCAGGGCTGGAGACCTGGGTTCGAATTCAACCCAAGACATCTGCATTGAGTTTGTATGTTCTTCTCATGTGTTGGTTTCTTACCACACTCCAAGACATGATAATGTAACACCCCAGAGTTCTGTTACTACACACCTCTACCCCGCTACAATCTGTTAAGAGCCTTTATCTTGTTATCAGATATGATTTTACATTATGTCATTCACAAATGTGCATAAGTCATGTTAAATGCAAATTATTGTTGTAATTTTCCATGTTTACCAGCAGGTGGCAGCAATGTGTTGGTAAGAACTTAGTTTCAGTTTAGTACATCCAAGCTCGAATAGTTCATTCCAGCTTAGCTTCCCCTTTGTAGAGGTGTGAACTATTCCCACAACCTACACCCTGGGTGGAGAAGGAAGTTAGTGAGGAGTGCAGCCCACACCCTGCTTGGGGTAGGGTGTGTGTGTTAGAAGCTCCTGATATAGGGAACCAAAGCCAGGACCAAGTCTCGTGCTGAGACATTGATCACAATCCCCAGCCTGAGCCCTGCAGCCTCAGCTGGATGAAGCAAGCAGACAACCTCCAGTTCCAGGAAGAAAGCATTCCCTGAGAATATAACTGTGAGTAAAGTCCAGAGACCCAGGATAAGCCATATTCCTCCTCAGGTAGTCAGTCCCCATACAGCAGAAGATATAAAGAAGTGCAGAAGCCAAATTCCTGCCATAGTTTTAGAGATATAAAGCAGGCGTCCTTTCCTGCAAGCTCCAGATTTATACAGCAGAAGATAAATTCCTGCTAACCATTGCTTAAGCCCGCTGGGACCTAAGACCAAAGCTGTACCTTGCTTGGATAAAAGTTATCCTCAGTAAAGACAAGTTTGAACTTTACCAAAGGTCTGGATATCAATTTCTGCTGCAATATCCCTTTATTACTCCTACTATCACTACACTCAATTATTGCAAGTGAGCCAGGAGCCAGCCGTACCCAGGTAGGAGCCACCGTTGACACCATTATCATCACCATACAGAGACATTGTAGGCAATCACACCACTCTGGCATTCCTACTCTGGGACATCCATTATAACACCTTTGAAGGCAGTACCCTGCGCACTCTGCAATTGGCGTCACAAACAAACTACAAACTATTATCTACCCATATCCTGACCCACCGCATAAGTGGCATCAGCGTGCCCCGTATCCTGCTCATTGCAATAATACTGAGTGAAAATTTTGATTTTGATTGATGACAATGTCTGTAAAGCGCTACAGGTCCTATCAGCCGAGCTTGCCAAAAAGGGATTGTGTTTTGGCTATTTGGCTAATGGTGTTGGGCACGAATATTTGAATCCCGAATTTTAATCGTGAATATCACCACTTTGAGAATTCACAAGAAAAATAGAATATGGTGCTATATATTTGTATCCGCAAATATTCAACATTTTTTTATTTTTCATCAGTAACCTCCCTTCTTGCTTGTGGGCCAATGAGAAGGCTGCAATGTCTTTGTCTGAGCTTAGCAACATCCCTAGCAACCAATAGGAAAGTTGCCTACCCCTTACTATATAAGAACCTCCCCAGCAGCCATTTTCTGTAGTTTTATGGAGTTCTGAGAGAGAGACAGCAGTGTCATTGCTGTGTTCTGTGCTTTACTGTTTAATTACATTAGATAGTTAGTTAGTTAGCTTATAAAATACAGATAGTTAATGGGAGATAGTCAGTGTAGGTTATATCCTGGTATAGTGTAGCTGATAGGTTCTGCTGTCCAAATATACATGCTACAGACATAGTTCTGTGATGTCGCAAGTTCACAACAATACTTAGTGCACAAATCAATAATATGTAGTCAGAACTGCTAAAATGTGAAGTTGCACGTATTGCGCAAAAATATGCGCATCATTAATTGCCAATTTGCGCAATCGTGAATATATTGGAGCACTCTGCTGTGCGGTTTCGCTCTGGTAGATAGGGTAAGCAGAGCAGTACAGAGGCAAAAGACAAGTTCTTAACGCAAAACTTCAGTGTTTATTCACACTTGACAATGCATTACTTTGAAGTCTTGGTGTTTACTTTACACACAATGAAAAGTACATCTTGGTGTTACTTCACACAAATTGTAAAGTTCATGTAAGAAAAGTCACCTTGATGTCAGTTCTCCCTCCAGCAGTCCACGGCAGGCTTTGGGGGCCTGTTTCCTCAGCCCTCCAACCTGGCACCAAGCCTTAGATCCCCACACAGAGATCTTGCTGCTGAGCCCAGCTGCCTATTAAAGGACAGCCAGGTGCTAGCAAAAACCCGGAACGGCAATTAAAATCCAGCCTGGTATTTGACTCCAACTGGCTGCAAGTAAGCCCAGCAGTAGGGTTGAGCGAACCCGAACTGTAAAGTTCGGGTTCGTACCGAACTTTAGGATTTTTGGACACCGGACCCGAACCCAAACTTTTCAGTAAAAGTTTGGGTTTGGGTTCGGTGAGTTAATGGTGCGTTTTGAAAGGCTGCAGAGCAGCCAATCAATAATCGTTTAACTCATGTTCCCATAGAAGCCATCAGAGCCATGCCTACTAATGGCATGACTGTGATTGGCCAGTGCAGCATGTGACCCAGCCTCTATATAAGCTGGAGTCACGTAGAGCTGCACATTACTCTGCTCTCATTAGTGTAGGGATAGGAAGCTGCTGCTGTGAGGGAGAGAATAGGAGAGAATCTTTAATCAGAAGTGCTTGTTAACTCAACGATCTACCTAGAATTAGTTTTGTGGGTGCAGTGCACAATCTTTTTACCCTGCACCCTTTTTGGGCAAAATACTAAATTTTAAAGCCCTTGTTGCATCTCTCAGTGTGATATACAAGTGTCCAATACTGCTGTCATATTCTGTTTATTTAAAAAAAAAAAACTTTTAGGGCAAAATACAAAATTTTACAGCCCTTTCTGCATCTGTCATTGTTAAATACAAGCTTGAAATACTTCAATAATTTTCTGGGTTTTAAAAAAACAACCTTTTTTGGCAATACCCTCCATCTGAGGCCTATGCTGCATTAGTCAGTGTGCAATTTAAGCTAGAAATACAGCAATAATTTTCTGGATTTAAAAAAAAACTAAATTTTTGGGCAAAATACTAAATTTTACAGCCCTTGTTGCATCTCTCAGTGTGAAATTCAAGCTTTATATATTGCTGCCATATTCTGTTATTAAAAAAAACCCATTTTGGGCAAAGTACTTACTATTGCAGCCTTTGCTGCATCTGTCATTGTAATATACACGTATTAGATACTGGTGTTCTATTTTGTTATTAAAAAAACACCCATTTTGGGCCAAATACTAAATTTGTGGCCTTGTCTGCATCTGTCAGTGTGAGATACAAGCTTGAAATACAGCAATAATATTCTGGGTTTAAAAAAACACCCATTTTGGGCAAAGTACATAATATTGCAGCCTTTGCTGCATCTGTCAATGTGAGATACACACGTTTAATACTGGTGTTCTATTCTGTTATTACAAAAACACCTATTTTGGGCAAAAATCTTAATTTTGCAGCCTTTGCTGCATATGTCAGTGTGAGATACACGCGTTAGATACTGTTGTGCTATCTGTTATACAAAAAAAAGCACCCATTTTGGGAAAGATCCTAAATTTGAGAAATATGAGGAAAGCGTCAAAAAAGGGACGTGGCCCTGGTCGTGGTGCTGCTGGTGGAGCTCCTGTTGCAGGGAGAGGACGTGGTCGATCTGTGCCAGCTACACGCACAAGTGAAACACCTTCCTCAGGTGCGAGTAAGCGACAGAACCTTCACGTCTTGAATGATAAAGAAACACAGGTGCCAACTGCTGTGGCTTTTGAAAGTGTGTAGATCGAGAAGGAAGGTAGGGGTGAAGACTGGGTGGAAGATGATGTGGAGGATGATGAGGTCCTGGACCCCACATGGAATCAAGGTCACGTGTCACGGCTGAGGACGGGGAAAACACTCAGCCGTGCAATGCCAGAAGATGGTAGGTTGCTACTTGGCCAGGACCACAGAATTAGGGAGCAGGTCACCTCCTAGAGCTTCCCTAATCTGACCCTGACTCCTAGCTACATGAGCCGACCTTGAGGGTAGGAGGGCTCATGCTCAGGAACCTCGGATCCCTACTCATCCTCCGCAGATCCCTGAGCTGGGTAGACTGCCCATTTTTCCTGGACGCAGAGAAACAGGTGTCTAAAGTGGCCAAGCTGCAAGGGGATAGGAACATGAACAGCCTATGGATATGGCAGGAGAATGAAAAGAACTTCCACACCTACCTGCCACAGACACACAGACTGGATCCCGTGCAATACAAGCTTGTGTCCACACCCAAACATAAATGGACAGAGCACACACACAAACACACAGGAACCCAGACCCATAGGTGCATAAAATATGAAAGAGAAAACAACCTCAACTAAACATCACATAAAACATTTTATGGCCACAAGGGTGACCCTCACTGGCAGATGGTATTAGAGACCAGGAGGGTGCCTCCAGCTTACTACAAGGCTGGAGTACCCCTCAGACATCAGGTCTCAACTGAGGTTAAATAGCCCATGTAGCCACACCCACGCAGACACACCCAGTGCACACACAAAGAGGGAGTTAACCCTTCCTACACCAGGCAAGGGATGGAAGCCACTTAAAGGGGAAAGTGCACACATAACTTAAACCCTGTGCACACCAGACATACAAAAGACACACCTAACAAAGACAGGTTGCCAGGTGCAACCATATGCACATTGCAGCAAACAACTTGTTGCCCGCGGCAACCACAAGTGAGGCAACATAGTAGCGGCCCTCATCTGTGGTTTAACAACCAAACCGCAGGCAAAATCATGCGGTTCAGGAGTCATGACCATGGTTGTGACATCCTGCGAGTGACCTGTGTAGTTTGGAGGAAGAGGCGGTGGTCACACAGAGCCACCAGCACAGCAAAAGAGGGAGCAGGGTGCAAAAGCGGAGCGGCCATGTTCTAGACAGAACACCTGCTACTGCCAACAGCAGCAGTGGAGTAGACACCTCAAAAACCAAGAAAGGTCTCTGGCTCCTCCTGCTTCCTCTTCTGCTGCAGTCTCGTCCACCTCTGGAGTGACAGTGCCAACTGCCAACCCGCAAACAGAGGATCTGCCCGCAACACCACCACCTGGGTCACCAAGCATCTCCACAATGTCCCACGGAAGCGTTCAGCTCTCCATGTCCCAAACACTGGAGCAGAAGAGGAAGTACCCCCCTACCTATCCGCAATCCCTGGCCCTGAATGCCAGCATTTCAAAATTACTGGCTTCTGAAATGCTGTCATTCAGTCTGGTGGAGACAGAGAGTTTTAAAAGCCTTATGGCGGTGGCTGTCCCACAGTACGTCGTGCCCAGCCACCACTACATTTCCAGGCGTGCCATCCCTTCCCTGCACAACCCAGTAGGGGACAAAATCAGGTGTGCACTACACAACGTCATCTGGGGCAAGGTCAGCAACCGACAGCAGGAAGTTTTAAAACGTAGGAGCGCAGGAGCTGTGGACAGACCTTGAACAACAGACTGATGAGTGGTTGGTGCCAGTGAGCCTCAAGCCCGGCCTGGTGGTGTGCGATAATGGGCGAAATCTCGTAGCAGCTCTGGGACTAGCCGGTTTGACGCACATCCCTTGCCTGGTGCATGTGCTGAATTTGGTGGTGCAGAGGTTCCTTAAAAATGACCCCAATATGTCAGAGCTGCTGCATAAAGTGCGCGCCGTCTGTGCGCGATTTCGGCGTTCTCACCCTGCTGCTACTCGCCTGTCAGCGCGGCAGTATAACTTTGGCCTTCCTGCTCACCGCCTCATATGCGACGTGCCCACAAGGTGGAACTCCACCTTGCACATGCTGGCCAGACTGTGCGAGCAGCAGCAGGCGATAGTGGAGTTTCAGCTGCAGCACGCTCGGGTGAGTCGCTCTGCGGAACAGAACCACTTCACCACCAATGACTGGGCCTCCATGTGAGACCTGTGTTCCTTGTTGTGCTATATCGAGTACTCCACCAACATGGCCAGTGCCGATAACGCCGTACTCAGCGTTACTATCCCACTTCTATGACTCCTTGAAAAAACGTTGCTGGCGATGATGGAAGAGGATGTGGCACAGGAGGAGGAGGAGGAAGAGGGATCATTTCATAGGGTTTCTGGCCAGTCATTCACAAGTAGCTCAGAGGGTGGGCTCCTACACCCACAAACGAGAGGTACACAATTGTCCAGCCAGGGCACAGTTCTATAGGATGACGAGTCGGAGGATGAGGAGGAGGAGATGGAGGAGGAGGAACCATGTTCACAGCATAGTGGCACCCAAACCAGCTCATGGCCATCACTGGTGCGTTTTTGGGGGGATACAGAGGACACAGACGATACACCTCCCACAGAGGGCAGCCTGGCACACATGAGCGATTACATGCTGCAGTGTCTCAGCAAAGACTGCCGAGTTGCCCACATTCTAATTTGTGCTGATTACTAGGTGGCCATGCTGCTGGATCCCTGTTACAAGAACAATGTACTGTCCTTAATTCCGTCACTGGAGCGTGATCGTAAGATGCGCGAGTACAAGCATATGCTGGTAGACGCACTGCTGGTGGCATTCCCACCTGACAGCTGGGGAACAGTGGAAGCACAAGGCGAAGGCAGAGAAGGAGGAAGAGGTCGCCAACGCAGCTGGGGCACCACCAACACCTCAGAAGGCAGGGTTAGCATGGCCGAAATGTGGAAAAGCTTTGTCAGCACGCCACAACAACCAGCACCACCAGCTGATATGGAACGTCTTAGCAGGAGGCAACATTTTACCAACTTGGTGAAGCAGTATGTGTGCACATGCCTACATGTACTGAATGGCGGGTCTGCCCCCTTCAACTTCTGGGTCTCCAAATTGGGCACATGGCCTGAGCTTGCCCTTTACGCCTTGGAGGTGCTGACCTGCCCTGCAGCCAGTGTATTGTCTGAACGTGTGTTTAGCACAGCAAGGGGTGTTATCACAGACAAGAGCAGCCGCCTGTCCACATCCAATGTGGACAAGATCACGTTCATTAAAATGAACCAGGCATGGATCCCACAGGACTTGTCTGTACCTTGTGCAGAATAGACATGTATACCGACCTTAACCAGCCATTGTTATACTACAGCGTAATTGCTCATTGTTGTATTTTGGATATTTCACACTGTACCCTAAAAAAAATATAAAAAAAATGAAAACATCAAACCAGTGTTGGCTACCTCGTCCTCCTCCACCGCCGCTTCCACCTACACCGCTATATCCACCGCCTCCTTAAACTCCTACTCATAAATCAAGTTAATTTTTTTTTAATTTGTACAGATTTTATTTTATTTTATGTCATTTCACTAATTTGTCGGTTACATTTTCGGGTGAAATTCACCAATTTTTGGGTGTGATATACAACTGCTATACCTAGTAGACAGGAAAAAAAAAAACACCAATTTGTCTGTTACATATTCAGGTGAAATTCACCAATTTATGGGAGTAATATACCCCTGCTCTACCTAGTAGACAGGTAACATTTCACTAATTTGTCTGTTACATATTCGGGTGAAATTCACCAATTTTTGGGTGTGATATACCCTGGCTGTACCTAGTAGACAGGTACAAACATTTCACTAATCTGTATGTTACATATTCGGGTTAAATTCACAAATTTTTGGGTGTGATATACTTCTGCTATACCTAGTAGACAGATAAAAACATTTTACTAATTTGTCTGTTACATTCTTGGGTGAGATTTGACCATTTTTGCCGTGATTAAACCCCTGCTCTGCATAGGTTATAGGGACATACATTTCAAAAAATCGTCTGTTAAATTGTCAGGTGACATTTTACCTTTTTCAAGAAGAATTTCAAAAATTCTTCTTTAATTGATGCGCACCCCCTCTTTTCATTCAATGCTTAAACTTTAACAATTTGTCCCACATTTGCACTTCAATAATTTGTCCCACTTTTCCGCTAGATCATATTCAATTTCAACCAATTAACCTCGCTGTGCTCAGCGGCTGAGTCTCTTTGTTGGGATCTGAGGTTTTGTGCCAGACTGGAGGGATGAGACCCATGAGCAGGGGGAACAGGCCCCCTAAAGTCTGCTGTGGACTACTGGAAGCAGAACTGCCAACAAGGTGACTTGTGCAACATGAACTTTTCATTTCACCAAAGACTGCAAAGTGACGTGTTGTTTTATGCAACTGCCGCAAGTGTGAATTTTGGAAGCCTCCGTTAAGGACACCAGCCAGTACCCTTTCATGATGATGTAAGGTACGGGGCTGGTTCTAGATTTGTTAGAGATTGTCATGTACTATATGATATCTGATTTTTATTTTTTCCATCAATCATGATATGACCCTTTTAAAATGGCCAGACAATGGTTTCAAAAATGGTTGACAGTGTGTCCATTTTTCATGACCATTTTTTTCACTGTTGTGTGAATGAGCCTAAGGCCTCCTTCACACGACCGTATGGCTATTTCAGTGTTTTGCGGTCCGTCTTTCACGGATCCGTTGTTCCGTTTTTTGTTTCCGTTGTGTTTCCGTTTCGTTTTTTCGTTCCATTTTTCCGTATGGCATATACAGTATACAGTAATTACATAGAAAAAATTGGGCTGGGCATGAAATTTTCAATAGATGGTTCCGCAAAAACGAAACTGATACGGGAGACATACGGATGCATTTCCATATGTGTTCCATTTTTTTTGTGGACCTATTGACTTGAATGGAGCCACGGAACGTGATTTGCAGACAATAATAGGACAAGACTCAAAATGTAGCGGAACAGAAATGCGGACATACAGAAACGGAGTACATTCCGTTTTTTTTTGCGGACCCATTGAAATGTATGGTTCTGTATACGGACCGTATACGGAACGCAATAAACGGTCCGCATACGGAATGCAAAAAACTTTGTGTGAATGAGCCCTTTATATGTATTCTTCTATCAGGTAATGAGTACCAAAATCTGGATACATTCTGCACAACATGCTTAATTATAATGCAGCTATAACTATGGAAGATTACTTTCATGAACAGATTTTACTATTGTCTCTAAACGTCTGTTCACGTCGTCCCTTATTCCTCCTCTTTATGCTTTTCCATTTATTCCTGTAAAAATGAAGCCGCCACGCTTTCCAGGAGAAACACAGTATAAACCAGTTTTATAACAATGCACTTCGATCATTAGATGAAGTATACGGTTATTGAAACATCAATGTTTTCCAGCAGTTCTTTTATAGCAGGAGATATATCTGTTCACACTAGTTTTTCATCTTACCTTTGGACTCATGTACAGGGGAGAACAAAGCCCCAACCATTTCCTGATAATGACTTTCAGGGGCACAGCTACAAAATGTGCAGTGATGTAACGGGATATGATAATATTCTCTATGTATCCACAGCACAATACAATGTACTTTGCACTGTTATTATGGACCGTGGTTATCTTCCATGATAAGGCAGTGGCTGTATCGGCTGGTAGAAACTTCACTTTATGGATATATTCACACTGCGCTGTTAAAGCAGATTTGGTTTTACGGTTCTGAAGCGGTCGTACACTTTAGATATCTATCGGGCGATGAACACTTGTTCATTCAACATCTGTTCTTCCCGATCCCCCCATACACAGAGATGCCTGGTTTGGTCATGCATGCACGTGTTCTCAATAGGGAGAAGGGGTTAATCCACTACCAGAAATTAATTATTTTTGCCCTGACATCTGCAGATGGGGAAAAGTTGGGGCATCCCCAGAAACATTAAATTGTCAACTGGTGCTGCCAAAATTAGGGGTTGTCCCACAAAAAATATTTTACAGTTTTGAAACCAGCCCCTGAATCTAAATACTTTTGTAATTGCATGTCATTAAAAATTTAGTATAGTCAGTAAGCTATTCACTGAAATCTATCTGTATAGCGCCACCTGCTGTTTGCTCCTTTTCTAATTTTTCTGTCCTACTCACTGAGATGGACGCACATGCTCAGTTCTATCCTTAAACTGCCACCACCTGCAGCACATGGAACACACCTTGAGAGACGGCACCCCTTGAGCTTTCAGCTTGAAAAAAAATTTGCAGAGCAATCGGCGCAATGAACTGTGGATCCATGTGAGGTACAGAGCTGGTTCTATCTTTGTTAAAAAGAGGCTGTCATGTTCTATATGATGGCTGATTTTAATTTTTTACATTAATCCTGGGATAACCCCTTTAAAAATAGAGCTAAAGGTCGTCCTATCTGGACATTTATGACATATCAACAGGATGTGCCATAAATGTCCTGTAGGTGAGGGTCCTACCTTTGTGATCCACTGCTATCTCAAGCTGATGGGGGCCCTGTCTCATGCCGCTGGAAATGAAGAGGTAGCTGCCCATGTGCGGCTCTCTGTATATACTTTAGTAGGACTTCCAAAAATAACTGTCTATGGGTGAAATGGGCAAAACGGCAATATGGACCAAACATCAAAAATTCATAATAATAATATTTTTTTAAAGGTGACCATACACAGAGGCTCTGATTTGTCTACGGATCATGCAACCACCCCTACCCAGAAATGTAGTGGCGCATGCACAGTCACTACTTCGAAGCCAAAGCAGAGACTCTGCCCTTGCTCTGCTAATTGAAGAAGTGGCATAGATAGGAAATTATTAGGGACTGGCTAAATGTCCTGTCAATCTTGTGGCAGGTGGGCACTTTTATACCTATGGAAACAGCCCTGCACAGGTGAAGAACTGCTGATGATGAGACAAATTGAGATTTTGGGGACCATTGAATCAATTCGCTCATCTATAACCTTTCCATAATAAAAGAGAACTAGAAAGAATCGTAACAGGAAGAACCAGGGAAAACTTCCAGTTCTCCAGTACATAATGTACCCCATTGTGCCGTAATAATAGTCTGCTCTATCTTGTCATTTATAAATGAACATTAACATTTTGCAAAGGCATAGAAAAGATGTGCAAATAATAACTTTCGTTGTGGAGAACTTTGCTTTCTACCTGTTAGCAATTGAAAGTTTACTGACCTATGGAATTCTGGTTTGGTTCGAATACTTATTTGGAGCTGACAAACAATCGCAGAAAGTTGAGCCTTTGACTGAGAAAATTATAGACTGCAATCCGGAGATTGAGTGTATTGATAGATGTTTGAGCAAATGGGATCATGGCCCTAGTCACTAGTCACCCTGGTCATAAGAACCCCTTGAGGTGTTCACCAAGTCCAGAGCTTGGAGTATTTAAGGCCAGAACTTCAAGATACCATAGCAACTTCTTTCCAGAAGTCATTCTCCTTGTGAATGGTAAGCTTTGAGAAATGTCTCTGCTTGCCCTGTGTGAATGTAATTGCAGCGTCCGACTCAGGACACGTGGGAACTGCAAAATTACTGTGAAACGGCATTATCCTATTGCATGTCATTTTTGTATTACAACACCTGCTGTATCCCTGTTCATAGGCTGGTCTGGTGTAATTTATACATCCCACCACTAGATGGGGATAGTACTTAGGTCTTATAAATACTTAGGTCAGGCCTAGTGTAGTGAGAAGGGGAGAGGGGAGATGTAGTGAAGTAAAGTGAGAGCGTAGCAGAGTCAGTGGTTACTTTGAGGCTACACACCACAGATTAGTGGGTGAAGCCAAATGCAGAAATGAGGTAGAGCCAAGGTATGAGGCGCAGGAGAGTGTTTTCCTCCTGTGACCTTCTTAGATCCTAGATCCTATAACCAGAGGATAGCTTTTTTGTCCCTGGAAGAAGATAACCAAGCTAAATAGAGACATCGGTGATAACAGCCATTACTCAAGGCTTAATGGGCACCTTTGCACATGGTGGAGGACAATATAGCTACAGGCAGCCTCACCATATATATTGAAGAATACAGATTAGCTACCTGTTTAAGGGCTTGGAAGATACAGAAACAAAAAGGACTAAGCATGCCAAATAAGCATTACAGGCAACCTCACTAAATAACTCTGGTTTACTAGGGACCTGAAGCAGAGTCACCTACCAGAAATACTTCTACGGAACCTTCAAACTAAGCTAAACCCAGCCAAACCTATTAACAGTGGATCCACATAATTCCTCTAAATTGCAAAAAACTGTATTCTGTCTGGATGTATATGCCGCAACTGGAACCGACATCAGTAAAAGTTGCGAGTTGCATCTTACCACTGTCTACCTCTTTATTATTACTAATAGTTGTACCACCATTAACGGTACTGGCGTCACGACAAAAACCATCAAGGGACTCAGCTGCAACAAGCACCCTAAGCACCCCTAACATCAAGGGCACCTCAACCTCCATCTTGGCTGATGCTTCCCTACCACAGAGTGTGCCCCGGAGGATTTCGTGCTGTCCACCTCAACACTGTGCTGCCAGCCCAGGGAGGCTATCTGCTAACCGTGAGTAAACCGATAAACTGTGTGTTATTATTTGGCCCCTCATCGGCCCACCGTGCACCTCACGTGTTGCCCCTGCGGTACTGGCTGGCTGCATAATCCATACTAGAGCTGTTTACCACTTGAGCATTTTTATTTGCTTTTTAGTTGCATTTGATCATTTTCCTCTCCTTAAAGCAAATTATCTCATATTAACCAATCATAAATCTGAATAGCATGAAAAAGAAAAGAAACGAGGCGGCACTGCTCTGTGTAGCGTGGGAGTGCACAGGATCCAAGGCGACCCTGTCAATACGGTCAGCCAATACGCGTGGTGCTCTGCCCTATAGTAATAAGTCCCATAATAGACAAAAATAGAGAAGAAAAAGCAAAAAGAAGGGCGGCGCTCACCACTGCTGAAATGAAATCCTTAATTCTTCAGATAGAAGCGGTAGGCAGGAGCATGTCTGCAATGTGCACAGACAAGAAAGCGGCGATGGACGTTTTCACGCAAGTTTGTGCTTCTTCTGGCCTCTGACCTCACTGCGCTGGTATGCATCAGTGCTTTTTAACATTGCATCTGGATGTCAAGGTGACAGTGATGCTACAAGTTACATACTCGTGGTTAAAATTGCTACTTGCAGTCATACAAGGTATGTAATAAAGCTGAACAATCGCAGTATCGCTGAATCAAATGAATACACTCAAGTCGTTTTTGTCATTAAGTCCGAGGGGAGCGAGTGCAGCCACTTTTATGATCCATCTAGCCTCCCCCCTCAGGAGAGCCCTGTGTCTATCACCCTGCAGGGCATGACAGGCTCCAGTTCTATACCCGAGAAGGTTAGGCAATGCGGATCACCTCCATGTAAATCACGGACATGCTCAATGAGCCTAGTGCAGCCTTTCCCGGTCCTCAAGGAATTGAGATGTTCCCTGAATCTTTCGAAGAGAGGGCGTATCGTCTTTCCAATGTAAAAAGCTCCACATTTACATTTAATCCAATATACAACATAAGTGCTTCTACATGTCTACATAATATTGTGTGGTCGTGTGTGAGACTTCTCCAAACGTCAAGTATTTCAGCTGGCTGCTAAATCTGCAAAAAGAGTAGGCTTGCCAATAGGCTTGCTGGTGGTTAACCAGTTACTGGCTGGCTTTGCCCATATTATGCCTCTAACTAGCTTGTCTTTAATGCTGTGGCATCTTCTAAAGGCTATTATGGGTCTGCTTTCAGTGAGGTTCGACAGGCCAGTCTCATTCTTTAATATGTCCCAATTTTCATTGATGATGTGTTTGATCAAATCTGCCGCAGGACTATATTTGAATGTGAACACAAATTTGTTTTCATTTCCACGTATATTGCGTTTACCTCTTTTTAGAAGTTCCTCCTGTGAAAATGACCCTGCTCTTGCCCTGGCATTATCTATCTCCTTCTCAATATAACCTCGGCATAATAACCTATTTTTTAATTCTTGGGATTGTTTAACATAGCCTTCTTGTGTGCTGTTGGTTCGTTTGAGGCGAATGACTTGACCAAATGGGATTTCTTCATGTTCTTATGATGGAAGCTATTGAAATATAAGAAGGAATTGGTGGCTGACGGTTTGTGATAGCAAGCTGTATGTAGATTATCATCTTGAACCGATACCAAGACATCTAGAAATTCCAAGGAAGTATTCCCGAAATTTAAAAAGAACTTCATATTCATGCTATTGCTATCTAGGTAAGCCACAAAGTCCCTACATTGGTCTTCTGTACCAGACCAGATAAGGAAAATTTCATTGACATATCTAAGAAAGAGTTGAATGTATTGTGCAAATGGATTGTCCAGGGAGAACACATATTTATCCTCAAACACAGCTGGAAATAAATTGGCATACGTGCATGATACCGGGGTACCCATCGCCGTACCTACTTTCTGCCTATACCATTGCTCGCCAAACTTAAAGGTGTTATTACTGAGGATAAACATAAGTGCCTCCCTGACAAATTTAGTGTAAATAACACTTTTATCAGTTTTATTGAGTACCTTGTCTACAGCTTCCACACCAGCACTATGAGGTATGAGTGTGTAAAGGCTCTTCACATCGAAGGACACCAGACTCACTTGCCCCACTCAAAACCATTGATGGCGCAGAGGAAATCACTTGTGTCCCCCAAATATGTAGGGGCACTAGAAAGTAGGGGTCTGAGCAGCCAGTCCAAATATTTGGAGAGCGGCTCAGTGACTGACCCAATAGCTGCCACAATAGTGCTGGCTTTCACAATTTGGAGTACTTATTTCTGAACATTGTTTTATATCCTTTGACTATACAGTACAGTATGAAATTCAGTTTTGGTCTAGCGTTTGGTCTGTCAGTTTGTACAGATGAGAGAAACTTTCTTTGCTTTGCTTTATTGCTTTGTGCATGTGCATTGGAATTGGAAATAACGCATATAAATTCAGGTTAGGAAAGCAGAATAATTTGAGCAAGGGAGCAGGTTAACAAAATAACAATATTAGATATTGTTCATACATTACATACAGTATTAGTTATGATGTAGTTTCATTAACTGGACTGATTCCCCTTAGGATCCATTCACACATCCGTGTGTGTTTTGCGGATGCGCGGATCTGCAAAACACGGACAGCGGCAATGTGCGTTCAATTAGTGCCGCACATCGCCGACACTAATAGAATATGCCTATTTTTGTCTGCAAATCCGGACCCGGGCTGCACATCGTGCGGCCCCATAGAAATAAATGGGTCCGCAATTCCGTTCCGCAGAATTGCGGATGTGTGAATGAAGCCTAATCCTTTTCTGGTACTTTACACCTCAAAGTAAAGTACTAGAAAATTGAGATTGGATTTTCAAATGTTAGAATCAATCCAGAAGTCTCTAGCTGTTGTATCTGAGATAAAATTGGATGGCAGTATACAGGATAAGAAAGAGTGCTGGAAAGAGTCTTGCCAGGAACTCAATTGATAAAGTCGTTGGGCTGGTGTAGTTTCTTACAGCTGCTTGATTCAGAAGCCGCCTGCAAATGCCCCTACTAGTAGAGATGGCCTTGCGGTTCGCCCGGCGGTCATTTTGCGGCAAACTTTGCTCGTTCGCGATTCACAAAACATGAGAACATATGGCAACATTCGCACGCGCCTTATTTTTTTGCAAAGTGCTAAAATTTTACCCATGACACATCCATCAGGTGGGACAGGACAGCCAATTGAGACGTTTCAGCACATGAACACACCCCCAACCCTATAACAAAACCAGATCTGGCAGCCATTTTACATTATTTTTGCCAGTGTAGGGAGAGGTTGCATTTTGAAGCAGGGACAGTTAGGGACACCAAACGCTAGCTAATAATATTATAATATACTTTCTAACAAAGAATTTATATTATAGTGTATTTGTATTGTGCAGCAGTTGTGTGCGGTTCTGCTGCGATACCGCAGCTAGATAGACGGACAAACGCTATTGAAGTGACTAACTGCAACGGGTGTGAGTTACCTGTTGCCTAAAAAAACTGGTTGAGGGCTGCGATATAACTTCTTCCACAAAATCCTGATTGAGGGGTGCTATATACCTGTATCCGCCAAATATTGATTGAGGGGTGCCATATACCTGTTTCTGCCAAACACTAATTGAGGGGTGCTATTTACCAGTTTCCACCAAATACTAATTGAGGGGTGCAATACACCTTCTTCCACAAAATACTGATTGAGGGGTGCCATATACCTGTTTCTGCCAAATACTGATTGAGGGGTGCTATTGCTATATACCTTCTTCCACCAAATACTGATTGAGGGCTGCGATACACCTGCTTCCACAAAATACTGATTGAGGGGCGCCATATACCTGTTTCTGCCAAATACTGATTGAGGGGTGCTATATACCTGTTTCCACCAAATTCAGATTGAGGGGCGCCATATACCTGTTTCTGCCAAATACTGATTAAGGGGTGCAATACACCTTTTTCTGCCAAATACTGATTGAGGGTTGCCATATACCTTCTTCCTCTAAATACCAATTGAGGGGTGCTATATGCCATTTTCCGCTAAATACTGATTAAGGGGTGTGATATTCCTTCTTCCACTAAATACTGATTATGGGGTGTTATTGCTATATAAAGTAGGATGCGAAAGTTTGGGCAACCTTGTTAATCGTCATGATTTTGATGTATAAATCGTTGGTTGTTACGATAAAAAATGTCAGTTAAATATATCATATAGGAGACACACCCAGTGATATTTGAGAAGTGAAATTAAGTTTATTGGAATTACAGAAAGTGTGCTATAATCGTTTAAACAAAATTAGACAGGTGCATAAATTTGGGCACCACAAGAAATAAATGAAATCAATATTTAGTAGATCCTCCTTTTGCAGAAATTACAGCCTCTAAACGCTTCCTGTAGGTTCCAATGAGAGTCTAGATTCTGGTTGAAGGTTTTTGGACCATTCCTCTTTACAAAACATCTTTAATTCATTCAGGTTTGATGGCTTCCGAGCATGGACAGCTCTCTTTAAGTCACACCACAGATTTTCAATTATATTCAGGTCTGGAGACTGAGATGGCCATTCCAGAACGTTGTACTTGTTCCTCTGCATAAATGCCTTAGTAGATTTTGAGCAGTGTTTAGGGTCGTTGTCTTGTTGAAAGATCCAGCCCCGGCGCAGCTTCAGCTTTGTCACTAATTCCTGGACATTGGTCTCCAGAATCTGCTGATACTGAGTGGAATCCATGCGTCCCTCAACTTTGACAATATTCCCAGTCCCTGCACTGGCCACACAGCCCCACAGCATGATGGAACCACCACCATATTTTACTGTAGGTAGCAGGTGTTTTTCTTGGAATGCTGTGGTATTTTTCCTCCATGCATAATGCCCCTTGTTATGGCCAAATAACTAAATTTTTGTTTCATCAGTCCATAGCACCTTATTCCAAAATGAAGCTGGCTTGTCCAAATGTGCTTTAGCCCACCTCAAGCGGCACTTTTTGTGCTGTGGACGGAGAAAAGGCTTCCTCTACATTACTCTCGCATACAGCATCTCCTTGTGTAAAGTGTGCCGAATGGTTGAACGATGCATAGTGACTCCATCTAAAGCAATATGATGTTGTAGGTCTTTGGTGCTGATCTGTGAGTTGACTCTGACTTTTCTCACCATTCGTCACTTCTGTCTATCCAAGATTTTTCTTGGTCTGCTACTTCGAGCCTTAACTTGAACTGAGCCTGTGGTCTTCCATTTCCTCAATATGTTCCTAACTGTGGAAACAGACAGCTGAAATCTCTGAGACAGCTTTCTGTATCCTTCCCCTAAACCATGATGGTGAAAAATCTTTGTCTTCAGGTCATTTGAGAGTTGTTTTGAGACCCCCATGTTGCTACTCTTCAGAGAAAATTAAAAGAGGAGGGAAACTTACAATTGACCCCCTTAAATACTCTTTCTCATAATTGGAACCACCTGTGTATGTAGGTCAGAGGTCACTGAGCTTACCAAGCCAATTTGAGTTCCAATAATTAGTTTTAAAGGTTTTGGAATCAATAAAATGACAACAGTGCCCAAATTTATGCACCTGCCTAATTTTGTTTAAACAATTATAGCACACTTTCTGTAAATCCAATAAACTTAATTTCACTTCTCAAATATCACTGTGTGTGTCTCCTATATGATATATTTAACTGACATTTTTTATCGTAACAAACCAACGATTTATACAGGAAAATCATGACAATTAACAAGGTTGCCCAAACTTTCGCATCCCACTGTACCTTCTTCGACCAAATACTGATTGAGGGGTGCAATACACCTTCTTCCACAAAATACTGATTAAGTGGTGCCATATTTATTTTTCCGCCAAATACTGATTGAGAGGTGCTATATACTTGTTTTCGCCAAATACTGAGGGGTGCCATATACCTTCTTCCACTAAATACTGATTGAGGGGTGCTATTGCTATATACCTTCTTCCACCAAATACTGATTGAGGGGTGCCATATACCTGTTTCAGCCAAATACTGATTGAGGGGTGTTATATACCTGTTTCCACCAAATACTGATTGAGGGGTGCCATATACCTTCTTCCACCAAATACTGATTGAGGGCTGCGATACACCTGCTTCCACAAAATACTGATTGAGGGGTGCCATATACCTGTTTCTGCCAAATACTGATTGAGGGGTGCTATATACCTGTTTCCACCAAATACTGATTGAGGGGTGCTATATGCCTGTTTTCACCAAATTCTGATTGAGGGGTGCCATATACCTGTTTCCACCAAATACTGATTAAGGGGTGCAATACACCTTTTTCTGCCAAATACTGATTAAGGGATGCCATATACCTTCTTCCTCTAAATACCAATTGAGGGGTGCTATATGCCATTTTCCGCTAAATACTGATTAAGGGGTGTGATATTCCTTCTTCCACTAAATACTGATTATGGGGTGTTATTGCTATATACCTTCTTCGACCAAATACTGATTGAGGGGTGCAATACACCTTCTTCCACCAAATACTGATTGAGGGCTGCGATACACCTGCTTCCACAAAATACTGATTGAGGGGTGCCATATACCTGTTTCCGCCAAATACTGATTGAGGAGTGCTATATACCTGTTTCCACCAAATACTGATTGAGGGGTGCTATATACCTGTTTCCGCCAAATACTGATTGAGAGGTGTCATATACCTTTTTCCACTAAATACTGATTGAGGGGTGCTATTGCTATATACCTTCTTCCACCAAATACAGATTGAGGGGTGCAATACACCTTTTTCCACCAAATACTGTTTGAGGGGTGCAATATACCTTCTTTCACTAAATACTGAATGAAAGGTGCTATTGCTATATACCGTCTTCCACCAAATACCGATTGAGGGGTGCAATACACCTTTTTCCGCCAAATAGTGATTGAAGGGTGCCATATACCTTCTTCCACTAAATAAATGGCCGGAGCCTAAGTGGGAAGTTGAGGAATGTGCTGTCACGGCTGAGGATGGGGGAAACCCTCAGCCGTGCGATGTCAGATGATGTAGTGGCTACTCGGCCATGAGCACAGGATAGGGAGCAGGTCACCTCCTCAAAGCATCCCTAACCTGACCCTAACTCCTAACCAGCATGGACCGACCTTTAAGGTAGGAGGACCCATGCGCAGGAACCTCGGAGCCCTATCTTACCCTCCGCAGATCCCTGCGCTAGGAGCTGGGTAGACGACCTACTCCTCCTTGGCACGGAGGAGCAGGAGTCTCAATGGCCAAGCTGTTGGGAAAAGGGGAACACTAACAGACTAATGGAAATGGCAGGCGAACTAGGTAGTTCTACCAACCTGCCACAGCCTTGCTGACTGGATCCCTCAAGAGACAGGAATCCAGAACCATTAGCTGCACCAAAACATAGAACGCTCCCAACAGAAGAACATACAACTTCACCAACATAAAGACATCAACAAGAACAATAATTTTATGACCACAGGGGTGGCTCTCACAGGCAGGTCAAATACACAGGAGGCTGCTCCAGCTAGCAGGGCTGAAGCAACCTACTGAACCATGCAAAACACTCAGGCTTTATAGGCCAAGAAGCCACACCCACAGTCAGACACACCCAGTGACATCACTCGCACACTGGGAAGGGAGTTAACTCTTCCAGCACCACAGAAGGGAAAGTCACAGACAGGGGAAGTGTCCAACAAATCGCACTGTGGCTGTTACCGCAGGCAACGACATGGGTGGCAGCCGTCCTGCCACGTTGCCACGGGCAGCCACAGTGAAAGGAAAGTGTCAAAGTGCACACCCACACATACTACACAGAGTGCACACAGACATAACACAGTGCACACAACACACAGACACCTAACATAGAGGTTGCTAGGTGCAACCGCATGCACAGCAGGAAAGCTGCCACAAGACTAGCGTTGTCAGCGGCAACCACAGGTGAGGCAAATACCACTGCCCTCACCTGTGATTGACAACAAAACCAAACCGCTGACAATCACATGCGGTTGAAGAGTCACGGTCATAGCCATGGCCGTGACACTCCCACCCCTCAAAGCCCCCCCACCGAAAAAAAAAACGGAACTGGTGAGGAACTCACACAGGGGATGGGAGAAGGAGACGTCCACTCTCAGGACATGGTTCCCAGGAGGTCACTGTCAGCTGCATCCTCTCCCAGCTCACACTAGCCAGTCCGACGAGGCCTGCAGCCCGCACCAGCGACAAGGGAATGGAACCACAGAGAGTGGACGAGGGAACTCTCCACTAACGTCCCCACTCCAGTCGCTGCCAGCAGACACTCCTAACCAGCACACAGCCGGACCACTTACGGAGTGCTGCCAGCAAACGACCAGAGATGGGAACATGGAGAGGGACGAGGGACCACCAACACGGACACGGAAGGTACGGTGGCGGGGAATAAGCCACCATCCGTGCCGTTAACGATGATCCCCCCGGGACGTTCTCCCTCCGGAGAACGCGCATGCAGGCCACAAGGGGATGGCACTGCATGCTGCACCCTCTTCCGAAGGTGTGCAAAAAGCACACACCAAATAAACACCACGTGCAATAGAATTCAGGGGGACGCCAAACGAGGCAACGGTGAAGGGAAGGCGAGGAAACGCCACTCACCGCGCTGTCAGAGGCGAGACCCCCAGAACGCTTTCCCTCCGAAGAGCGCGCATGCACCCCTTCCGCAGACGGCGGTGCATGCTTTACCCTCTTTCGAGGGAGCGCCACGTGAGAAGCCTCTGTGGTCATACTGTCACGGCTGAGGATGGGGGAAACACTCAGCCGTGCGATGCCTGGTGGTGTAGTGGCTACTCGGCCATGAGCACAGGATAGGGAGCAGGTCACCTCCTCAAAGCATCCCTAACCTGACCCTAACTCCTAACCAGCATGGGCCGACCTTTAAGGTAGGAGGACCCATGCGCAGGAACCTCGGAGCCCTATCTTACCCTCCGCAGATCCCTGCGCTAGGAGCTGGGTAGATGACCTACTCCTCCTTGGCACGGAGGAGCAGGAGTCTCAATGGCCAAGCTGTTGGGAAAAGGGGAACACTAACAGACTAATGGAAATGGCAGGCGAACTAGGTAGTTCTACCAACCTGCCACAGCCTTGCTGACTGGATCCCTCAAGAGACAGGAATCCAGAACCATTAGCTGCACCAAAACATAGAAAGCTCCCAACAGAAGAACATACAACCTCACCAACATAAAGACATCAACAAGAACAATAATTTTATGACCACAGGGGTGGCTCTCACAGGCAGGTCAAATACACAGGAGGCTGCTCCAGCTAGCAGGGCTGAAGCAACCTACTGAACCATGCAAAACACTCAGGCTTTATAGGCCAAGAAGCCACACCCACAGTCAGACACACCCAGTGACATCACTCACACACTGGGAAGGGAGTTAACTCTTCCAGCACCACAGAAGGTAAAGTCACAGACAGGGGAAGTGTCCAACAAATCGCACTGTGGCTGTTACCGCGGGCAATGACATGGGTGGCAGCCGTCCTGGGAGACAGCCCGAAGGCCGGGACACTGCCACCACATGTACAACATACCAAACGTTGCCATGGGCAGCCACAGTGAAAGGAAAGTGTCAAAGTGCACACCCACACATACTACACAGAGTGCACACAGACATAACACAGTGCACACAACACACAGACACCTAACATAGAGGTTGCTAGGTGCAACCTCATGCACAGCAGGAAAGCTGCCACAAGACTAGCGTTGTCAGCGGCAACCACAGGTGAGGCAAATACCACTGCCCTCACCTGTGATTGACAACAAAACCAAACCGCTGACAATCACATGCGGTTGAAGAGTCACGGTCATAGCCATGGCCGTGACATGTGCGTGCGATAACTTCAAAGAGCACACCAGAGTTGGTTTAGTGGCTCACTCAGCCTTCCGCTTCTGCACTCTCCTCATCCTCTGTATCTGCCCCCTCCTCACTCTCTGCTGTGTGCACCCCCAAAGACACCACCACCACCATAGCCCCTCCACATGAGTCAGAGGAATTATTTTCCCATCCATTCCCAGACCTTACCGATGCACAGCCATTCTTGACATCGGATGAGTAAGAGGCGGTAGCAACGGCAACCACCCAGCGGTCTGACGACAGTACCCATATCAGCCCAAGGAGGGTGGTCGATGCTGTTGCTGCCTACTTCGAGATCTCTAATGTCAGTGGTGCTGAAGGTGGCGATGATGACGTGTTGATGGACGTCACGTGGGTGCCCACAAGATAGGGAGAGTAAGGGAAATCAGAGGGAGAGACGGAAGGGCATCCCTGAACTATGTGGCCACGTTCAGCGGCAAGTTAATATATCTCTGGCACACAGTGTCGGTGCCAAGATACATCTGACTGCAGACATGTGGTCTAGCAAACATGGGCAGGGAAGGTACATAACTTTTACTGCCCACTGGGTGAACCTTCTGACGGCCGTCAAGCATGTAACCCGTGGCACCCGTGTGAATTTGGTGTTACCATGCATGCAGGCCTGCCTCTTCTTCTCCTCCTCCTACTCCATCCTCTGCCTCCTCCTCGGCTGACTCCTTTTCCACTGCTACCACCTCTTCCGCTGCACCCCCCAAGCTCCCCAGAATCTATTCGACGTGCCAGGTGAGATGCTGCCTTGCTGTGCTGCGGCTGTTGTGCCTGGAAGCCAAGAGCCACACCGGTCCTGCACTCCTTTCAGCTCTGCGGTCATAGACCGATCAGTGGCTAACCCCGCTCAGTTTGACAGTTGGTAAAGTGGTCTGCGACATCTGCTGAGCGTGCTGAAACAGGGCAAAATTACACACGTGCCATGCATAGCACACATCCTGAACTTAGTCGTGCAGCGATTCTTTACCAAATACCCCGAGATCCAGGACGTCTTGCAGCAGACCAGGAAAATCTCTGGCCATTTTAGAAGATCCACACAACCATGGCTCACCTTGCTGACGTTCAGCGGTGACACCACTTGCCCATCAGATGCCTGATTTGTGAATGCCTGACGCACTGGTACTTCACCTTATATGCTTGATAGGCTGCTCCAGCAGAAACATGCCGTTAACGACTACCTGTACGAACTCTGAGGCAGGACAGGTTCTGGGGAGCTTGTTTTTTTTTCACTGCGAGACGCATGCAGACTTCTGCGGCCATTTTAGGAGATTGCCAAACTGGACAGTCGCAGCCAGGGCGCCATCAGTGACATCATACCTTACGCCTTCTTTCTGGAGCATGCATTGCGTTGTGTCATTAATCAAGCTGTCGAGGAGCAGGAGCTGGAAGATGAGGAAGTCGCTATGCTGAATGAATTCCCAGTGGGGCTACTCAATCTAAGGCAAGTCAGCAGGAGTCTGAAGAGGAGTCACAGGAGGATGGTGCCTGGTGGGGAGGAGGAGGAGGAGCAAGAAGAGCAGGCTTGACATTTTTCGGGGATCCCTGGTGTTGTCTGTGGATGGGGGGAGGTGACTGAGGACTACATTCTCCTGGGCGATGAGCAGGATCCAGGGCCCTTCACTGCTTCCAATTTTGTGCAAATAGGGGCATTCATGCTCCAGTGTTTGAAGAGGGACCCCATATAAAAAGCATAAAGGGCAAGGACTAGTACTGGGTGGCAATGTACTTAGACCCCTGGTAAAACACAAAATGGAGGACATGTTACCAGCATCACAGAGGGCTGTCAGAATGCAGCATTTCCAGACCTTGTTGCGAGAGATGCTGCATTCTGCTGTTGCGAGTCCTGGCAGAGGATTTTCTACCCACAGATAAACAGTTGTGGGTACCAATCCTACCACACATTCAATAAGAGGGCGGTTTGAAGATGTGTTGGTCCCTTCAGATATGAGATCATTCTTGCAGCTAACCCATCGACAGCCGTCCTCCGGATCCAGCCTCAGGAAATGCCTAGACCAACAGGTGTCCGACTACATTGGGTTAACGGCCATAGTGGACGCGGTGAGAAGCAAGAAACCCCTGGACTACTCAGTGTGCAGGCTTGACCTGTGGCCAGAGCTGGCACAGCTTGTCATGGAACTCTTGGCTTGCCCCTCGTCGAGTGTCGTGTCCGAAAGGACGTTCAGCGCAGCACGGGGGATCGTGACCAATAAGCGCACTCGCCTAGCTCATGACAGTGTGGACTACCTCACATTTCTAAAAATGAATGAGGCATGGATCTCAGAGGAATTCAACACCTGTGACGACCACGTTTAATTGAATTTCCTCATGCCAGCCCACACATATCCGCCACCACTCAGAACAAAGAATGGTCCCTGTCTTATGTAAATACAGCGGCATAAAAGGCCTTTTCTGTCCAGTTAATGCCTAATGTTTGGGCCTGTACTCCACTGGCCTGCAGTAAAATTGATATCCATTGACCATCTAATATACCTCCAGCCACATAATCACTTGATCTTTTCTGTACGATGAATGCATAATTTTTGTGGCCTGTAATCTAACTGGCCAACAGTAAAATTGTTATGCGGTGACGGCCTAATGTACCTCCAGCCACACAATCACTTGTTCTTTTTTGTACTGTGAATGCCTAATGTTTGGGGTCTGTACTCTACAGGCCTGCAGTAAAATTGATATCTAATGACCGTCTAATATACCTGCAGCCACATAATGACTTGATCTTTTCTGTACGGTGAATGCCTAATTGTTGGGGCCTCGGAGGAATTCAACACCTGTGATGACCATGTGTTATCGAATTTCCCCTATTATCATTTGGGGTTTATTCAAATTTTTCATATTTTTAGTTCTTTTAAACATATGTATTTGATATGTATTTGTACTGGCCTGCAGTAAAATTGATATCCAATGACCCTCTAATATACCTCCAGCCACATAATCACTTGATCTTTTCTTTACGGTGAATACCTAATGTTTGGGTCCTTTACTGCAGTGGGGTAGCTTTAGGTTTTTCAGGTTTGCTTGCCATTAAAGAGAACCTTTGACCTCCAAAAACCAGCCCAAGCCGCCAGCAGTACCTGAGAGTAGCCAGCAGTGTGAAGCAAAAGCTCAGAAAACGTTCTTTTATCTCCTGCCCGCATGATTTTCTAGTCATGCTTGAAGTCAAGGGGGCAGCGGCCTCCTTCCTTCAAGTCAAGGTAACCGCTCCCCCTTCCCTGCCCCTTCGCCTATTGACTGACAGCCGGCTGTTCGACAAAGGCAAGACACTCCCCTTGAGCTGTCAGCTTGATATAAATATACTAGAGCAATGACTGAGGAGATCTCCATGTGAGGTACAGGGCTTGGTACTAGCTTTGTTAGAAAGGGGTCGCTGTGCACTATATGATGTCTGAATTGTATTTTTCACATGAATCATGGAATAACCCCTTTAAGGCAAGGCCTAGTCACTGTGCACCCTTGCCTATCCTACTTCCTCTGCCAACCCCTCCCTCTTCTTCTTGATTGACAGGCATGGAAATAAATGCAGCCATAGCAGACATAGCACTTGATGTGGAGCCCAGAGGTTTTGGGGCCCTATCGGGTGCAAGGACATTGTACCTTTTGTACAGAATAATATACAGGGAGTGCAGAATTATTAGGCAAATGAGTATTTTGACCACATCATCCTCTTTATGCATGTTGTCTTACTCCAAGCTGTATAGGCTCGAAAGCCTACTACCAATTAAGCATATTAGGTGATGTGCATCTCTGTAATGAGAAGGGGTGTGGTCTAATGACATCAACACCCTATATCAGGTGTGCATAATTATTAGGCAACTTCCTTTCCTTTGGCAAAATGGGTCAAAAGAAGGACTTGACAGGCTCAGAAAAGTCAAAAATAGTGAGATATCTTGCAGAGGGATGCAGCACTCTTAAAATTGCAAAGCTTCTGAAGCGTGATCATCGAAAAATCAAGCGTTTCATTCAAAATAGTCAACAGGGTCGCAAGAAGCGTGTGGAAAAACCAAGGCGCAAAATAACTGCCCATGAACTGAGAAAAGTCAAGCGTGCAGCTGCCAAGATGCCACTTGCCACCAGTTTGGCCATATTTCAGAGCTGCAACATCACTGGAGTGCCCAAAAGCACAAGGTGTGCAATACTCAGAGACATGGCCAAGGTAAGAAAGGCTGAAAGACGACCACCACTGAACAAGACACACAAGCTGAAACGTCAAGACTGGGCCAAGAAATATCTCAAGACTGATTTTTCTAAGGTTTTATGGACTGATGAAATGAGAGTGAGTCTTGATGGGCCAGATGGATGGGCCTGTGGCTGGATTGGTAAAGGGCAGAGAGCTCCAGTCTGACTCAGACGCCAGCAAGGTGGAGGTGGAGTACTGGTTTGGGCTGGTATCATCAAAGATGAGCTTGTGGGGCCTTTTCGGGTTGAGGATGGAGTCAAGCTCAACTGCCAGTCCTACTGCCAGTTTCTGGAAGACACCTTCTTCAAGCAGTGGTACAGGAAGAAGTCTGAATCCTTCAAGAAAAACATGATTTTCATGCAGGACAATGCTCCATCACACGCGTCCAAGTACTCCACAGCGTGGCTGGCAAGAAAGGGTATAAAAGAAGAAAATCTAATGACATGGCCTCCTTGTTCACCTGATCTGAACCCCATTGAGAACCTGTGGTCCATCATCAAATGTGAGAGTTACAAGGAGGGAAAACAGTACACCTCTCTGAACAGTGTCTGGGAGGCTGTGGTTGCTGCTGCACGCAATGTTGATGGTGAACAGATCAAAACACTGACAGAATCCATGGATGGCAGGCTTTTGAGTGTCCTTGCAAAGAAAGGTGGCTATATTGGTCACTGATTTGTTTTTGTTTTGTTTTTGAATGTCATAAATGTATATTTGTGAATGTTGAGATGTTATATTGGTTTCACTGGTAAAAATAAATAATTGAAATGGGTATATATTTGTTTTTTGTTAAGTTGCCTAATAATTATGCACAGTAATAGTCACCTGCACACACAGATATCCCCCTAAAATAGCTAAAACTAAAAACAAACTAAAAACTACTTCCAAAAATATTCAGCTTTGATATTAATGAGTTTTTTGGGTTCATTGAGAACATGGTTGTTGTTCAATAATAAAATTAATCCTCAAAAATACAACTTGCCTAATAATTCTGCACTCCCTGTAGTGGCTTTTTGCTATAATGTGGGTTTTCTTATGAATGGTTTCATGATACATACATTTAATTATTGCTTCTTACGCTGCTGTTTTATTTTCTTACACTAGGTGGTGGGAGCCCCATCTTATTTTGCTGTAGGGCCCTATGAATTAAAGTTACACCCCTGTTGACATGGCTAAGTTCCTGCATAAGCATCTCTCTACAAGCTGTCAATCAAGAAGAGGGAAGGGGCTGATAAAAAAAGTAGGAGGAGCAAAGGTGCAGAGAGTGGCTTTTGATCCACCCACGGTGCATTTAACTGCTCATTTGAATATGGATTAAAAATACCTTTTCTCCAGAATGAAGCAACATATTGATAATTGAAATGTATCATTACATTAAGATGAGCTAGCCCTACAAGGCATTGTGCCTGGCTTATCAGTGAATGTATTGGTGACAGACTCCCTTAAAGGGTTATTCCCATAACAGATAATGGGGGCATATTGTTAAGATATGTCCCTATTGTCTGATAGGTGTGGGTCCCTGGGATCTCTGGGACCTGCACCTACACCGACAGCGGAGCTGGGAAGGTGGCGGAGGGCACACTGCGCATGCGCAACCGCACTCTATTCATTTTTATGGGGCCACTGAAAATAGCTGAGTGCTGGCTCGGCTATTTCTGTTTGCCCCATAGAAATGAATGGGAGCAGGGGCCGCGCAAGTGCGGTGCACTCCCATTCACTTCTATGGGGAAAGCACTTGGTGGTGGCCGGATCACGGGAAACCCGGGGTCCTCCAGCCCCCATTCTCCCTGCTCCGTTCTCAGTGTAAGTGCGGGTCCCAGAGGTGGGACCTGCACCTATCAGACAATGGGGGCATATACTAGCGATATGCCCCCATTGTCTGTGATGGGAATACCCCTTTAAATATTATATCGCAATGCTTTTGTGAAGAAGAAGATCAGGAGTCATTCTTTGTTTGAGCAAATTCTAAAAGAAATACTGTATATTTTTGTCTACAGTAAAGTGTGGCATACTTTTATGTAATCATAAAGTTCACAATGCAATATATTTATTCAATTATTTTAACTGAGAGCTGCAAAATAATAATAATGACACACAAAAAAAAAGACTTTTTTTGCACTTCATTCTAAACTTTAACTAAATTTATATAAGAAAAACACTGCCAATGGCTGTAGCATTCAAGCTACCTCAGCAGTATTAGTTGGAGTAGATTAGAATAATTGTCCCATTGTTCTTGGCCTCAAACAGAATTCCTGTGATAAATTCTAATAGTTCATTAAATTTAATCACAGTTTACAACATAATTGTCTCTTCTTGTAATGGAAAATGAGCTGAAATGGTGGTACTAGTGCAATGGATCAGCCCATAGGACGACTTCTAATACACTATATACTGTACAACATTAGATTAAGTAAATTTATTTAGTGTACACTATGCTGCAAACAGCAATTAGATGCTTCCTTTTGAAATAACATGTTATATGGAAATGAATAATCTGGCTATTGTTTCAGGAAACTGTTGTACAAAGATTGAAAGCAATACAGCATCTAAGAATATTACCAAAAAACCCAAAACACTGTGAAAATACCATAAGCCACACTTTTAAACTTTGGAATATTTCTCCACCTGTTTCGGAAATTGAAGTTTTATTATGTTTACTTTCTATTTTCAGTGCATCACATTGTATTGCTAATATCGGGGGTTTAAAAAAATTACCCACACGTTTTTTTTTTTCAGTTTTTTTTTGGGGGGGGGGGGGGGTGAGTGAAACAAACTTTAATAATATGTTTATGATGCAGTTTGTTTTTGTTTTTTTGCTCCAACAAATTTTATATTTTTTGCTTTTTTTGAGCTGGGAAACTGCATACATTATTGGAGCTAGGGCTCATGCACGCGACCGCATTTGTTTTGCGATCCGTAAAACACGGATATGCAAAAAATACGGATGAGATCCATGTGCATTACGTATTTTGTAGAACAGAACAACTGGTTCCTATACGTTCGTGTACGTGAGCCCTTAATCCTGATTTTCCCAACTAATATCACAAATTAAAATATTTTCTTTTCAACCAAAATCCTCATTTCCTTGTACAAACATTCCCCACATAAACACGTATTTTTCAGAAGAACTATGACACGGGGTCTTCTTAAATGCGGCATAGTACTGATGCTGATCAATGACATCTAGTTATTTATTTCTATTTCCTTGTTTTACCAGTTTTCTTTTTTTCTTTTTAGAAAACAACATAATCAACAATCTGAGTGGCTATTTATTTAATTCCTCACAAGCTTGCATTCATTTGTGATGAAAGTAAAATATTATACTACTGTATGAACTACGCTTAATGAATGTGGATTTTCCCTCCAGTATACTCTTCTTCCTCGGATGTTACAGGCTTGAGTTAGATGTAATTATATTTGAGCCAATTAGCTTGTTTATGTAAATGACTATTTTCGCTTTACATTTCTTAAAGGTTAGAATTTCAGCTAGAATACTAAATAACCTGAAGTGTGACAATTTGTTGAGTAATTAGTTTCATTTTTTATTTGTGTAAGTTTGTTTTTATTATTTTAGCACACGTGTTCAGTTTTAATTTGAATTATTTCAACTGGTAATCCTTTCTAGAACTGGAGCGACATGCAGCAATTTCCATTTTCTATGTATTATTGTTTTGTTTTTTTAGGTACTGATTTACTTATTATTAAAAGTGTTTGATATTGCAAAAAATAAATAAAAAAATCATACACAGATTATACAGTTGATACTTTAGTGATGCCTTTATGAAACTTTGAGGCCTACTCCCTAGAGCGCAGGCCGCAGCCCGCCGGAACACTTAGAATGCCAGCAAACAGGACCACTGCAGCTGGAGGCAGAGGACAAGCAGGAAAATGGACAGACTGGATTGCTGAGTATCGTGGTGGGTACAGGATAACAGCTCAACAATTATCAAACTATACCCACTGAACAATATTCACAACTAAGTAATTTACATATATTATGAAGTGTAACTGAAGACCTTCACTCACATTAAAGAAGAAATGAACATCAAATGCAGTTATACTTCTTAAAAGCTTGGCCCATCTGGGACATTGATGGCATATCGCTAGGATATGTGCAGTGACCCAGTGGATCACTGCTAAAGAGTAAAATGTTGTGATTTGTTTCCTAACTACTCTATGGTAATGTGTTCTTGTTATACTTGTACCCTATGTGTCTCTAATGGTTGTCTATAGCCAGTAATTAGTTAAAACTGGCAGTCTAAGTTCAATTGCTAGGTTGATGAGCTGGTCCCAACTCTGTTTAGTAGAGAGTTGTGGCTGAGCATAGATAGAGACAAAACCTGCTTTTGTGAGCTCCTGAAAAGTAGGCCTAAAGAGAAGCCCAATCCAGAAAAACATAATTCCTGAGACTGGAAACTTCCAGAGAAAGTACTGAAATGAAGGACTACCCCAAGAGAAAGAATGGACATTTTAGATGGTTAAGAACCACGTTCAAGGTTCTTCTTGGATAAAGTGTCCCGATCAGTGTGGGGAAATAACGCCACTCTAAACACAGGAGGGAAGGGGAACAGTAACTGGGCCTGGAAACTAGAGAAGGAACAGGTAACCTCCTAAACAACCCTAGTCCGAATAGACCTTGAAGGTAGGAATATTCATATGCTGGATACCTAGGCCCTTATATCCCTATAATGCCCTGGAATGAGATTAGGACTAGAGACAACCCATTCCTCCCCAGATGGAAGAATCGAAGTCTCTGTCTCAGGCCCAGATACAAACAACAGGGAATATAACAAACATAAAACAATAAGAAAAGACAAGACTTATCTGAAAGTAAAAAACTGGCAACTCCAGAAGCACCACAGAGTACAACCGACCAGCTAGTTAGAAGGCAGGAAGAAAATCTATAAACCGCACCTCCAAGAGTGAGAAGCAGCTACTTATGGGAAAGGTAAATTATCAACAAGCAACACCTGAAGCAAGGGGTGTGGCATTCACCAAAACACAGACACAATAAGATCCACAGTGAACTTGTCAATTTAACCCAAGAGTTGACAGTCTCTCCGATCTTCTGGTTCCTGCCACGGGAATGTCCGTGACATAAAGGCAGTAAGATAATTGTTCATGGCAAAATAATTTACTGCTGTGGAAAGGGTTAATTGCCTCCGGCACCCACCACACTCTTGAGACAAACTGAATTTACAGTATATATTTCATATTTTCTTTCCTAAGCTTAGTTTTAAAAAGTGTATATATCTCTCAATAGACACCATGAGTGGCAAAATATAATATACAGCTGAAATTTTTAATAGCCTGGAAAAATATAAATATTTGAAGTTACTGTATTACAAATAGTCACAAACTATTTATAGTAAATATATTTTAATGTTAAACATTTGCTTTAAAGTCCCTTAAAAGGGTTGTTTACCCCTGTTGACCTTTTCTGCGGCATGGCCAGACCTGCAGCGCAAATCAAATTTACCTGATCTCTATCTCTGTGTACTGGATCCAGTGCTCCTCTGGTCTGGGGTCTCCCTTCTTTAATACCAGTTTGATGCAAGTTAAGTGGCCACCGCTGAACATAACGGTGACGTGTTATTCATACTTCACATGACCTGTAGACATGGCACATGGATGTCATATCACCACTGCAACCAATTATTAGCTGTGACAGTCTTGTGTCCCATGTCAAACTGAATTTTGACATGGGGAGAGGGGTCAGATCCTCGATCATGAGAATGAAGACCAGTGTTCCTTCCTTTGGAATGGAGCAGCAGATGTGTATCAGCTGCTCTATTCAGCTTTATGGTACTGCTAGAGACAACATGTACTAGACAAATTTATGTTTTTGATATTTGTGCCATTTTTAGTGTGGTTTGTGGCAAATCTGGCAGTTTACTTCTACTAAAGGGCAGCCAGATGTTGTGTGGCTGGAAAATGTATTTCCAGACACAAAATATCTGGCCTCCCATTTTTAGCCAGATTTAATATTGTGATTTTTGCAAAAAAAAAAAGTCCAGTCCGTCCCCTAGAGATTTAAAAACTGATGTAACCATTGTAATAAATACAATTAGACATTAGACAGATAAATCCCCATGTAATTTGTGTTACAAATTTAACATATTGCGTGTAACACTTGGTAAAAAAAAAAAAAAAAAAAAAGATTCTGTAAAAAAAAGCTGAGCAAAAAGTCATACACTAAGACTAGTGTATGAAACACCAGTCTTGGTAAATCTGACTCTAAACAGTCTAAAATGTGCCAAATTTATCAGAGTGGCTGATGATGCGTGATAAATCTGTGGCATCTGTGGCATCTTTATATTGTTTAGTCTAACTTGAGAATTTATCATCAGGGAAATTGTTTAAGGTCCCATGCACAGGCCACTGCCCGACCATGGCTGTGTTGCGGCCCGCATACAGCGGGTCCGCAATACACGGGCACCGGCTGTGTGCCCCACGCATCATGGATGCGGACCCATTCACTTGAATGGGTGTGCAATCCAGGAGATGCAGTCTGTAACGGAAGCATGGATCGGAAGCTCACTGTCACAAATACAGGGGAGGGGAGGGACACATAACTAGGCCTCAAGGCTAGAGGGGAAAGGTCACCTCCTAGGAAGCCCCTAAACCTGACCCTGACTCCTGTCAGTATGTATAGACCCTGAAGGTGGGAAAATACATATGCAGTAACCTAGACCCTAGGAGCCCTGAAATGCCCTAGGTAGTGGCAGGGAATGAGACTACTGGTTCTTTCCCAGGTGAACGAACAGCATCACCCTGAGGCCTAGTAACAACAAGAACAGAGGAACAACCAAATACAAAGAGCAGTACAACTTATTTTATAGAAAATGGATGAGCAGGAACACAGGTAAGGTCCACACACCAACTCTTCCAAATCCAAGCAGAAAATATCAACCGCATGGTATGAAGTGTGAGACCAAACTAAGTAGTGAAAGCAGTAATGACCACGGGCTGCACCTGGCAAGAGGTGTGGTCATTACCAAACCACAACACTAAGAATCAAGAGACTGACAGTTAACCTCACGAGCAGTATGTCTCTCCGATCTTCTAACTTCTGTCACAGAAGGTACTGCGACACCCACGGAAGCACTGCGGAGTTGAATGGGTCTCGATCCGTCATGGCCACCGCAAGAATGTTGCCCATGCATTGGGGATTGCAAATTGCGTTTGCAGTTTTCTGTCCACAATGGGGACTCAACCAAACAGAACCGAATGCATTTTGGTGCATTCCTTTTCGTTCAGTTCAGTTTTGTCCCTATTGACAATGAATGGGGACACAACTGAATAGGGATGAGCGAACTCGAACTGTATAGTTCGGGTTCGTACCGAATTTTGGGGTGTCCGTGACACGGACCCGAACCCGGACATTTTCGTAAAAGTCCGGGTTCGGGTTCGGTGTTCGTCGCTTTCTTCGCGCTTTTGTGACGCTTTCTTGGCGCTTTTTGAAAGGCTGCAAAGCAGCCAATCAACAAGCGTCATACTACTTGCCCCAAGAGGCCATCACAGCCATGCCTACTATTGGCATGGCTGTGATTGGCCAGAGCACCATGTGACCCAGCCTCTATTTAAGCTGGAGTCACATAGCGCCGCCCGTCACTCTGCTCTGATTAGCGTAGGGAGAGGTTGCGGCTGCGACAGTAGGGCGAGATTAGGCAGATTAACTCCTCCAAAGGACTTGATTAACTGATCGATCTGCAGCTGTGGATCATTGAGCTGCTGATCCTCAATTGCTCACTGTTTTTAGGCTGCACAGACCGTTTGTCAGTCACATTTTTCTGGGGTGATCGGCGGCCATTTTGTGTCTTGTGGTGCGCCAGCACAAGCTGCGACCAAGTGCATTTAACCCTCAATGGTGTGGTTGTTTTTTGGCTAAAGCCTACATCAGGGTGAAGCTGTCACACCAAGTGCATTTAACCAGCAATAGTCTGTTCATTTTTTGGCCATATACAAAATCAGGGGCAAGCTGCGCCTGTCACCAAGTGCATTTAACCCTCAATGGTGTGGTTGTTTTTTGGCTAAAGCCTACATCAGGGTGAAGCTGTCACACCAAGTGCATTTAACCAGCAATAGTCTGTTCATTTTTTGGCCATATACTAAATCAGGGGCAAGCTGCGCCTGTCACCAAGTGCATTTAACCCTCAATGGTGTGGTTGTTTTTTGGCTAAAGCCTACATCAGGGTGAAGCTGTCACACCAAGTGCATTTAACCAGCAATAGTCTGTTTATTTTTTGGCCATATCCCAGTCTAATTCTGTCACTAAATCCATACCGGTCACCCAGCGCCTAAATACTAGGCCTCAAATTTATATCCAGCTAAATCTGTCCCTAGTGCTGTAGCTGGGCGAGTTATTTAGTGTCCGTTCAAGCACATTTCTTGTTCTGGGTTGAAATACAATTCCCAATTTAGCAATTTCATAATTTAGTGGTTTCTGCTATATCAGAGCTATTTGAAATCTATCCCTAAAAGGGTATATAATATTCAAGGTGCACATTGGGTCATTCAGAATAACTTCACACACACCCGCTACTGTGTATTTCCAAGTCTAATTCTGTCACTAAACCCATACCTGTCACGCAGCGCCTAAATACTAGGCCTCAAATTTATATCCAGCTAAATCTGTCCCTAGTGCTGTAGCTGGGCGAGTTATTTAGTGTCCGTTCAAGCACATTTCTTGTTCTGGGTTGAAATACAATTCCCAATTTAGCAATTTCATAATTTAGTGGTTTCTGCTATATCAGAGCTATTTGAAATCTATCCCTAAAAGGGTATATAATATTCAAGGTGCACATTGGGTCATTCAGAATAACTTCACACACACCCGCTACTGTGTATTTCCAAGTCTAATTCTGGCACTAAACCCATACCTGTCACCCAGCGCCTAAATACTAGGCATCAAATTTATATCCCGCTAAATCTGTCCTTAGTGCTGTAGCTGGGCGAGTTATTTAGTGTCCGTTCAAGCACATTTCTTGTTCTGGGTTGAAATACAATTCCCAATTTAGCAATTTCATAATTTAGTGGTTTCTGCTATATCAGAGCTATTTGAAATCTATCCCTAAAAGGGTATATAATATTCAAGGTGCACATTGGGTCATTCAGAATAACTTCACACACACCCGCTACTGTGTATTTCCAAGTCTAATTCTGGCACTAAACCCATACCTGTCACCCAGCGCCTAAATACTAGGCCTCAAATTTATATCCCGCTAAATCTGTCCTTAGTGCTGTAGCTGGGCGAGTTATTTAGTGTCCGTTCAAGCACATTTCTTGTTCTGGGTTGAAATACAATTCCCAATTTAGCAATTTCATAATTTAGTGGTTTCTGCTATATCAGAGCTATTTGAAATCTATCCCTAAAAGGGTATATAATATTCAAGGTGCACATTGGGTCATTCAGAATAACTTCACACACACCCGCTACTGTGTATTTCCAAGTCTAATTCTGTCACTAAACCCATACCTGTCACCCAGCGCCTAAATACTAGGCCTCAAATTTATATCCCGCTAAATCTGTCCTTAGTGCTGTAGCTGGGCGAGTTATTTAGTGTCCGTTCAAGCACATTTCTTGTTCTGGGTTGAAATACAATTCCCAATTTAGCAATTTCATAATTTAGTGGTTTCTGCTATATCAGAGCTATTTGAAATCTATCCCTAAAAGGGTATATAATATTCAAGGTGCACATAGGGTCATTCAGAATAACTTCACACACACGCTTCTGTGCATTTCCAAGTCTAATTCTGTCACTAAATCCATACCGGTCACCCAGCGCCTAAATACTAGGCCTCAAATTTATATCCCGCTGAATTTGAATACAATACATTGGGCCAAATAATATATTTGTTGTTGTGGTGAACCATAACAATGAGAAAAACATCTAGTAAGGGACGCGGACGTGGACATGGTCGTGGTGGTGTTAGTGGACCCTCTGGTGCTGGGAGAGGACGTGGCCGTTCTGCCACATCCACACGTCCTAGTGTACCAACTACCTCAGGTCCCAGTAGCCGCCAGAATTTACAGCGATATATGGTGGGGCCCAATGCCGTTCTAAGGATGGTAAGGCCTGAGCAGGTACAGGCATTAGTCAATTGGGTGGCCGACAGTGGATCCAGCACGTTCACATTATCTCCCACCCAGTCTTCTGCAGAAAGCGCACAGATGGCGCCTGAAAACCAACCCCATCAGTCTGTCACATCACCCCCATGCATACCAGGGAAACTGTCTCAGCCTCAAGTTATGCAGCAGTCTCTTATGCTGTTTGAAGACTCCGCTGGCAGGGTTTCCCAAGGGCATCCACCTAGCCCTTCCCCAGCGGTGAAAGACATAGAATGCACTGACGCACAACCACTTATGTTTCCTGATGATGAGGACATGGGAATACCACCTCAGCATGTCTCTGATGATGACGAAACACAGGTGCCAACTGCTGCGTCTTTCTGCAGTGTGCAGACTGAACAGGAGGTCAGGGATCAAGACTGGGTGGAAGACGATGCAGGGGACGATGAGGTCCTAGACCCCACATGGAATGAAGGTCGTGCCACTGACTTTCACAGTTCGGAGGAAGAGGCAGTGGTGAGACCGAGCCAACAGCGTAGCAAAAGAGGGAGCAGTGGGCAAAAGCAGAACACCCGCCGCCAAGAGACTCCGCCTGCTACTGACCGCCGCCATCTGGGACCGAGCACCCCAAAGGCAGCTTCAAGGAGTTCCCTGGCATGGCACTTCTTCAAACAATGTGCTGACGACAAGACCCGAGTGGTTTGCACGCTGTGCCATCAGAGCCTGAAGCGAGGCATTAACGTTCTGAACCTGAGCACAACCTGCATGACCAGGCACCTGCATGCAAAGCATGAACTGCAGTGGAGTAAACACCTTAAAACCAAGGAAGTCACTCAGGCTCCCCCTGCTACCTCTTCTGCTGCTGCCGCCTCGGCCTATTCTGCTGCTGCCGCCTCGGCCTCTTCCTCCGCCTCTGGAGGAACGTTGGCACCTGCCGCCCAGCAAACAGGGGATGTACCACCAACACCACCACCACCACCTCCGTCACCAAGCGTCTCAACCATGTCACACGCCAGCGTTCAGCTCTCCATCTCACAAACATTTGATAGAAAGCGTAAATTCCCACCTAGCCACCCTCGATCCCTGGCCCTGAATGCCAGCATTTCTAAACTACTGGCCTATGAAATGCTGTCATTTAGGCTGGTGGACACAGACAGCTTCAAACAGCTCATGTCGCTTGCTGTCCCACAGTATGTTGTTCCCAGCCGGCACTACTTCTCCAAGAGAGCCGTGCCTTCCCTGCACAACCAAGTATCCGATAAAATCAAGTGTGCACTGCGCAACGCCATCTGTGGCAAGGTCCACCTAACCACAGATACGTGGATCAGTAAGCACGGCCAGGGACGCTATATCTCCCTAACTGCACACTGGGTAAATGTAGTGGCAGCTGGGCCCCAGGCGGAGAGCTGTTTGGCGCACGTCCTTCCGCCGCCAAGGATCGCAGGGCAACATTCTTTGCCTCCTGTTGCCACCTCCTCCTTCTCGGCTTCCTCCTCCTCTTCTTCCACCTGCTCATCCAGTCAGCCACACACCTTCACCACCAACTTCAGCACAGCCCGGGGTAAACGTCAGCAGGCCATTCTGAAACTCATATGTTTGGGGGACAGGCCCCACACCGCACAGGAGTTGTGGCGGGGTATAGAACAACAGACCGACGAGTGGTTGCTGCCGGTGAGCCTCAAGCCCGGCCTGGTGGTGTGTGATAATGGGCGAAATCTCGTTGCAGCTCTGGGACTAGCCAATTTGACGCACATCCCTTGCTTGGCGCATGTGCTGAATTTGGTGGTGCAGAAGTTCATTCACAACTACCCCGACATGTCAGAGCTGCTGCATAAAGTGCGGGCCGTCTGTTCGCGCTTCCGGCGTTCACATCCTGCTGCTGCTCGCCTGTCTGCGCTACAGCGTAACTTCGGCCTTCCCGCTCACCGCCTCATATGCGACGTGCCCACCAGGTGGAACTCCACCTTGCACATGCTGGACAGACTGTGCGAGCAGCAGCAGGCCATAGTGGAGTTTCAGCTGCAGCACGCACGGGTCAGTCGCACTACAGAACAGCACCACTTCACCACCAATGACTGGGCCTCCATGCGAGACCTGTGTGCCCTGTTGCGCTGTTTCGAGTACTCCACCAACATGGCCAGTGGCGATGACACCGTTATCAGCGTTACAATACCACTTCTATGTCTCCTTGAGAAAACACTTAGGGCGATGATGGAAGAGGAGGTGGCCCAGGAGGAGGAGGAGGAGGAGGAGGAAGAGGGGTCATTTTTAGCACTTTCAGGCCAGTCTCTTCGAAGTGACTCAGAGGGAGGTTTTTGGCAACAGCAGAGGCCAGGTACAAATGTGGCCAGCCAGGGCCCACTACTGGAGGACGAGGAGGACGAGGATGAGGAGGAGGTGGAGGAGGATGAGGATGAAGCATGGTCACAGCGGGGTGGCACCCAACGCAGCTCGGGTCCATCACTGGTGCGTGGCTGGGGGGAAAGGCAGGACGATGACGATACGCCTCCCACAGAGGACAGCTTGTCCTTATCCCTGGGCAGCCTGGCACACATGAGCGACTACATGCTGCAGTGCCTGCGCAACGACAGCAGAGTTGCCCACATTTTAACCTGTGCGGACTACTGGGTTGCCACCCTGCTGGATCCACGCTACAAAGACAATGTGCCCACCTTACTTCCTGCACTGGAGCGTGATAGGAAGATGCGCGAGTACAAGCGCACGTTGGTAGATGCGCTACTGAGAGCATTCCCAAATGTCACAGGGGAACAAGTGGAAGCCCAAGGCCAAGGCAGAGGAGGAGCAAGAGGTCGCCAAGGCAGCTGTGTCACGGCCAGCTCCTCTGAGGGCAGGGTTAGCATGGCAGAGATGTGGAAAACTTTTGTCAACACGCCACAGCTAACTGCACCACCACCTGATACGCAACGTGTTAGCAGGAGGCAACATTTCACTAACATGGTGGAACAGTACGTGTGCACACCCCTCCACGTACTGACTGATGGTTCGGCCCCATTCAACTTCTGGGTCTCTAAATTGTCCACGTGGCCAGAGCTAGCCTTTTATGCCTTGGAGGTGCTGGCCTGCCCGGCAGCCAGCGTTTTGTCTGAACGTGTATTCAGCACGGCAGGGGGCGTCATTACAGACAAACGCAGCCGCCTGTCTACAGCCAATGTGGACAAGCTGACGTTCATAAAAATGAACCAGGCATGGATCCCACAGGACCTGTCCGTCCCTTGTCCAGATTAGACATTAACTACCTCCCCATAACCATATATTATTGGACTCCAGGGCACTTCCTCATTCAATCCTATTTTTATTTTCATTTTACCATTATATTGCGATGCTACCCAAAGTTGAATGAACCTCTCCTCTGCCTGTGTGCTAGGCCTAAATATATGCCAATGGACTGTTGCAGTGGTGGCTGACATGAAGCCTGATTCTCTGCTATGACATGCAGACTAATTCTCTGCTGACATGAAGCCAGATTGTCTGTTACGGGACCTCTCTCCTCTGCCTGGGTGCTGGGCCTGAATTTATGACAATGGACTGTTGCAGTGGTGGCTGACGTGAAGCCTCATTCTCTGCTATGACATGCAGACTGATTCTCTGCTGACATGAAGCCAGATTGTCTGTTACGGGACCTCTCTCCTCTGCCTGTGTGCTAGGCCTAAATATATGCCAATGGACTGTTGCAGTGGTGGCTGACGTGAAGCCTGATTCTCTGCTATGACATGCAGACTGATTCTCTGCTGACATGAAGCCAGATCCTCTGTTACGGGACCTCTCTCCTCTGCCTGTGTGTGTGCTGGGCCTAAATATATGCCAATGGACTGTTGCAGTGGTGGCTGACGTGAAGCCTCATTCTCTGCTATGACATGCAGACTAATTCTCTGCTGACATGAAGACAGATTCTCTGTTACGGGACCTCCCTCCTCTGCCTGGGTGCTGGGCCTAAATATATGCCAATGGACTGTTGCAGTGGTGGGTGACGTGAAGCCTCATTCTCTGCTATGACATGCAGACTAATTCTCTGCTGACATGAAGCCAGATTGTCTGTTACGGGACCTCTCTCCTCTGCCTGTGTGTGTGCTGGGCCTAAATATATGCCAATGGACTGTTGCAGTGGTGGCTGACGTGAAGCCTCATTCTCTGCTATGACATGCAGACTAATTCTCTGCTGACATGAAGACAGATTCTCTGTTACGGGACCTCCCTCCTCTGCCTGGGTGCTGGGCCTAAATATATGCCAATGGACTGTTGCAGTGGTGGGTGACGTGAAGCCTGATTCTCTGCTATGACATGCAGACTAATTCTCTGCTGACATGAAGACAGATTCTCTGTTACGGGACCTCTCTCCTCTGCCTGTGTGTGTGCTGGGCCTAAATATATGCCAATGGACTGTTGCAGTGGTGGCTGACGTGAAGCCTCATTCTCTGCTATGACATGCAGACTAATTCTCTGCTGACATGAAGACAGATTCTCTGTTACGGGACCTCCCTCCTCTGCCTGGGTGCTGGGCCTAAATATATGCCAATGGACTGTTGCAGTGGTGGCTGACGTGAAGCCTCATTCTCTGCTATGACATGCAGACTGATTCTCTGCTGACATGAAGCCAGATCGTCTGTTACGGGACCTCTCTGCTCTGCCTGTGTGCTAGGCCTAAATATATGCCAATGGACTGTTGCAGTGGTGGGTGACGTGAAGCCTCATTCTCTGCTATGACATGCAGACTGATTCTCTGCTGTCATGAAGCCAGATTGTCTGTTACGGGACCTCTCTGCTCTGCCTGTGTGCTAGGCCTAAATATATGCCAATGGACTGTTGCAGTGGTGGGTGACGTGAAGCCTCATTCTCTGCTATGACATGCAGACTAATTCTCTGCTGACATGAAGACAGATTCTCTGTTACGGGACCTCCCTCCTCTGCCTGGGTGCTGGGCCTAAATATATGCCAATGGACTGTTGCAGTGGTGGGTGACGTGAAGCCTCATTCTCTGCTATGACATGCAGACTAATTCTCTGCTGACATGAAGCCAGATTGTCTGTTACGGGACCTCTCTCCTCTGCCTGTGTGTGTGCTGGGCCTAAATATATGCCAATGGACTGTTGCAGTGGTGGCTGACGTGAAGCCTCATTCTCTGCTATGACATGCAGACTAATTCTCTGCTGACATGAAGACAGATTCTCTGTTACGGGACCTCCCTCCTCTGCCTGGGTGCTGGGCCTAAATATATGCCAATGGACTGTTGCAGTGGTGGGTGACGTGAAGCCTGATTCTCTGCTATGACATGCAGACTAATTCTCTGCTGACATGAAGACAGATTCTCTGTTACGGGACCTCTCTCCTCTGCCTGTGTGTGTGCTGGGCCTAAATATATGCCAATGGACTGTTGCAGTGGTGGCTGACGTGAAGCCTCATTCTCTGCTATGACATGCAGACTAATTCTCTGCTGACATGAAGACAGATTCTCTGTTACGGGACCTCCCTCCTCTGCCTGGGTGCTGGGCCTAAATATATGCCAATGGACTGTTGCAGTGGTGGCTGACGTGAAGCCTCATTCTCTGCTATGACATGCAGACTGATTCTCTGCTGACATGAAGCCAGATCGTCTGTTACGGGACCTCTCTGCTCTGCCTGTGTGCTAGGCCTAAATATATGCCAATGGACTGTTGCAGTGGTGGGTGACGTGAAGCCTCATTCTCTGCTATGACATGCAGACTGATTCTCTGCTGTCATGAAGCCAGATTGTCTGTTACGGGACCTCTCTGCTCTGCCTGTGTGCTAGGCCTAAATATATGCCAATGGACTGTTGCAGTGGTGGGTGACGTGAAGCCTCATTCTCTGCTATGACATGCAGACTGATTCTCTGCTGTCATGAAGCCAGATTGTCTGTTACGGGACCTCTCTGCTCTGCCTGTGTGCTAGGCCTAAATATATGCCAATGGACTGTTGCAGTGGTGGGTGACGTGAAGCCTCATTCTCTGCTATGACATGCAGACTGATTCTCTGCTGTCATGAAGCCAGATTGTCTGTTACGGGACCTCTCTGCTCTGCCTGTGTGCTAGGCCTAAATATATGCCAATGGACTGTTGCAGTGGTGGGTGACGTGAAGCCTCATTCTCTGCTATGACATGCAGACTGATTCTCTGCTGACATGAAGCCAGATTGTCTGTTACGGGACCTCTCTGCTCTGCCTGTGTGCTAGGCCTAAATATATGCCAATGGACTGTTGCAGTGGTGGGTGACGTGAAGCCTCATTCTCTGCTATGACATGCAGACTGATTCTCTGCTGTCATGAAGCCAGATTGTCTGTTACGGGACCTCTCTGCTCTGCCTGTGTGCTAGGCCTAAATATATGCCAATGGACTGTTGCAGTGGTGGGTGACGTGAAGCCTCATTCTCTGCTATGACATGCAGACTGATTCTCTGCTGTCATGAAGCCAGATTGTCTGTTACGGGACCTCTCTGCTCTGCCTGTGTGCTAGGCCTAAATATATGCCAATGGACTGTTGCAGTGGTGGGTGACGTGAAGCCTGATTCTCTGCTATGACATGCAGACTGATTCTCTGCTGACATGAAGCCAGATCCTCTGTTACGGGACCTCTCTCCTCTGCCTGTGTGTGTGCTGGGCCTAAATATATGCCAATGGACTGTTGCAGTGGTGGCTGACGTGAAGCCTCATTCTCTGCTATGACATGCAGACTGATTCTCTGCTGACATGAAGCCAGATTCTCTGTTACGGGACCTCTCTCCTCTGCCTGTGTGTGTGCTGGGCCTAAATATATGCCAATGGACTGTTGCAGTGGTGGCTGACGTGAAGCCTCATTCTCTGCTATGACATGCAGACTAATTCTCTGCTGACATGAAGACAGATTCTCTGTTACGGGACCTCCCTCCTCTGCCTGGGTGCTGGGCCTAAATATATGCCAATGGACTGTTGCAGTGGTGGCTGACGTGAAGCCTCATTCTCTGCTATGACATGCAGACTAATTCTCTGCTGACATGAAGACAGATTCTCTGTTACGGGACCTCTCTCCTCTGCCTGGGTGCCGGGGCCTAAATATCTGAGAATGGACTGTTCCAGTGGTGGGTGACGGGAAGCCAGATTCTCTGCTATGGAACCTCTCTCCAATTGATTTTGGTTAATTTTTATTTATTTAATTTTTAATTTAATTCATTTCCCTATCCACATTTGTTTGCAGGGGATTTACCTACATGTTGCTGCCTTTTGCAGCCCTCTAGCTCTTTCCTGGGCTGTTTTACAGCCTTTTTAGTGCCGAAAAGTTCGGGTCCCCATTGACTTCAATGGGGTTCGGGTTCGGGACGAAGTTCGGATCGGGTTCGGATCCCGAACCCGAACATTTCCGGGATGTTCGGCCGAACTTCTCGAACCCGAACATCCAGGTGTTCGCTCAACTCTACAACTGAAGAGGTTTTTTTCGCTATTGAGATCTTATGACGGATCTCATTAGCAGAATTGAAAACGCTAGTGTGGAAGTAGCCTAACTAGCACCAGTTTTGATAAATGTTCCACAATGTGTATAGCCACCTTAAGACAGGGTAAGTGTGCCACAATTCTGATATTTTCATATTTTTTTCTTTTTGTCTAGGTTTTTTTTGTGGCCAGATGTTACGCGTTTATGATGAGGTGCGCATATCATTATATATTAGATGCATCATCTGGCAGTCCGTGTGCCTAGACTGAAATGTACAGCAGCTCGGAGCTGCCATAGATTTCAGTCTTTTACAGTATACCAGAGAACTGGGATAAAAGAAGATAAATTAGACTGACCATGCCTCCTCCCTATCCTCACCATGTCCCCTTTTTAGAAAAGTGGCAAGAGCAGTATAGACTACTTGCACCTAGATTTTAGTGCAATGGCGTTTAAAAAGTCACAAACACGAGATTTGCAACTTTCCTTGATCAAGAAAACTGGCATGGTATGGTGTTTTTTTTAGGCTTCTTAACAAAGAATTATATCTAGGAAAAAACGGTCTGAAAAAGGGTGTGTTAGCACTAGCATTATGCCTTTCCATTATAGGTTCTGTAAGCCTTTAAGAGGCATTCCGTATTGCTCCGTTAGCTCACGCATCGCAAGATTACGGCGCTCTAGCTTTCTGACGTCGGGGAGCAAGGAGGAGATTCTGAGGATGCGAAGGCGGTGCTGGGCTGGACTAATCTCAGGGACAGGACTCATCTCAGGTTAATTTGCATATGTATCAATTCGTTTTTTTACACAATAAAAGCACACAGAGCTATGGGGACTGGGTATTGCGGATGTGCTAGCGGCCATCTAGCAACCCATGTCCTCAGCTCTATACACAAAATCCAGGTGACAGGTTCCCTTTAAAGGCTTACGTTTTGCATTCTGTCTGGCCATTCCGTTATAGTCCGTCATAAACGGTACCTATAACAGAATGGCAAACCCACCCTAAATTATTGTGTGACTAAAAAAATTTGCAAAATATGCATGAATTTCATGACATTTTTAACAAAAAATAAATAAAAAATAGAATAGTGTGGCAGCACTATCAAGCAGTATCTGCTTACTTGTACTGTATGTCTCTTTTTCTCAAGTAATTCTGAAATCCAAATGCCTGACCTTACCATTAATATGGTTCATTTCAGAATGCCACTAATTCTTCCACTTGAGAGATGTCAAGTGCGATAAGTTACTAAATATGCGTTCATTTAAATTCCTGATGTCGCTTTTTAGCATTCATTTATTAGTAAGAAAACTTAAAATTCATTACAAATTATAGCTCTAGACAGTTCAGGCTTCAACTGTCAAATACCAAATAAATATCTTATTTAGTTGTCTGTAACTCCACATAATGACATTTATCGAAATCCAATATCATTAACCTTTTTTGCTACATTCATATACATATTTTACCAGTCTAAATTTGTGACATTTAAGACTCAGTTAAAAATGAATATAAAACCAAAGGAAGGGGAATTGGTTCTCCTGACTGCAGAAAATAGAAGCATTTGTATTTTTGGTATATTTAACTTTAGTTAATAAAAAGGAATTTTAAGATCTCATAAATATTTTGATGTGAACAGTGTTTACTTTTTCATGATTTTTTTTTACAATTTTCAGGAATTTTGATGTAGTTTTGGCATCAGGCATATATATACCAATAAGGCCTCATGCACACAGCCATTGTGTGGCTGTATCGTGCATTGGGGACCGCAATTTGCACGGGCAATGTCCATGCAGAGGCCGGGACGGATCGAGACCCATTCAACTTGAATGGGTCCGTGATCCGTCCGCACCGCAAAAAAATTGTACGGAGGCACGGAGAGAAACACCACGGAAGCACTCCGCACCGGAGCTCCGGATTGCGGACCCATTCAAGTAAATGGGTCCGCATCCATGATGCGGGGAGCACGCGGCCAGTGCCTGCATATTGCAGACCCGCTGGGCAATGGCCGTGTGCATGAGGCCTAAAGCTGATATATACAAAATCAAAGTATCCAAACCTCTAAATAATAACTGATTCATTTACTGGATTAAAGTGACATATATCCTTCCACACAATAATTTTATTGCACACCTTTCGGTGCTCTTAAAGTACGTTTTTCAGACAATTCATTATATAGTTACATAGTAGCATTAAAAAAGACATATGTTTATAAAGTTCAACCAAGTGAAGGGTAGGAATAGGAATTAGGCAAGGGGGGGTGAGAACCAGACTTCCACACATTTACATTAGCATGATATTTAGTTCTAGGAAATTGTCTAAGCCTTTTTTAAACTGTCTACTGTTCCTTCTGCGACCACATTCGGGGAAAGTCTATTCCGTAGATTCATAGTTCTTATGGTGAAGACTGAACATTTTCTTCTCCAGTCGGAGGCAGAGCCCACTTGTTTTTTGAGAGTATTTTACATGGAACAACTTTTCACCATATATTTTTTTTATGGCTATTTATATATTTGTATAGGTAAATCATGTCCCCAACTTAAACGCCTCTTCTCAAGACTAAATGCATTTAATTATTTTAATATTTTCTCATAGCTATGACCCTCCATGCCCATTATCAGTTTAGTTGCTCTCCTTTGTACTTTTTCCATCTCCAGGGCATCCATTCTATGGACTGGTTCCCAGAACTGGACTGCATATTCCAGAGGAGGCCACACCAATGCTTTGTAAAGTGATAATATTGAATCCCTGCCCCATGAGTCGATGCCTCTTTTAATACCTGACATTATCCTGATAACCTTATAAGCAGCTGATTGACATTGTCTGCTGTTATTTAACATATGAATTACAAGTACACTCAAATCCTTATCTACAAGTAACTCTCTCAATGTTACTACCCCAAGGACATATGATGCATGTAGATTATTACTACCCAAATGCATAACTTTGCATTTATCCACATTGAACTTCATTTGCCAAGTTGATGCCCAATCACTCAGAGTGTCCAAGTCAGGGATTTCTGCTACTCATGCAAAGTAAAAAATAAACCTGAAGACCCAGGGATCTATTCATTCAGTTTGCTTCACTTTGTAAATAGAAATGTGCGACTGAAGGCAGCTCCAGAAAACTGTGACTGCTGATGACTGCTATCTCCAAGCTTCTTTCATGTAAATGACTCACATATTACGGCAAGATCCTTCTCTACACATCACATTGGGTCTGCTAAAAATATAAAATTGTCTCTGACTTTTTGCTATTTGATCAATAAAAAAAGGTAAGAAATGCATAAATAAAAAATGATGTGCTGACAACATACAAGGAAACATATACAAATATGAATATGTGTGGAATTATGATGGATAAACAAGCTCTCTATAAAGTAATGTAGATCTATAGAAATGACAGAGTGGCATTTAACAGGTAGGTTTCATATTAATGTAATGAAGCCACCAAAGAATGCTATGAGCCCATACTGTACTGCGGCTTTTGATTTTATGTGGAGGCACAGAGGAGTTAAATAGGTTTTCCAAAAATCAACACGTATAACTTATACCCAGATAACAAATAAAGGGGCATTTATCAAGGATTTTACACACTAAATGTCATACATTTTGTTGCATGTTTTGCAGCAAAATTTGTGACTTTTGGTCCTTCACTCCAATTTTCAAAAGGAGCAAGAAATGCGGGTGTGGCGTGAACAGGGAGAGTTGTGGGGCCAGCGGGGTCCGCACATTTATTTTAATTCATGCCAGCTTTCTGGAGTGAATTAAGACAGAAATCTATGGCAGCTTGGAGGCTGCTGTAGATTTTAGTCTTTCCCATGGCCTGCTGGAGGATGCAACAAATCCATTAGAGGGCTGCGCCTCTGCATAAATTTGGAGCATCCTCTGGCTTCCCAGGGGGAATCGGTGCTGACAGAGATAGCCAAGCACTGATCTCCATCGGTACCATATTAAAAGTTGCAGTGGTGGGATAAATATGAATACATTAGCTACTGTTCTGTGTCAGTCCTATACAGACTAAATGGAGCGATAATGCACAGGCAAGACCACCGCACCATCCAAACATGGGACAAAGGGCCCCTATTCTTGTGATTGTGTGCCCTAGTGGATCTTCTATTTTCTATCCTATGGATAGGTGATGTGTTGATTGTGGGAAACCCCCTTAATACTCGTGTATTTCATCATGTTACATCACATGCCTTTTTATAGAGTTAAAGATCTGTCCACACTCATTTCTCCACAAATTTAGTTAAAGGGATTGTCCAACATTTTGATATTAATGCCTATCATCAGGATAGGTAATCAATATGTGACTGGTAGGGGTCTGACTCCCAGGAACTCTTCCAATAAGCTCTTTGAAGAGGCTGTGGTGTTCCATGGAGAACTGCAGCCTTCTCGAACCTTACTAAGCACAGCACCATACGTTGTATAGTGGCTGTGCTTGGTAATGCAGCCCAGGCCCAGTCACTTGAATGGGACTAAGCTGTGTCTAGTCCACATGGCCGATGAACATGACAGCACTGGCCTTGGAAGAGGCCGCAGGGCTCACAAAGCCCCACCGATCCGGAATTGATAACCTATCCTGAGGATAGGCCATCAATAACATTTCGGACAACCCCTTTAAGGACTCCAAAATCAATACAAAATTGTGATATGGTAGCAAACCCTCCTCCCTTTTTTTTTTTCAAAGCTAATCACCTCATGATACTCATCTAGCTATATGTCAAGGCAAGGGAAAGGTAATGAAGGACACACCTTCAATGACCTATAATGTCATACAACAGAACCGTTTGACAGCAAATAGATTGCTTATGGACCCATGTGCCACCACACAGGGTTTATCTATGTGGGACTGTCATGTGCATCATTCAAAACACTATTGACTGGGCATGGGACCATAATATTCTATCACTGGATGCATGCAGCCCCAAAGCAATTAACAGGAGCTTCTGGTGAAGGTCTCTGAGTCAGAAGGCAAAGTGGTTCTATCAAACAATGAAGGAGGGGTTACAAGGGACACGCCCCCACCCAGACATGTCTGTTTCAAAAGTTGTATCAAGCTTGTCCAAGACGCTTTGCAGGACAGGTGGAGACCTTTGCTAATCTAGGTAATTAGGCTTCCATCATGATGTGGTGACAGTTGTAATTTCATTGTGTCCTTTTTACGTACCAAAGAGCCAGAGATTTAAAGGGGTTGTCCTACAAAAAATATTCTACAGTTTTAAAACTAGCACCCAGATCTGCATACCTCTACAGTGCCACTATCACAGAGTACCACTAAAGTATAAAACGTAACCTTTATTATACTCTCATGTTAAAATTACCCCACATGTAGCACATATAGAACAAAAAAACAAATAATACATATAGTCGGGACTTGATGGTCATCAGTCTTCCATGATGTAGGAAGAGGCAGTTTCATAGGCAGGGTAGTAGTCCTGATTTGGGTCTCTCTCTCTACTATTCACCCTAAATTTTGGGTCCCTGGCTACAAAACGGAATGGCCGCCCCGATAGGGGCGATCCCTTATTCAGGAACCTCCTATATACCCTAGGATGGCCCTGAAACCAGGTGATACCGACCCACTTTGATGGGGTGGCCTACAGTAAATAATGTGACCTAATCTAGAAACACAAAAAATAATAAATGTGGAATGTATCAAGGATATTTTTGCTCATATATGATGATGGAATTTATAAGGTCCCTTAATCCCCATACCTCTACAGTGCCACCTGCTGTTTGCTCTTTTTCTAATTTCTCTGCCCTGTTCACTAAGATGGATGCACATGGTCAGTTCCATTCTTCAACTGTTGCCAGCTACAGCAAAAGGTACACACTCCTCAAGAAAGGACACACCCTCTAAGCTGACAGCTTGAAATAAATGTAGCAAAACGATTGGAGCAATAAAAGGGGGGGGGGATCCAGCTGTGTTAGTGTTGATCGCGTATATTCTAATCGCAAATTTTTATCGCGAATATTGCCACTTTGAGAATTCGCGAATATCTAGAATATAGTGCTATATATTTGTAATTGCAAATATTCTAGATTTTTTTTCATCAGTACCCAGGCTGAAATATTTTTGACTTTAGGAGTAGTGTTGATTGCGAATTTTTATTGCAAATTTTCCGATTGACGATTTTATCAATCAAGAAAATAATGACCGGAGATTGCGAATTCTCAAATTTGCGAATATATGACGAATGTTCGCCCACATATTCGTGAAATATCGCAAATTCGAATATTGCCCCTGCCGCTCATCACTGGTTAGAGTTTCTTGTGTACTAGATTATTAGTGATGAGCGGCAGGGACAATATTCGAATTCGCGATATTTCGCAAATATTTGGGCGATTATTCGCCATATATTCGAGAATTTGCGAATTTGTGATCTCCAGGCATTATTTTCTTGATTGCGAAAATCCGCATAAAATTTGCATAAATATTTTCGCATGAAAATTCGCATGAACTGGTATTTAAAAAAACAAATATTCGTGATTACGAATATATTTAGCAATATTCTAAATATTCGCGAATTCTCGACGTGCCGATATTCGCGATTAAAATTCGCAATTTGAATATTCGTGATCAACACTATAGATTATGTCTGATATTCATGGGACAACCCCTTTAAAGCTAGTGATCTTCGTCCATAGTTTCCCATAACACCTAAGTGTTAATGTGTTGTATCCACCGCTCAGATGATTTTTACTTACGCTGAAACTCTTCTGTTAGTGAATACAAGACGCAGCATTTCTTGCATGATGCTTCAGAAGGCAAAATTCAAGATGCTGCTGCAAAGTATGTTAATATTTTATTTGTTTAGGTCAAGATCTCCTAATAGGCGTAAGCATTAGAGATCACATTGATTAATTGGTGATGTATCATTCCTGGCAGTGGAAGATACTTAAAAAAGCCATTCCTCCGACCATTAAATATTCATTGAAGTGCAGCAGTTTGACTGTATTGTGCTGTGGCATCAACGCTCGCACAAACACAAATAATTGCTTCCAAGCCATATAATTGATTTTGACTGCAATAGGTTCAGAAGAGTCATAGTGCTTCTGTTTCCAAATATATTTTTTTTATGCTATAGATATGATAATAATAATAATAATCTTTATTTACTGTATATAGCACCAACATATTATGCAGAGCTTTACAATTCAAGGGGTTCATGTATAAACAGTCATAAATAACAGACAAGTCAGTAATTACAAGAGGAATGAGGACCCTGGTCGCAAGAGCTTACAATCTATAAGGAGTTAGGGGTGAGACAAAAGGCAATAGTACGATTTAACCTAATTTCTTGGGGTAGGGCATTACAGAGAAATGGTGCAGCTCGGGAGAAGTCTTGGAGAAGGGAGTGAGAGGTCTGGATTATGGTGGATATCAGTCATAAGTCATTGGCTGAACGGAGAGCACAGGTAGGGTGGTAGACAGAGATGAGGAGCTGTAGGAGGTGCAGCGCTGTGGAGAGCTTTGTGGGTAAGAACGAGCAGTTTAAATTGGATTCTATACTGTATGGGCAACCAGTGAAATGACTGGCACAGGACGGAGGCATCGGAGTAGCGGTCAGACAGATAGATGAACCTGGCTGCTGTATTAAGGAAAGATTGGAGATGGGCAATTAGCATAACATAAGACACACAGGACACAGACATTAATAAATAAGTTAATAAAGCTTAATCATTGGATGAATCAAAACATTTTTAATGCTTTGCAGCCCACAATGTCTAATCCTGTTTAACCCCATAATGACCACTCACTTACTTTTATCATCACTGTGTTTCAGGGAGCAAAGCACTTCTATGAGCACTACAGCTCTGTGAACGAACTGCATTTAACAGCTCTTAGAGCAGCCTTCTGCTCTTCAGCCAGGATTGGCGGGAGCTCCAATCCCAACAGTTAACCGTTTGATTAACACGGTCTGATCACAGCATGATCAAAGGGCATTTTCCCTACCAACTGTGTCTCAGTGATCTTGGGCCTGGAGGTCTAGAAACGACTCTTAGACTGCAACTTCAGTAATCCTGCTGTTAAAAAAAGCTTGCAAAATTAATAAATAAGCAATTATTTTATTTAACATACATTTTATTGGGCATGCATTACATAAAGGTAAAACAGCTAGACTCATTAGGTATCCGCACAACCAAAATAACGAGAACAACTCATTTAACAGGTTATTCAGTGTGAAATAGGGACAGTATAAACAATGAACTAAAAAAGCAATGTCAAAAATCTTTTTTTTCTATTTTTGGGACATAATTTTGCATATAAATTACCAAGTAATTTATATGTAATCTCAAACAGCACAAAAAAAGCCAAAAACACAACACAGCGTAAAAGATTTATCCAGCTTAAAACTAGGCCTTATACAGCCACATCAATGAATAAATAAAAATAGTTTGGCTGCTTAAACATGGAAAGCTAATAACTGAAAAATATCTGGTCTTTAGGAGGTTAATGAGGTTAAACGTAGACCAGACGGGCACAAATGGCACACGTTCTGCGATAGGTTTGGTGCATCTTGCCAGCGGTTAGACTCTTTAGTTGGGTTACTTTACACCAATAATTTGCACCCAGCAACTGGTGTATGCTAACAGGGTCATACTTACAACAAGGCACATGAGGGCACATGGACTCTTTCGCCTTTTGCAGCTGCCAGATAACTGCTTATGGAAGAAGGGGGGCAGGGCCTTAGCAAACAATAGTCTGTCACTCACACAAGCAGAAGTACAGCAGTAACAGCCATAGTAACTGCTACAGAGCAGCTCAGCAAGTGTTAACTTCAAATACACAATCCCTGATGCTACCTGGTCCTGATGCAGAGCCTGTACTTTAGAGCCACGGCTGCAGAAGAGCCAGGGAATGTACCACTAAAGGTTCCCAGACACACTGCTAAGGCCTCATGCACACGACCGTTTTTTTTTAAGGTCCGCAAAAACGGGGTCTGTAGGTCCGTGATCCGTGACCGTTTTTTCATCCGCAGGTCTTCCTTGATTTTTGGAGGATCCAAGTTTGCCATTGAAATTATAGGAAAAAACGGACACGGATCACGGACACGGATCACGGACGCGGATGACAATCTTGTGTGCATCCGTGATTTTTCACGGACCCATTGACTTGAATGGGTCCGTGAACCGTTGGCCGTGAAAAAAATAGGACAGGTCCTATTTTTTTCACGGCCAGGAAACACGGATCACGGATGCGGCTGCCAAACGGTGCATTTTTCGATTTTTCCACGGACCCATTGAAAGTCAATGGGTCCGCGAAAAAAAAACGGAAGACGGCACAACGGCCACGGATGCACACAACGGTCGTGTGCATGAGGCCTAAGGAAGATCTGCAAGCTGGGTGGCAACTCCAATTTGGTGGATTTACTCTTCATTGCCTCCTGTGGTCTTCCCCGCCCTGGACACAATCAAAGTGAAGGAGCAGGAGCCTGAAGGGTCCTCCAGGTGCAATTTGTACCACTGGGCTAATCCACCTATCACACCAGAAATTTTCTAGAACACAAGAGGAACTTCCAGCAATGCATATCGCGTGTGTGCAGCTCCAGTGTAAAAGTTCAGTCAGTAACTGATGTTTATGACATTGACTCTAGGAGCACTTCACCGTATCTGCTTAGCTTCTTCTCTGTTTCATATTCCTCAGGGTGTCTGGGAAAAGGGTATACAAATGAGTCTTTAGCAAGCTCTGCCTCCAATGCCACCAGATGGATTCGCTATCCTATAAGTCAATGTTTGACCTTTTCAACAGGCCTTCAGACATGACTTTGATAATAATTAAGCAAACGTCTCACTGTATTTCTTAGGGATGGAACATCAAAAATGGAGTGAGGAGACTTATAGGCCAGGCAACTCTCCTCTTGGGGTTCTGGGAAAGGGTATGCAAATTAGCTCTTAGCCAACTCTGCTTCTAATACCACCAGATTTAAGGTAGCTATTAGGGATGAGCGAACTCGAACTGTATAGTTCGGGTTCGTACCGAATTTTGGGGTGTCCGTGACACGGACCCGAACCCGGACATTTTCGTAAAAGTCCGGGTTCGGGTTCGGTGTTCGTCGCTTTCTTCGCGCTTTTGTGACGCTTTCTTGGCGCTTTTTGAAAGGCTGCAAAGCAGCCAATCAACAAGCGTCATACTACTTGCCCCAAGAGGCCATCACAGCCATGCCTACTATTGGCATGGCTGTGATTGGCCAGAGCACCATGTGACCCAGCCTCTATTTAAGCTGGAGTCACATAGCGCCGCCCGTCACTCTGCTCTGATTAGCGTAGGGAGAGGTTGCGGCTGCGACAGTAGGGCGAGATTAGGCAGATTAACTCCTCCAAAGGACTTGATTAACTGATCGATCTGCAGCTGTGGATCATTGAGCTGCTGATCCTCAATTGCTCACTGTTTTTAGGCTGCCCAGACCGTTTGTCAGTCACATTTTTCTGGGGTGATCGGCGGCCATTTTGTGTCTTGTGGTGCGCCAGCACAAGCTGCGACCAAGTGCATTTAACCCTCAATGGTGTGGTTGTTTTTTGGCTAAAGCCTACATCAGGGTGAAGCTGTCACACCAAGTGCATTTAACCCTCAGTAGTGTGGTTGGTCAAGCTATCACACCAAGTGCATTTAACCAGCAATAGTCTGTTCATTTTTTGGCCATATACTAAATCAGGGGCAAGCTGCGCCCGTCACCAAGTGCATTTAACCCTCAGTAGTGTGGTTGGTCAAGCTGTGACACCAAGTGCATTTAACCAGCAATAGTCTGTTCATTTTTTGGCCATATACTACATCAGGGGCAAGCTGCGCCCATCACCAAGTGCATTTAACCAGCAATAGTGTGGTTATTTTTTGGCCATATCCCAGTCTAATTCTGTCACTAAATCCATACCGGTCACCCAGCGCCTAAATACTAGGCCTCAAATTTATATCCCGCTAAATCTCTCGTTACCGCTGTCCTGTTGTGGCTGGGAAAGTTATTTAGTGTCCGTCAAAGCACATTTTTTGTTCTGGGTTGAAATACAATTCCCAATTTAGCAATTTAAAAATTTAGTGGTTTCTGCTGTATCAGAGCTATTTGAAATCTATCCCTAAAAGGGTATATAATATTCAAGGTGCACATAGGGTCATTCAGAATAACTTCACACACCCGCTACTGTGCATTTCCAAGTCTAATTCTGTCACTAAACCCATACCTGTCACCCAGCGCCTAAATACTAGGCCTCAAATTTATATCCAGCTAAATCTGTCCTTAGTGCTGTAGCTGGGCGAGTTATTTAGTGTCCGTTCAAGCACATTTCTTGTTCTGGGTTGAAATACAATTCCCAATTTAGCAATTTCATAATTTAGTGGTTTCTGCTATATCAGAGCTATTTGAAATCTATCCCTAAAAGGGTAGATCATATTGAAGGTGCACATAGGGACATTCAGAATAACTTCACACACCCGCTACTGTGCATTTCCAAGTCTAATTCTGTCACTAAACCCATACCTGTCACCCAGCGCCTAAATACTAGGCCTCAAATTTATATCCAGCTAAATCTGTCCTTAGTGCTGTAGCTGGGCGAGTTATTTAGTGTCCGTTCAAGCACATTTCTTGTTCTGGGTTGAAATACAATTCCCAATTTAGCAATTTCATAATTTAGTGGTTTCTGCTATATCAGAGCTATTTGAAATCTATCCCTAAAAGGGTATATAATATTCAAGGTGCACATTGGGTCATTCAGAATAACTTCACACACACACGCTTCTGTGCATTTCCAAGTCTAATTCTGTCACTAAATCCATACCGGTCACCCAGCGCCTAAATACTAGGCCTCAAATTTATATCCCGCTGAATTTGAATACAATACATTGGGCCAAATAATATATTTGTTGTTGTGGTGAACCATAACAATGAGAAAAACATCTAGTAAGGGACGCGGACGTGGACATGGTCGTGGTGGTGTTAGTGGACCCTCTGGTGCTGGGAGAGGACGTGGCCGTTCTGCCACATCCACACGTCCTAGTGTACCAACTACCTCAGGTCCCAGTAGCCGCCAGAATTTACAGCGATATATGGTGGGGCCCAATGCCGTTCTAAGGATGGTAAGGCCTGAGCAGGTACAGGCATTAGTCAATTGGGTGGCCGACAGTGGATCCAGCACGTTCACATTATCTCCCACCCAGTCTTCTGCAGAAAGCGCACAGATGGCGCCTGAAAACCAACCCCATCAGTCTGTCACATCACCCCCATGCATACCAGGGAAACTGTCTCAGCCTCAAGTTATGCAGCAGTCTCTTATGCTGTTTGAAGACTCCGCTGGCAGGGTTTCCCAAGGGCATCCACCTAGCCCTTCCCCAGCGGTGAAAGACATAGAATGCACTGACGCACAACCACTTATGTTTCCTGATGATGAGGACATGGGAATACCACCTCAGCATGTCTCTGATGATGACGAAACACAGGTGCCAACTGCTGCGTCTTTCTGCAGTGTGCAGACTGAACAGGAGGTCAGGGATCAAGACTGGGTGGAAGACGATGCAGGGGACGATGAGGTCCTAGACCCCACATGGAATGAAGGTCGTGCCACTGACTTTCACAGTTCGGAGGAAGAGGCAGTGGTGAGACCGAGCCAACAGCGTAGCAAAAGAGGGAGCAGTGGGCAAAAGCAGAACACCCGCCGCCAAGAGACTCCGCCTGCTACTGACCGCCGCCATCTGGGACCGAGCACCCCAAAGGCAGCTTCAAGGAGTTCCCTGGCATGGCACTTCTTCAAACAATGTGCTGACGACAAGACCCGAGTGGTTTGCACGCTGTGCCATCAGAGCCTGAAGCGAGGCATTAACGTTCTGAACCTGAGCACAACCTGCATGACCAGGCACCTGCATGCAAAGCATGAACTGCAGTGGAGTAAACACCTTAAAACCAAGGAAGTCACTCAGGCTCCCCCTGCTACCTCTTCTGCTGCTGCCGCCTCGGCCTCTTCTGCTGCTGCCGCCTCGGCCTCTTCCTCCGCCTCTGGAGGAACGTTGGCACCTGCCGCCCAGCAAACAGGGGATGTACCACCAACACCACCACCACCACCTCCGTCACCAAGCGTCTCAACCATGTCACACGGCAGCGTTCAGCTCTCCATCTCACAAACATTTGATAGAAAGCGTAAATTCCCACCTAGCCACCCTCGATCCCTGGCCCTGAATGCCAGCATTTCTAAACTACTGGCCTATGAAATGCTGTCATTTAGGCTGGTGGACACAGACAGCTTCAAACAGCTCATGTCGCTTGCTGTCCCACAGTATGTTGTTCCCAGCCGGCACTACTTCTCCAAGAGAGCCGTGCCTTCCCTGCACAACCAAGTATCCGATAAAATCAAGTGTGCACTGCGCAACGCCATCTGTAGCAAGGTCCACCTAACCACAGATACGTGGACCAGTAAGCACGGCCAGGGACGCTATATCTCCCTAACTGCACACTGGGTAAATGTAGTGGCAGCTGGGCCCCAGGCGGAGAGCTGTTTGGCGCACGTCCTTCCGCCGCCAAGGATCGCAGGGCAACATTCTTTGCCTCCTGTTGCCACCTCCTCCTTCTCGGCTTCCTCCTCCTCTTCTTCCACCTGCTCATCCAGTCAGCCACACACCTTCACCACCAACTTCAGCACAGCCCGGGGTAAACGTCAGCAGGCCATTCTGAAACTCATATGTTTGGGGGACAGGCCCCACACCGCACAGGAGTTGTGGCGGGGTATTGAACAACAGACCGACGAGTGGTTGCTGCCGGTGAGCCTCAAGCCCGGCCTGGTGGTGTGTGATAATGGGCGAAATCTCGTTGCAGCTCTGGGACTAGCCAATTTGACGCACATCCCTTGCTTGGCGCATGTGCTGAATTTGGTGGTGCAGAAGTTCATTCACAACTACCCCGACATGTCAGAGCTGCTGCATAAAGTGCGGGCCGTCTGTTCGCGCTTCCGGCGTTCACATCCTGCTGCTGCTCGCCTGTCTGCGCTACAGCGTAACTTCGGCCTTCCCGCTCACCGCCTCATATGCGACGTGCCCACCAGGTGGAACTCCACCTTGCACATGCTGGACAGACTGTGCGAGCAGCAGCAGGCCATAGTGGAGTTTCAGCTGCAGCACGCACGGGTCAGTCGCACTACAGAACAGCACCACTTCACCACCAATGACTGGGCCTCCATGCGAGACCTGTGTGCCCTGTTGCGCTGTTTCGAGTACTCCACCAACATGGCCAGTGGCGATGACGCCGTTATCAGCGTTACAATACCACTTCTATGTCTCCTTGAGAAAACACTTAGGGCGATGATGGAAGAGGAGGTGGCCCAGGAGGAGGAGGAGGAGGAGGAAGAGGGGTCATTTTTAGCACTTTCAGGCCAGTCTCTTCGAAGTGACTCAGAGGGAGGTTTTTGGCAACAGCAGAGGCCAGGTACAAATGTGGCCAGCCAGGGCCCACTACTGGAGGACGAGGAGGACGAGGATGAGGAGGAGGTGGAGGAGGATGAGGATGAAGCATGGTCACAGCGGGGTGGCACCCAACGCAGCTCGGGTCCATCACTGGTGCGTGGCTGGGGGGAAAGGCAGGACGATGACGATACGCCTCCCACAGAGGACAGCTTGTTCTTACCCCTGGGCAGCCTGGCACACATGAGCGACTACATGCTGCAGTGCCTGCGCAACGACAGCAGAGTTGCCCACATTTTAACCTGTGCGGACTACTGGGTTGCCACCCTGCTGGATCCACGCTACAAAGACAATGTGCCCACCTTACTTCCTGCACTGGAGCGTGATAGGAAGATGCGCGAGTACAAGCGCACGTTGGTAGACGCGCTACTGAGAGCATTCCCAAATGTCACAGGGGAACAAGTGGAAGCCCAAGGCCAAGGCAGAGGAGGAGCAAGAGGTCGCCAAGGCAGCTGTGTCACGGCCAGCTCCTCTGAGGGCAGGGTTAGCATGGCAGAGATGTGGAAAACTTTTGTCAACACGCCACAGCTAACTGCACCACCACCTGATACGCAACGTGTTAGCAGGAGGCAACATTTCACTAACATGGTGGAACAGTACGTGTGCACACCCCTCCACGTACTGACTGATGGTTCGGCCCCATTCAACTTCTGGGTCTCTAAATTGTCCACGTGGCCAGAGCTAGCCTTTTATGCCTTGGAGGTGCTGGCCTGCCCGGCAGCCAGCGTTTTGTCTGAACGTGTATTCAGCACGGCAGGGGGCGTCATTACAGACAAACGCAGCCGCCTGTCTACAGCCAATGTGGACAAGCTGACGTTCATAAAAATGAACCAGGCATGGATCCCACAGGACCTGTCCGTCCCTTGTCCAGATTAGACATTAACTACCTCCCCTTAACCATATATTATTGGACTCCAGGGCACTTCCTCATTCAATCCTATTTTTATTTTCATTTTACCATTATATTGCGAGGCTACCCAAAGTTGAATGAACCTCTCCTCTGCCTGTGTGCTAGGCCTAAATATATGCCAATGGACTGTTGCAGTGGTGGCTGACATGAAGCCTGATTCTCTGCTATGACATGCAGACTAATTCTCTGCTGACATGAAGCCAGATTGTCTGTTACGGGACCTCTCTCCTCTGCCTGGGTGCTGGTCCTAAATTTATGACAATGGACTGTTGCAGTGGTGGCTGACGTGAAGCCTGATTCTCTGCTATGACATGCAGACTGATTCTCTGCTGACATGAAGCCAGATTGTCTGTTACGGGACCTCTCTGCTCTGCCTGTGTGCTAGGCCTAAATATATGCCAATGGACTGTTGCAGTGGTGGGTGACGTGAAGCCTCATTCTCTGCTATGACATGCAGACTAATTCTCTGCTGACATGAAGACAGATTCTCTGTTACGGGACCTCTCTCCTCTGCCTGGGTGCCGGGGCCTAAATATCTGAGAATGGACTGTTCCAGTGGTGGTTTCAAAGGAAAGGACCGGCACTTCGCTGATGTAGATCACAATGTAGATTTATTCAGTCACATATTCAAAATGGCATAGTGACGCGTTTCAGCACAGATGTGCTTTCATCAGACTGCATAAAACATCTTACACTCCAGCTATTTATACATAAATGAAACACAAAGGAACTGACACAAAGGAATAATCGCAATGAAAAATTCGCATTGAAAAATTCGCAATTGAAAATTCGCAACTGAAAATTCGCAACTGAAAATTCGCAATTGAAAATTCGCAAAAAACATATCCACTCTATACTGGCGAAGATTTTCAGTCACATAGTCCATTCTTGCAGTGATTAATCACGCTGAAGAAAAAAAGAAATATATTTATCAGATTGCATAAGGCCGAATGCCTTATAGGAAGCAGGACACATTGTACTCACGATTGAGGCCCCTGGGCTCCATTGTCTGAAGACGATGGATCCAGTAAGCCTCCCTTTTCAATAACAATTTATTTCTGTCACCCCCTCGACGGGGTAATGATACACCTTCAATAATCTGATACCTTAACTGCGAGATGTTGTGTTTTTTATCATAAAAATGAAGGGGTATTGGGAGTAATAAATTCTGTTTACGGATAGTAGATTTGTGTTTACTTAGTCTGTCCTTCATTCTCATTGAGGTTTCCCCCACATATAGTAATCCACATGGACATTTAAGAATGTAAACCACAAATCTACTATCACAAGTGAACGTGCCCCTTATTGGAATATTTTCACCTGAGTGAGGGTGGGAGAAACATGAACCCTTTATAACGCTGGAACAATTGACACAGTTTAAACAAGGAAAAGTGCCCCGTCTAGGTGTAGATAAAGTACTCTGTCCTCTTTCTATTTTATTACTTCCCACATCCGCCCGGACTATTTTATCCCTAATATTTTCTGCCCGTTTATAGCATATCATGGGTGGCCTCTGGAACTCTCCTATCCGTGGATAGGACTTAGATAATATGTGCCAATGTTGATTAACAATAGTCCTAAGGCGCTGGGACCAGGGATGGTATTTAATCACTAAGGGGATCCTTGTTTCTTTCTTAGTTCTATCTGGTGGTGTAATCTCAGCTTTATTACGCTGTATTTTCAATAGATCAGGGGGGTAGCCTCGCTCTCTAAATTTATTGGTCATATCGTCTAATCTTGTTTGACACATATCCCTATCACTAACGATCCGTCTAACCCTCTGGTATTGCCGCCCTGCTTCTTACTAGAATTGTTCCAGTGGTGGGTGACGGGAAGCCAGATTCTCTGCTATGGAACCTCTCTCCAATTGATTGTGGTTAATTTTTATTTATTTAATTTTTATTTTAATTCATTTCCCTATCCACATTTGTTTGCAGGGGATTTACCTACATGTTGCTGCCTTTTGCAGCCCTCTAGCTCTTTCCTGGGCTGTTTTACAGCCTTTTTAGTGCCGAAAAGTTCGGGTCCCCATTGACTTCAATGGGGTTCGGGTTCGGGACGAAGTTCGGATCGGGTTCGGATCCCGAACCCGAACATTTCCGGGATGTTCGGCCGAACTTCTCGAACCCGAACATCCAGGTGTTCGCTCAACTCTAGTAGCTATCCTATAAGTTTAATATTGACTTATAGGATAGCTAATCCTTCTGGTGGTATTAGAAGCAGAGTTTGAAAAGGGTATGCAAACAGCTCATTTGCATACCCTTTTCACAGAACTCTCAGAGGAGTGTTGCCAGGCTTATGACTTCTCACACCATTTAGGCGCTCTCCATAAGAAAATATATCATCCCTAGAATGATGGGTGACAGATAAGCAGAACAGAGTCACCAAGGTGTAGCTGCTGCTGCTGTGTTCAGGCAGCATTAAGGTAATTTCTGATCTATAGTGCTGCAGGTCCTGCATTATTCTATAGAGCTCAGTTTATCTAGCTAGTATGTATATTGTGGTTTATTAATGAGCAAGTCAGCGTTTTGGCCATTTTATTACATTTTCAGCTCATTTAGTCATACCTGTGTCTGGGAAATTTGAGTTGAATGTTACAGCTCCCGTAGAGGTTGCTCCCCAGCTTTCCAAGAGCCCTGAATAATAAAGTTGCCTAATTATTTCACTATAGTACATCCTCTTCCCTGTACTTCAACATAGCAAGGCAGGCTTTATATATGTGTCTGGGGAAGCTGGGTGGCCCCTAAGGCTACTTTCACACTGGCATTTTGGCTTTCTATCTGTGAGATCCGTTCAGGGCTCTCACAAGCGGTCCAAAACGGATCAGTTTTGCCCTAATGCATTCTGAAGGGAAAAGGATCCGCTCAGAATGCATCAGTTTGCCTCCGTTCCGTCTCCATTCCGCTTTGGAGGCGGACACCAAATTGCTGCTTGCAGCATTTTGGTGGCCGTCTGAATAAACTGAGCCAAACGGGTTAATTCTGACACACAATGTAAGTCAATGGGGACGTCTTGGCTATGTTAAAGATAATACAAATGGATCCGTTCTGAACAGATGCAGATGGTTGTATTATCTGAATGGATCCGTTTGTGCAGATCCATAGGTCATCAGCATCTAATTGGCGGGGGTCTGAGTCCCCGGACCACCACCGATCAGCTGTTTGAAAAGGCAGCGACGCTTGTAGTAGTGCTGCAGTCTTCTTACTGCTTCCCACAGGCCAGTGACCAGGGCCGGTGCTACCATAAGGCAGACAAAGCGGCTGCCTTAGGGCGCACGATAGGGGGAGGGGGTAAAAATGAACCTTCTTTTTTATTTTTATTATCACGTACTTGTGAGTTGCACTGCAGTGCCGCCCGCCCCAGCCTATGTGCGGCCCCGGCCTCACTCACAGAGCGGCTCGGGCCCGGCAACACAGTCACGGGGTCAGGCCAGGTGGTGTGACTGGCGAGTGGCGCGGCGGGCGGCAGCAGGGACTGGAGCTGACTGTGTCTGTAAGTCTGACTCACACACAGCCAGATTGCTGTAGCAGCAGGATAGGTGGTCACTGATGAGAGCACTAGAGCCAAAGCGCATGGCGTAAATGTGTTTGAAAAAAATTATTACACAAACAACAATCATAAATGGAGGGGACGGGATGTGACAGTGACATGATAGGAGGGGGGACAATGTCTGTAGTCTGTGACATGGGGATGGGACCAGGGCCAGCCGGGGAAAGGGGGGGTATGACGTGCCTTTGGGGGGGGGACTGAAATGTGACACAATAGGGGGTAATGATGTGATCATAATGTGACACTAAGGGGGTGATGTGACATGGTTTGGAGGGGGAGAAATGTGACAAGGAGGATTGATGTGACATAGGTGATTTGACATGGAGGGGGAAAAAATTTGACATTGAGGCCTTGAGGGGGTAAAATGTGACATGGAGGGGGAGAAATTTGACATGGAGGGGGAGAAATGTAACACAGAGGGGAGAAATGTGACATGGGGAGAAATGTGACACGGGGGTGATGTGACAGAGGGGATTATGTAAAAATGAGGGGGAGAAATGTGACATGGAGGGGGAAATGTGACATGGAAGGCTGATGTGACATAGGGGGTGATTTGACATGGAGGGGGAGAAATGTGACATGGGGGCAGATGGCTGACACAGTGGGCATGATAGCTGACATAGTGGGCATGATGGCTGACATGGTGGGCATGATGGCTGACATGGGGGACATAATGGCTGACATGGTGGGCATGATGGCTGACATAGTGGGCATGATGGCTGACATGGTGGGCATGATGGCTGACATAGGGAGCTGATGGATGGGGACTGATGTCTGACATGGGGGTCTGATCTGAGACATTGGGGGTCTGATCTGAGGTCTGATTAAGATTGGGAGTCTGATTGCTGGTCTGACCTGATGTGTAATGGAAAATATTTTTTTCTTATTATCCTCCGCTAAAACCTAGGGGTGTCTTAGACGACGAAAAATACGGTCCTCAAACTAGCGATTGTCTGAAGCTGAGAGAAGATACCAGGACCACACAGAGGAGAAGCCAGTTGCTGCACACGGGACCAGGGCCAGGTGAGCTGCGAGGTGGGGGGGTGCCAAAATGTAGCTTTGCTTGTGTTGCCAAAAATCCTTGCACCGGCCCTGTCAGTGACATAAGAATTATTTTACTGGCCTGGGTGCAGCTCCGCCCCATTCACTTCAATGAGGCTGTGCAGCATCGGGGCCACGTGACATAGTCGTGATGTCACTGGCCTGCAGGAAGCAGAGAGAAATCGCTATCACTCTATAAGCGGTATTCACATTTATCAATCGTGGGAACTATAATATTTATCTTTACTCTATCACAATGGAAGACAAATCATCATTTTATTGATCTTCTCCTTTGCTCACCAATCATATTTACAATTGCTCAGAAATGAACAAATCTTGGCAATAGTTGTTGAGCATAAACAAATCCTTAAAGGGATTCTGTCACCTCCCCTAACCCAAAAAACGATTTTAAAGCAGCCATGACGCACAGCTTACCTTGATTAGGCTGTGCTCTTTTATCTTGAAATCCGTCCAGCAGTTTCTGCAAAAAACGACTTTTATTGATATGCAAATGTGTCCTGAATGTGCCCAGAGGGGCGTTTTGTTCCTCTTAGAGAGCCCAGTACCGCCCCTCTTACAGTGCCCAGCCCGCCTTCCTTGCACTGTCTAACCGCCCCCAGCCTGCCACAGCCTCTCCTCCCTCTCCCTCACGCTGAACGAACTCTCGCACAGGCGCAGTACCCACTGAGGGCTGCGCCTGTGCGATCAGCAGGAGACTGAGGGCAGGAGCTTCATCCTCGTCACTGGGCATGCGCCAAGCCCAGTGACGTCCGATGCTCGCTCTTCCCTCAGTCAGCAGGAAAGAGCGAGCATTGGACGTCACTGGGCTCGGCGCATGCCCAGTGACGAGGATGAAGCTCCTGCCCTCAGTCTCCTGCTGATCGCACAGGTGCAGCCCTCAGTGGGTACTGCGCCTGTGCGAGAGTTCGGTCGGCGTGAGGGAGGAGAGGGAGGAGAGGCTGTGGCAGGCTGGGGGCGGCGGTTAGACAGTACAAGGAAGGCGGGCTGGGCACTGAAAGAGGGGCGGTACTGGGCTCTCTAAGGGGAACAAAACGCCCCTCTGGGCACATTCAGGACTCATTTGCATATCAATAAAAGTCATTTTTTGCAGAAACTGCTGGACGGATTACAAGATAAAAGAGCACAGCCTAGCACATGAGGACCAGGCAAAAAAGGTAAGTGTCTGTGTATATAAATAGGTGTATAACTATGTTTATGTGTGAGTATTGTGCATATATATATGTATGTGTGTGTGTGTGTGTGTGTGTGTGTGTGTGTGTATGTCCATATACACTGCCTGTTCAAAAAAAAGTTCCCACCTGGATTTAACTAAGCAAATTTGTATGAGCCTCCTATTGAATAATTACTGCATGGGCGATTATTTTTCAGCTGGCAACAAGTTATTTAACCCCAACTGGTGCAATGAGTTGCTTCTCATTTCTTAAACAACCATGTCTAAAGACACATCTCGTGGTCGTGGAAAAGATGTTAGTCTGTTTGAGAAGAGTCAAATCATTGGCATGCATCAAGCAGAGAAAACATTTAAGGAGATTGCAGAAACTACTAAAATTGGGTTAAGATATGTCCAACACATTATTTAAAACTGGAAGGATAGTGGGGACCCATCGTATTCGAGGAAGAAATATGGCGGGAAAAAAGTCCTGAATCACCGTGATCGGCGATCGCTTAAACGTTTAGTGAAATCGAAGAAGAGCAACAATATAACTCAGGGCTATGTTTAATAGTGAAAGTAAGAGCATTTCCACACGCACAATGCAAAGGGAAATCAAAAGATTGGGACTGAACAGCTGTGTATCCATAGGAAAACCACTAATCAGTGAGGCAAACCAGAAAAAGAGGCTTCAATTTGCTAGGAAGTATAAAGATTGGACTCTGGAGCAATGGAAGAAGGTCATGTGGTCTGATGAGTCCAGATTTACCCTGTTCCAGAGTGATGGGCACATCAGGGTAAGAAGAGAGGCAGATGAAGTGATGCACCCATCATGCCTAGTGCCTACTATACAAGCCTGTGGGGGCAGTGCTATGATCTGGGGTTGCTACAGTTGGTCAGGTCTCTAATGTCCCAACATGTTTCATCCCGCTACACAGGGACTCATAAGGGGAAATATAATCTTAGAGAGTCAACGCTGTAGTATGTAGTTCAGTTGAACACTGGAGATGTCAAATAAATAGACAGATCTAATTATTCCTGGGACAGCTTCAGACAGTGGTCCGTGTCCCAGGGTAGTGCGGGGAAGTGTCACCCAGCACCAATGTCTCACTGCCTGTATGTTTACTCCTGAGTTGGGACATTAGAGAGGGATACTATTAGGGAATTAGGCCCCCTATAGGAACAGGTTCCTGACGGGGTTGCCCCTGTCGGGGTGGGTGTTCTGTATTGCTGATAGGCAGGGTGTAATTGCCCCTATCCCAACCAGTGGTTTAGGGATTATCCTCAGGGCTATATAGCACTCTGTCCCATGGAAGATTCCATACAGCAATACGAGCCTAACTGCTTATAATTAACCCGTTTGGATCTTCACAGACGGTTGTAATACAGACAGATTGACTCTCACTTTCCTTACACCTTCATCACTCCTCCTCTACTGGAAGAGACGTATCAGAGTTATTTTACCTATTACAATAAAAATAGATACATTTTACATATCCCATCTAGCATAATAACCCTATTACTATCGTAAACAAGCTAATTCTACATTATAATAAACTATATTTAATTCACTTTTGTTTCCAATACTTTATTTAACCCATTCAATATTTAAGTATTTTAGCCTAAAATCCAACATTTCTCTGTTATGGTGTCTTAAAACGATGAAAGGAATAGCCTATTTGTTATAGAGGGGTTATTTTTGAAAGGTTAGGAATGGATTTTTCTGATGATATTGTAAGAAGAAGTTACACTGTGTTTCATATAACCTGCTTAATTTTGAATCTATGCGTGTTTATTTTAATTTTATTATGTATTAATTCTGTTTTTCTATGGGTAATATTCCTATAACACTTACATGTGCTAATTCCACATCTGCAACAACTTATTAAAACTCACACAGTGCCTTTTTTTTTCATTCTCCCCCATTTTGAGGTACGAGGGGGCTATCATATCTTTAATAGTTCTTGTAATAAATTTACCTGCCTGGGCTCCAGCGGTGCGATTTTCAGACCATCACTCATGCAGGGGGAGAGATGTGCTGCTGAGCCATATAACACAGTGATGTGGCCGTATCCTTAGTTACAGAGCTCTTTCTCCCCTGGGGCAGACGAGCAGTGGGCTGAATGACAGTCCATCTGCTCAATTGCCTGCTCTGCTTCTTGACTGACCTATGGTGAGTCAGGTCACCACACCAATCAGGTTCTGTCCAGGGACCTGGCTCTCTATTTAAACCCCCTAATTGCATTTGACAATTGCCAGTCTTTGTTGGACTCACTAGCTAGGCTCCTTGTTCTCTGTTCCTGCATTTGCTGATTGATTATTCTGTGTTTCTAACCCCAGCTTGTCTTCGGACTGCTCTCTGTCTCACGTTTTGGGCTACCATCTTGTTGAGACCCATTTCGTCCAAATATACTTTTATGTTGTCCGTTTGTGTGTCTTGTTTGTCCTGCACTTATACTAGGTAGGGACCGTCATCCAGTTGCGGTTCTGCCATCTAGGGCTAACATTACAAGTAGGTAGTTGAAGCGGGCTGGGTTCTAGTTCAGGGTCTCACTGTCCTCGTCTGTCCCTATCTACAGTCGTTACAGTTCTTCACTTTTTTTAGACTATTCGTGAACTATTTTAAAGCTTCTTCTTGAAATTTTCCCATAAATCTTCAGTTTTTATGTCATGAAAATTACTTTAATCACAAAAAAACATTTCCAGTTCCATAGCAAAAAATGTCCTGCTAACTTCATTACATCTTATCGTTAGTTCATGAAAAAGTATTAATGAGGAAAAGGCAGCTGATATCATTCTGTCATTCTGATTAAATTAGAACAGACTGGTTGCTCTTAAAGGGATATTGCTCTTGAAATTATTGTCCTCCTCTGTTCACTATGGTTACCTCCAAGGAAACACGTGCAGTCATCATTGCTTTGCATCAAAAGTGATTCACAGACATATTGTAAGATTGCACCTAATTCACACGCCGCAGCCCTCACATGGCCAGACTACACTGCAGCCTGAAGAGGGGCACCCAAAAGAAAAGGGTCCCGAAACGTTGCACAGATTTTGATTATGTACCACTGGTGTTGAAATGAATAAAATAAACATTTTTCAAAAAACACCTCATTGGCATTCTGCCTCAAATGCATTAAAAGTAAGATTGCACCTAAATTCAATCATTTATAGGATGATCTTTATGAACCTCAAGGAGAGAACTTCAATTGCTGTGAATCAAGCTTCATGACACCAAAGAAAGTCCAGCAAGTGCCAAGGCTATCTCCTAAAGAGGATTGGGTCACCATCAGTGAAGAGCTCGCTCGGGGATAGCAGCAGTCACTGTGCATCTGTATATAAAGTGACGCAAAGGATTTTGGAGGATGGCCTGGTGTCAAGAAAAGCAGCTTCTCTCCAAGAAAAACATCAAAGACAGATTTAAATTCTGCCGGAAGTACATGGATTGGACTCCAGAGGACTGGGGTAAAGTTATTTTCTCTGATGAAGCCCTCTTTAGACACTCTGAAAAATGACATAGTTGTTAAGGTTGGAAAAATACAAAAGTCCATCAAGTCCAACCTATAATCCTGCTATATTGATCCCTGGATCAATGTCCATCTTCCTTTTAAAAAGGGGTTGGGCCAAAGGGAAAGGGAGTGTAGAACAAGATTTCTATACATTGTCATAAGCCTCAATGTTATTTTGAATTAAAAAGTCATCTAAACCTTTTTTGAAGCCATCTACTGTATTTGCTGTGACCAGCTCCTCTGGCAGGCTATTCCAGAGATTCTGTAAAGAACTGTAAAGAATGCTTATTGCCTCTTATGACTAAATCTTTTTTTCTCCAGTCGTAGGAAGTGGCCCCTTGTTTTAGAGGGGGTCTAACACAGAATAGCTTCCCTTGATATTTTTTGTATGGTCAGTTTATATATTTGTACAAGTTAATCATGTCCCCCCTTAGATGTCTTTTTTCAAGGCTAAACAAATTCAGTTCATATAATCTTTGCTCATAACTAAGATCTTCCAGCCCCTTTATGAGTTTAGTTGCTCTCGTCTGTAATTTTTCTAACTCCAGGACATTATTTTTATGGACTGGTGCCCAGAACTGAACTGTGTATTCCAGATAAGGCCGCACAAACGCTTTGTATAGTGGCAACATTACATCCCTGTCCCGTGAGTCTATACCTCTCTTAATACAAGACAAAATTATGTTGGCCTTAGAGGCAGATGACAGGCATTGCATGCTGTTATTTAGTCTATGATCTACTAATAGACGCAGATCCTTCTCAACAAGAGACTCTCTCAGTTTTACTCCCTCTAGGACATATGCTGCATGCAGATTATTATAACTTTACATTTATCTATATTAAACCTCATTTGCCAAGTGGAGGCCCAAACAGTAAGTTTGTCCAAGTAAGCTTGCAACTTATTAACATCTTCCATAGACTGGACTGTATTACAAAGTTTGGTGTCATCTGCAAAAATTTGAAAGAGCACTATTAATCCCATCATCTATGTCATTAATGAATAAGTTAAATAATAGCAGACCCAGCCCAGAACCTTGGGTTACACTACTTATAACCGTGGACCATTCAGAGTAGGAATCATTGACTACAACTCTTTGGATACGATCATGAAGCCACTTTTCAATCCAATTACAGATTATATTTTCTAAACCAAAAGACCTCAATTTACCCATTAGTCGTCAGTGTGGGACAGTATTAAACGCCTTTGCAAAGTCCAAAAACACAATTTTGACAGCTTTCCCTCTGTCTAGGCTTCTACTCACCTCCTTATGAAAACAAATCAGGTTTGACAGCTTCTGTTCTTAGTAAAACCATGTTGGATATCACTTATTATATTATTGACAGTTACATAATCCTGTATGTAGTCGCGTAGAAGGCCTTCAAACATTTTTCCCACTATGGATGTTAAGCTTACTGGGTCTATAATTTCCTGGTGAAGACCTAGCACCCTTTTTGAAAATTGGGCACCACATTCCCCTTGCGCCAGTCTCTTGGTACAATGCCTGTCATTAAATAATCTATAAATGTTATGAACCGAGGCAAAGCAGTAACTGAACTGAGCTCCTTTAGAACTCTAGGGTGTAATCCATCTGGACCTGGGCCTTGATCACTTTTATTTTTATTTGTTTAGCATATTAGGGACCATATCTACAGTCAGCCAGGTAGGTTTGTTATTTGAGGTATTTCCACCAGTGGCACCACCCTCATGAGATGTCCTCTCTTCTTTTGCATATACAGAGTATATACAAGTAAAAAAAAAACATTTATGAGCTCTGCCATCTTCCGATCCCCAGTGAGCAACACCCTGTTACCATTATTTAGGGGTCCTACATGTTCTGACCTTGTTTTTTTTTTTTTTTTTTTGCATTTATGTATTTGAAGAATGTTTTGGGTTTGTTCTTACTTTCTTTAGCCACCTGTATTTTATTGTGTATTTTCGATGATTTTTATTACCCCCTTACATTATTTATTTAGTTCTTTATATTTTTTAAAGGCCACAGCTGACCCCTCCGATTTGTATTTCTTAAAGGCCCTCTTTTTGTCAGTTATTGCACTTTTTACACTAATTCTAAGCCACGTGGGGTTTAATTTTATTCGCTTGTACCTTTAGGAATGTATTTAACAATGTACTTATCCAAAGTAAATTTAAAGCACTCCTATTTAGCATTAGTGTCATTATGTGACAATAGTTGTTCCAAGTCTATGTCCTGAAGTGCAGCACTCAACCCTGGGAAAATGATTGTCCACAGAAGAAAAGCTGAGCGCTACTATGAGTCCTGTGTCATGCCAACAGTAAACCATCCTGAGACCAGTCATCTGTGGGGTTGCTTAAGGGAGTGGGCTCACTCACGTATTTTCCTAAGAACAATGTCATGAACAAAGAGCGGTATCAAAACTTCCGCCAAGAGCAACTTCTCCCAACAATCTAGGAGCAATTTAGTGATGAACAATGATTTTTCCAGCATGGTTGAACACCATGTCGCAAGATAAAGGTGATAAATTGGCTAGGAGAACAAAACATTGAAATTGTGGGTCCGTGGCCAGGACTCCCCCCCCCCCCAGACCCCAATCACATTAAGAACCTGTGGTTAATCCTCAAAAAGCAGGTGGACAAAATAAACAACACAGAAATTGTCTGCAAGAATTGATTATGCAATAATAGGTTGCCATCAGTCAGAATTTGTCCCAGAAGCGGATATCCAACATGTCAGAGTGAATTGCAGAAGACTTGCAGAAGACTTGCAAAAGAAGGGTCAATACTGGAAATATTGAGTCTTTGCACAAACTTGATGGATTTGTCAATAAAAGTTAAAATACTTATGAAAAACGTTTCATTGTACTTCAGTATACCATAGAAACATCTGACAAAAAGATAGAAAAACACAGAAGAAGCAAATTTTGTGAGAACCAAAATCTGTGTCAGAGTCAATATTTTTGGCATAATTTTGTGCAATAAAAATAACAACCATTAAGAACAAAATAAATGTGTTCCAATAGAAACGTTAAATTATAGTATCTACTGTGGGGATTCGTTCTGGTAGTTAGGTTAAGCGGGCGCAGTATAGAGGCAAAATACAAATTTGTTATTCAACTTCAGTGTTTATTCACACATGATGCCCAAAACAAAAGGTCACTTTTGCAATGTTGGTGTTACTTCACATCCAATGGCAAGTTAATATAACAAAAGTCACCTTGGTGGCAGTTCTGCTTCAGAAAGTTCAAATACAGGCTTTAGACGGCCTGCTCCCCTGACACACAGGTCTCTGCTCTCCAGCCTACCACAGGCCTCAGATCCCAGCACACAGACCTCCTGAGCTCCACTGTCAGACGGAGGTAAGCCTCTCTACCTTGCAGTGCTGGCTGGTTTTATGCTTGGCAAAACCCAGCTTGGAACGTGGGGAGTAGTCACCCACCCAGCACTTTGACTACACCCAGGAAGAGTCGTCCCGGATCAGCTATTACAGCCATGCTAAGTACCAAGGTGTCAAACAGCAACTGCTGCTGACACATAAAAATCGTCTCTTTCTCCACCGAGGCCAGGAACCTCGGTGACACCTATCATCCACGATAATTCCTTGTACCTTCTTACACTACTAAAGATTGCTGCTGAGTATTTGGCACTAGTGGATCTGCTATTAAATATGGGATACGTGGGATGGATTTTGCTGCAAACATTTCAGCAACTGAAATCCGTTATGTAATTGTATTATTATTAGTGTTGAGCGCGAATATTCGAATATCAAATTTTTTCCGCGAATATCGGCACTTCGCTAATTTGCGAATATTTAGAATATAGTGACATAAATTCGATATTTCGAATATTATTATTATTTTTTTTTTTTAATTGTTATATTTTTTTCTTTCCGACTTCCCTAAAGTTGTTCTTACCTGTCCTTTGGATTCCTGGCTTCCTGGCTGCTCCAGTCAGTGCCCGTTGCCGCTTCTGCCGACTTCCGTGCTCGTGGAGCGTCCCCATCACCATGGGAACGTCTCCATATACTAGAATGTACTGTTGGATTTGAGAATTACGTTGAAATCGCAATTCGATTATTTCAAGTTATAATAATCGAATTTCGATTTTAACTTAAAGGCTACTCTCCTATTGAAATAGCAATGCGATTAATTCAAGTTATAATAATCGAATTTTGATTTTAACTTAGCACTGCTATATTCCATATTCGTTAATTCTAGCCTAATATGGAATATAGCAGTGCTAAGTTAAAATCGAAATTCGATTATTATAACTTGAATTAATCGAATTGCGATTTCAACTTGGACCTGGTTTACTATGGTTGGCTTGGTAGAATTAGCGAATATGACGAATGCAGTTTAATTCGCTATGCGATTATATGACTGCTTTTAAAAAAATAAATAAATAGAATAATTATAATGTAGCAAAAACGAGATGGGGGCGGCACCACTTACGGCGGCTCGGCGTGCAAGCGTGCCAGAATCCAATGCAGGATATGGCTGTGGAGGACACACACAGGCGGCGGTGCTCAGCTATGAAAGCAAGACTCGAGCTGAAGGTAATGTAGAAAGATGAAAAAATAGCGGCACTCACCAGTGTGGTCAAATATTGCAGCTTTATTGTAATCCACAAAAACATCAGGCAGTGGGGGAGAGGCAGTTCACCGCACGCACAGGTCAGCGGCGGCCGTTTCGCGCTAAATGCGCTTCGTCAGGCTGAACGTCAATGCGTGCTGGTGCACAGCTCCTTTTTAAGTGCCGGCGTGAGCTGCTGTCATGGAAACTGACAACTCAGGTCACGTCCGCACTGGGGAGATAATTAAAACAACATACATATTAAAACAATGTGCAAGTAATGCGCATGCAATCGCCAAAGAAAGCGCACATATAGAACACGGTAAAGGGGGGGGGAAGAAACTAGAGTGGAAGCCCTGCATACTTGGGATATTACAAAACGGACTTAGATCATTTCTATCATTGAGTCCTAATTCCCCCAGGGCTCCCGTGCGCAATACCCATTTGGCTTCTCTCTGTAGCAGGAGGCGGTGTCTATCTCCCCCTTGAGGGGGCGTGGATACGACTTCCAACCCGGAAAAACAGATACACTTCGTGTCACCATTGTGCACACTTCTGATATGTTCTATCAGTCTCGGACAACCTTTGCCGGTTTTGATAGAATTGAAGTGTTCTCTTATCCGTTCGAAGAGGCATCTAATGGTTTTACCGATGTAAAACCGTCCACACGTGCACATCAATAAGTAAACCACATAGGTACTCCGGCAATTGATGAAATTATTGACTTTATGCCGAATACCGGCAAATTCAATAATCTTTTTCTGTGGATTATTGGTGCAAAGTGAACAATTTCCACACCTGTAATTACCATTAGGTCGATTACTTGTGAGCCAATTTTTACTGCTGTCTTTTTGGAGCCTACTTCTAACAATTTTGTCTTTAACTGTGTGACTCCTTCTGAAGGAGATAAGGGGTCTCTGTCCTGTCAGCTCATTTAGAGTTGCGTCCCTCCTTAAAACGTCCCAGTTTTTGAATATGACTGATCGGATGCGGTCAGCCATAGGGCTGTATTTAAAGGAGAACGCAAATCTGCTGCTTTTTGCTGAATCTGCACCTTTCTCCTTTCTCCGATTCTCACCCCTCAAGAGATAATCTTGTGAGAAAACTTCCTCTACCTTTTCCATATCTTTGTTGAGTGTATTTTCAGGGTAACCTCTCTTCATTAAACGGTGTTTGAGGTCATTCGCCTGTCTACGATAACCACTGTCTCTACTGTTTATACGTCTCAGTCTAATAAATTGACCGTATGGGACAGCTTTTTTGACACTCTCTGGGTGGAAGCTGTCGTGGTGGAGCAAGGAGTTGGTCGCCGTGGGCTTGCGGAAGCCCTCCGTGACCAACTCGTCGCCTTCCACCAAGACAGCCACATCCAGGAATTGCAATTTATCTCCCCCGAAGTTCACCGTGAAAGTCATGCCCATATCATTTCTATTCATATAATCAACGAAATGATTGCACTCTTCCTCTGTACCTTCCCAGACTATGAATATATCGTCTACAAACCGCAGATATGTCTTTAATTTGGACAGAAAGGGATTACTCACAGAATAAACATACCTATCCTCTAGTCTGGAAAGGTACATATTGGCGAAGGTGCAGGAGACGGGGGTCCCCATAGCCGTGCCGAGTTTTTGTCTGAACCACTCGCCATCAAATTGGAATACATTGTTGGTTAAAACAAATTTGAGCGCCTCCCCTACAAACTCACAATATATAGGGCTCTTACCCAGGTTCACCACGATGTCAAGGACAGCCTCTACACCGGCATCATGAGGGATGCGGGTGTAGAGGCTCTCCACATCGAGGGATACCAGATGGTAATTCTTCTGCCAACAAATATCCTTTAGGGCCAATAGAAAATCATTGGTGTCCCTGAGGTAGGCGGGGGCGCTACTGAGTACCGGTCGCAACAGCCAATCCAAATACTTGGAGATAGGCTCAGTCACTGAGCCAATCCCCGCGACGATGGGACGTCCCGGGGGGTGGCTCAGCGACTTGTGGATCTTCGGAAGAAAATACCATGAGGGTTTGGCTGGTGAGAGCGGGACAAGTTTTTCCAACAGGTTTTTAGGTAAAAAACCAATCCCAATATATTTCTTGACGAGGGATTGTAGTGACGACTGGGTATCCGGCAAGGGGTCCCCCCGTAACCTTTCATATACCCCAGTATCGCCCAATTGTCTAAGGGCTTCGTTGACATAAAATTCTCTCGACATGAGAACTATATTGCCCCCCTTGTCCGCTGGTTTCACTATTATATCCTCCTGTGAACGTAGCCATTGTAGGGCTTTTTGTTCCTCACTAGTAATATTGGGTTGGGCGGTGGAATATATTACCGCTTTAATATCCCTCATGACTTGGTATTGGAAGATATCAATGCTACTCCCAGCGGGCATAGGGGGGCAAAAAGTGGATCTGACTCCACCACTAAATGGTACGACGGACGCATCGCAGGGGGATGCCTCAGTGGTATCCATTCCAGTTAGGAATGCTAGGCAGGCTTGTTCCTCTTCACTCAATTTATTTGATATTTGGAAGGCTCCAGAGTCCATCTGAAGTGGTACTTCTCCCAATGTTGTGGCTGGCTTCTGTGGGGTATCTTTGAAGAGCTTGTGCAGATAAAGCTTGCGGGTAGCTTTGAACAGGTCGACCTCAAAGGTTGTTGGATCAAATTTTTCGGTCAGGCTATAACCAAGTCCTTTGTTCAGGATTTTAACACACCCAGGTGGTAATAGGTGACCAGACAAATTGATCACTAAATTTTCCTCTGGGTGGAGGGGGTCATCTACTTCCTCCAGGAGACTTGTTTCTTCTCTCTTCCCGATTTCCTGACACTTGTTGTTTTTCCTGTTCTTTCTCCCTCCTCTTCTGATCCTTTTACTAAAGGGTCACATGGCTCTCTTGCAGAATTGGCTGGTAGATGGCCGGGATCATCCGAAATACTGGAGTCGGAATCTGTTGTCCAATAGTCATTGTTTTGACGTCGAGGGATTTTCTTCCTTTGTTGTCTTTTATTATTAAATCTTTTCCCAGTATTCCAGTTAAAAATGGTACCGGTATCATAATCGTGTTTGTCTCTGACAAATTTATCTCTTTTTCGTTCTTTTACCTCTGCTTGTATGACAGTTAATTTTTTACTTAACTTCTTTTCAAAGGCGTCCATTAAGGTTTCAGATAATCTGGATTCCAGCTCTCCTCGGGCTTTATCCAGTTCGTCTTTGATAATGTCATACTCTTTTATATCTCTTTTCAATACAGTTTCTAGTATTTGCAGAGAGAAACTCATGTGCAGTGACTGCCATTCTTTTAAAAACAACTCATCATGTTCAAACTGTGCGGGAACCTTATAAATCCTTAAGCCCCTGGGCACTCTTCCACTTTCTTGATAAGATTTCAGTGATTTAACTGTCCAGAAGAGACGGATCTCCTTATCTGCCGGATAAGAGAACACTTCAATTCTATCAAAACCGGCAAAGGTTGTCCGAGACTGATAGAACATATCAGAAGTGTGCACAATGGTGACACGAAGTGTATCTGTTTTTCCGGGTTGGAAGTCGTATCCACGCCCCCTCAAGGGGGAGATAGACACCGCCTCCTGCTACAGAGAGAAGCCAAATGGGTATTGCGCACGGGAGCCCTGGGGGAATTAGGACTCAATGATAGAAATGATCTAAGTCCGTTTTTGTAATATCCCAAGTATGCAGGGCTTCCACTCTAGTTTCTTCCCCCCCCTTTACCGTGTTCTATATGTGCGCTTTCTTTGGCGATTGCATGCGCATTACTTGCACATTGTTTTAATATGTATGTTGTTTTAATTATCTCCCCAGTGCGGACGTGACCTGAGTTGTCAGTTTCCATGACAGCAGCTCACGCCGGCACTTAAAAAGGAGCTGTGCACCAGCACGCATTGACGTTCAGCCTGACGAAGCGCATTTAGCGCGAAACGGCCGCCGCTGACCTGTGCGTGCGGTGAACTGCCTCTCCCCCACTGCCTGATGTTTTTGTGGATTACAATAAAGCTGCAATATTTGACCACACTGGTGAGTGCCGCTATTTTTTCATCTTTCTACATTACCTTCAGAATAATTATAATACCTGATAATTATTATAATTATTCTATTTATAAAAAAAGCAAAGTAATATAATCGCATAGCGAATTAAACTTAGCTGTCTCTATAGTCAACTTTCCTATATGATTACTAGAATTAGCGAAGTTGATGAATAGGTAGCTAAAACGAAGATGCAGAATACTTCATTATCTTCGTTTTGTGGAATATGACGAATACATTCGTTATATTCATTTTGTGGAATATGACGAATACATTCGTCATATTCGCTAATTCTACCAAGCCAACCATAGTAAACCAGGTCCAAGTTGAAATCGCAATTCGATTAATTCAAGTTATAATAATCAAATTTCGATTTTAAATTAGCACTGCTATATTCCATATTAGGCTAGAATTAACGAATATGAAATATAGCAGTGCTAAGTTAAAATCGAAATTCGATTATTATAACTTGAATTAATCGCATTGCTATTTCAATAGGAGAGTAGCCTTTAAGTTAAAATCGAAATTTGATTATTATAACTTGAATTAATCGCATTGCTATTTCAATAGGAGAGTAGCCTTCAAGTTACAATCGCAATACGCGATTATTTAAATCGCATATTAATCGCGATAACAAGAATAATGACGAATATTCAATTTTGATGAATATAAAACGAATATTCTATCGAATATTCGCGAATTTCGACGAAATCGAATATGGCACCTGCCGCTCATCACTAATTATTATATGTATGAAGAGAAGTGTATTTTTCAAGGGAAATTTTGCATTCATTTGGAATTCCAGTGTCTAAGGTTAATTTCAGCATAATTTCAACACATTTCTCCAGTCTACCACAGGCCTCAGATCCCAGCACACAGACCTCCTGAGCTCCACTGTCAGACGGAGGTAAGCCTCTCTACCTTGCAGTGCTGGCTGGTTTTATGCTTGGCAAAACCCAGCTTGGAACGTGGGGAGTAGTCACCCACCCAGCACTTTGACTACACCCAGGAAGAGTCGTCCCGGATCAGCTATTACAGCCATGCTAAGTACCAAGGTGTCAAACAGCAACTGCTGCTGACACATAAAAATCGTCTCTTTCTCCACCGAGGCCAGGAACCTCGGTGACACCTATCATCCACGATAATTCCTTGTACCTTCTTACACTACTAAAGATTGCTGCTGAGTATTTGGCACTAGTGGATCTGCTATTAAATATGGGATACGTGGGATGGATTTTGCTGCAAACATTTCAGCAACTGAAATCCGTTATTTAATTGTATTATTATTAGTGTTGAGCGCGAATATTCGAATATCGAATTTTTTCCGCGAATATCGGCACTTCGCTAATTTGCGAATATTTAGAATATAGTGACATAAATTCGATATTTCGAATATTATTATTATTATTTTTTTTTAATTGTTATATTTTTTTCTTTCCGACTTCCCTAAAGTTGTTCTTACCTGTCCTTTGGATTCCTGGCTTCCTGGCTGCTCCAGTCAGTGCCCGTTGCCGCTTCTGCCGACTTCCGTGCTCGTGGAGCGTCCCCATCACCATGGGAACGTCTCCATATACTAGAATGTACTGTTGGATTTGAGAATTACGTTGAAATCGCAATTCGATTATTTCAAGTTATAATAATCGAATTTCGATTTTAACTTAAAGGCTACTCTCCTATTGAAATAGCAATGCGATTAATTCAAGTTATAATAATCGAATTTTGATTTTAACTTAGCACTGCTATATTCCATATTCGTTAATTCTAGCCTAATATGGAATATAGCAGTGCTAAGTTAAAATCGAAATTCGATTATTATAACTTGAATTAATCGAATTGCGATTTCAACTTGGACCTGGTTTACTATGGTTGGCTTGGTAGAATTAGCGAATATGACGAATGCAGTTTAATTCGCTATGCGATTATATGACTGCTTTTAAAAAAATAAATAAATAGAATAATTATAATACCTGATAATTATTATAATTATTCTATTTATAAAAAAAGCAAAGTAATATAATCGCATAGCGAATTAAACTTAGCTGTCTCTATAGTCAACTTTCCTATATGATTACTAGAATTAGCGAAGTTGATGAATAGGTAGCTAAAACGAAGATGCAGAATACTTCATTATCTTCGTTTTGTGGAATATGACGAATACATTCGTTATATTCATTTTGCTAATTCTACCAAGCCAACCATAGTAAACCAGGTCCAAGTTGAAATCGCAATTCGATTAATTCAAGTTATAATAATCGAATTTCGATTTTAAATTAGCACTGCTATATTCCATATTAGGCTAGAATTAACGAATATGAAATATAGCAGTGCTAAGTTAAAATCGAAATTCGATTATTATAACTTGAATTAATCGCATTGCTATTTCAATAGGAGAGTAGCCTTTAAGTTAAAATCGAAATTCGATTATTATAACTTGAATTAATCGCATTGCTATTTCAATAGGAGAGTAGCCTTCAAGTTACAATCGCAATACGCGATTATTTAAATCGCATATTAATCGCGATAACAAGAATAATGACGAATATTCAATTTTGACGAATATAAAACGAATATTCTATCGAATATTCGCGAATTTCGACGAAATCGAATATGGCACCTGCCGCTCATCACTAATTATTATATGTATGAAGAGAAGTGTATTTTTCAAGGGAAATTTTGCATTCATTTGGAATTCCAGTGTCTAAGGTTAATTTCAGCATAATTTCAACACATTTCTGCAGTAATTACAGTCAAATGTCCTGACCCAACTGCAGGTTTAAATGCCCAAACTAAAAGCATTATAAATCCTTAAAGGGATTGACCATACATTTAAATAAAAAAAAGGTCAGAAAATAATAAAATATCAAAATAATCTAATCTCATCTTAACGATTCCCTCCTACTCAAGTTTGACAGACAGGAAGTCACTGCTTAGCCAATTACTGGTCACATTGGTTGAGCAATCTGTTTCTATGTGTCAAGCTGGACTGGGAAGTAGAGACCAACTGTGAAAAAGAAATGTCAGAATGGAGTGGTGGGGGATCTGTAAGGTATTACATATTTTATTATTTTACACCAATCACAGCCTTGTTTACAAAAAATAATAATAACTGGACAACCCCTTTAGGAATAAATCTGCCTATTACTCTCCAGTGAAAATACCTAGCAATATCTGGTACCATAGACACTGCAATTTCTTTGAAATCCAAATTTCCCAAATCCTATTTACTAAAAGTTTTATTTTAATTATTTTGGAATCTTGTATATCTTGGATCTAGCTTTGTACAGAAATTTCAAGTGCAACCTTCATTTATTTTTTCTTTTCTTTCTCATTGGGCTCATATATTTTTTAGCTTCTAAACGATCATTACATAAAGAAACAGACAGAACAAATTATCTTTAAAGTGAAGCTGTCTTTATGGTGATCTCACTGAGGGCAGCATAAAATAGTGACAGAAATGCTGATGTCAGCGGTGTGTCACTCATAAGCTAAAAGTAAGTGGTTGCTGAGAACCAGCATCATAATCATTACATCATTGAGAAGAGTCCTGGTTATACATAGTCTCCTGCTCTCCTGCCCACCTGCTGATGATTGGCAGTTCTCTCCTAGAGAGAAAGGGGGAAAACTAGGTAGAAGACTGGCAGTCATCAGCAGGTGGGCGGGAGAGCAGGACTTCATGAATAACCAGGACTCTTCTCAGGTGGCCGGGACTCTTTTCCAGGCCCAGTCTGCAATGATTGTGATGTTGGTTCTCGGCAACCACTTACTTTTAACTTTTAAATGACAGACCGCTGAAATCAACTCACCTGTCTCTACTTTATACTGCCGTTAGTATGGATAGCATAAAGTTGATGACAGGTTACCTTTAAAGCAGTGTGTTTCTGATGATCATTTTCTTCCTGAAGACAGATGCAGCAAAATCTCAGAAAACTTTCTTTTATCCCCTGCCCACGCGATTTTCTAGTCATGCTTGAAGTCAAGGGGGCAGCGTCCTCCTTGCTTCAAGTCAAGGTAACCACGCCCCCTTCCCTGCCCCTTCGCTGTGACTGATAGCGCTTATGCACGAGAGTTAGGCTGGGTTTGATGAACTTCCGACTGTCAGTCACAGGCGAAGGGGCAGGGAAGGGGACGCGGTTACCTAGCTTGAAGCAAGGAATCCGCTGCCCCCTTGACTTCATGCATGACTAGAAAATCGTGCGGGCAGGGGATAAAAGAACGTTTTCAGAGCTTTTGCTGCATCTGCCTTCAGGAAGAAAATGATTGCCAGAAACACACTGCTGGCTACCCTCAGGTACTGCTGGCGGCTTGGGATGGTTTTTGGAAGTGACAGGTTCCCTTTAAGGTAGTGGGTGGATTCTTCTAATATTCTGTCTTCTCCTATCGATCTCCAGTCACTCCCTTAAATATCTTCACTTGTATGCATTGAGTATTAGTATAATGAAGATTATGTCCCATAGAGGTTGAAGAATTAATAATAATATGACCTAGGTAATAGCTATAACCTCAAATTCATTTACAATATTATTAAAATGATGGAAAGTAACATTGTTTAGAGGAATACACTACAGCATTCAATGCTTCAGGTTGTTAGATGTTAATATAATTTCTATGTAGTGTAAATTTTCACTAATACCTCTACTAGTCAAAGGAAGGACTTTTTGATTACTTTTTATTCAATTTTGTTGGGAGCTGAATTGATGAAAGAATGGAGAATTAGCTTATTTTTTTATTTATTTTTTGTCTGTTACGCCATTCATTGTATGGGATAAATACTTTATATTTTAATAGTATGGGCATTTTGGGTCACTGCAATGCTAACGGTAGATTTACAAATGAATCTACAATTGACACAACAAAGACAGGGAAAACTACTCAAGCCCTGTTGAGTCAATGTGCTCTGTGTCAATCTAGATTTAGGGCCAATGTCCGCCCTTACTAATTAGTCCCGCAGATTCCTAGATCTGCGGTATGAGAAAAGGGGGAGGGGAGACTTAAACTCAGGGACTTGACTAAAACAACCTCCCAAGATGCCCCAATGTCGTTTGATAATCCGGTTAATTTCATTGCTATGTTCAGTGTACCTAGAGATAAAAGGGATCTTAGTATGGAACTGTTTTGATTCCTTTCTCATCAGAGTTTTCCTTCTATCAATAGTATGTAATTTTTCAACTTGAGAGTTTAATAACTTAGGGGCATAACCCCTTTGTAAAAATTTGCTAACCATAGGCTACTTGCCAATGTCCAAGATGGAGCTGCTTATGATGATGTCACACGTGCATGCGCACTTGGATTGAGCGTTTATTACCTGTTGTAAAATGGCCGTGTTAGTGGTAGGCATGTAGTGCGTATGCTGCACTGATGGCATTACGAGAACTCAACTCTCACACTCTTGATGCAACCTGGCGCCTGCGCAATGTCATTCACTACACACCGAGTTCGGCTTTCGATCGCATGTGGGGCTCAATACACCTGATAGGTATGGTTATGTTTTATTCCTGCGTTCCACCCCCTGTCATCATATTACATTATATCATAAAGGATTGCACATGTGCTTAATTAGTACCATTTATGCACTGTATTGCAGAAATATTCATTGATTTATGCATTTTATTTTTAATCATGTACCTGAAATTAATGTATTGAGTATCACCTTACGTGCACTTGGTTTTCATCATGTATTATTTGGATTTTTTTTTGCAACTAGTATGTATATTGATTTATCACTCTTTTAATTATGTAATTATTATCTTGATGAATTGTTTGAGCTATATATACCTTGCACTTCATTTGTGTTCTTTGCTTGAGAAAGGCTCTGTGTATGAGCCGAAACGTTGCCTTACTGTACCACATGGGAGAATAAACCACCGCTTATTTTGTACTGGGAGTGATGTCCGTTTCTTTGACTTTGAGTATATATATATATATATATATATATATATATATATATATAATTATGTGCCAGTACAAAAAAATACCCCCTTACCTTTCAGATCAGACCCCCATATCACACCTCAGATTAGACTCCCATATCAGATCCTCAGAACCCATTATCAGATCCTCAGACCCCAGTATCAGATCCTCAGATCAGACCCCAATATCAAACCTCAGATCAGACTTTCATGTTAGATTCCCCCATATCAGACCTCAGATCAGATCTCCATGTCAGACCCCCATATCAGAACTCAGATCATACCCCAGTTTCAGACCTCAGATTAGACCCCATTAGACATCCATATCAGACCCCTCTCCCCAATATCAGTCCTCAGATCAGATCCAGATTACACCTCCATGTCAGACCCCTCCTTCCCCCACATAATTTTGTAAATGTCATTTTATTAGGGGCACCTGAGGCAGAAGAATAGCTACAGTTTTAGAAGACAACTGGGACACCACAGCAGGTACAATATAGGGGTAGTATCAGAAACAGTACTAGGAGTTGCAGCAAGTAAGTAGTAGGTAGAATAAGCTAGAAGGAACTTCTGAACCAAGCAGAGAGGCAGGGTAACTCAGAAGTACAACCAAAGAACATCTCAACCATGATTCTCTAATTTAGTTTTTTTATGGGGACAAATCTTACTTTTACAATGAGTTTCTGTGATTTTTTTATTGATGCCCACTGCATGTCATGCTGAGTTGATCACAAGTTTGGAATTTTTTGCGTCATTTGCAATATGTAAGTTTCATTCTACATTTCAATACATATCTTATACATCTTCTATGTAAAGCCACCATATACTGTCACGGGTAACAGGTCAACAAGTTGTAGTAGTTTTCAATACAACTTCTATAATATATAATGTATTATTGACAAATATCCTCTTATTAACTTACTAGAAATGATAAGCTAGACAGGCATTACTTATACTAATGATGCGGCCCAATTACTATAGCGCTATCTAGGGGGAAATGGGGTAAGAGGTATACAGTACATCAGGTGACATCATTTACAGATTTTTTTAATTTATTTTGATCCTTGTAGTATTTTGCACATTTTGCACCAATTACCTCCCTTTTTTATATTCTATATAAAAATTACATATTTTCATCATTTTACATCAACTACAATTAGCTCATTGAAAAAAGCTCTCCCTTATTCCATTAATGACCTCTTATGTCTTTCTGCCTCCAACAAAATGAAGGGTAGACAATGCCTTTGGCATTCTGCACTCCTTTGTGGACAGCTCTATGCGCACTTTTATTATTTGTTGTAATAATGGAATAAAATTCCAAACCGGATTTTATGTTAACCCATTAAAAATCCGCCCCTGTTTATGCATCAGGACCATTACCATAGCTGTAAAAGGGCTTGTATTTTAATGACACTATTTTGAAGTACTGTCCATATAATGTACTGAATAGCTTTTATTCATTTTTGGGGGGATTTGTTTTTGCGGTGTTCTCCATGCTGTATAAATGACGTGTTAAAGCAGCTATCCCACAAATATAAAACTGTTTTTTTTGCTTAGATTTTTGGAAAACTTCTCCTTTACATGGGTAGGCAGCAGCTCATCAAGCACCTGCATTAGGTCCATCTCAATAAATTAGAATATCATCAGTAAGTTAATTTATTTCAGTAATTCAATTTAAAAAGTGAAACTTATATATTATATAGATTCATTAGACACAACGTTAATATCTTTTTTTTGTATTAAATCATTTTTATTCATTTACAAACATACATAGACAAAAAAGTACAAATAAAACAACTTATATTTTTTAAACCTATTTTTCCTCCCTTTCCTTGACTCTGCCCTACCCAACCCACCCCAGAGAGAGGGGGAGAGAAAAAAAAAAAACTATTACCCCTCTATCTTATTATTCAACCAAAAATTCCATAATCTAAAAAAACAATCCTTCTTACCCCTATTATTATAGATTATCCTCTCTATCTTAAGCATATTATCAACCGATCTCCTCCATTCTGTTACAGAGGGTGGATCTTTATTCATTCATTTCTTTAATACAAGAAGTCTTGCTTGAAACAACAATCTACAAAGTATCTGTTTGTCCATCCTTTATTTGTACTCCTTTAACTTTTTAAATAATAGTCGCTATCTCATACCAATATCTAAACAACTTGGGATATCATCGTACTAGATGAAAAAGGCTTGCATTTTCCATACCACATCTGTGGCATTCATCCGTTGGTTTTAAACCCATCTTTTTCAATAAAAGAGGAGAATGATACAACCTATGGATAATAAAGAATTGAGAAACTCCACGAGAGGCCCTCATTGAAACCAGAGAACTATTCTTCAATATGTCCACTCACTTAACCCAACAATATCTTTCTTCCATTTTTCTAAGCCACTATTTTGATATTACACTGTTTAATTTTCAACAATAATCTATAAATTTTTTAAATACTCCCTTTTTATCTTTTTATCATCAAGGAATTGAGCAATATTATCCATAGTGGCCTTTTTATATTTCTGGGAATACGCCTTTGTTGAATTAATTGCGTCCTTCAATTGCAGATATCTAAAAAATCTTTATTCGATATCCCAAATTCTTTTTTTAGTGTTTCAAAGTCTTTTAATTCATCCCCATCTAACAAATTAATCAATAAAGAAATTGCTTTATTTTCCCAATTTACATAGTGTTTAATTTTCTAAATTTCTCCTAAATTAATATTACTCCATATGGGGGTAAAATTTGTGTATCCTTTAATAACCATGATTTTTTTAGTTTCCCTCCAAAAGGGATCCATTAAATTAAAAACGTGATTATCACTACTTGTACTCTCCAATATTCATGATTCTAGTAACTGCATCATATTCAACTGATTATCTTTAAAACCCAATTTCTTAAGATGCCAACCCAAACTGTGTGATATATTACCCCCACTCATTAACCCAAACTGTGCGACCTGATTGTATAAATACCAATCTGGAAGTGCCATTCCCCCTTCTTTAATCTGTAACTGCAAAATCTCTTTCCTTATCCTAGAATTCCCTCCCTTCCAAACAAATTCCCTCATCAACCTATCCAAATTAGTGAAGACCTTAGTAGACAACCAAATTGGGGCGTAATGTAAAACATACAGAATTTTGGTAAGAACGATCATCTTTATCAAATTAATATCTCCCATCATTGAGAGAGGTAACCTTCTCCAGATATGGATTCTTTTTTTTAACTCATCAATAAGCGGATACACATTCAACTTCACATATTCACTCAGGCTTCTAGAAATATTTACTCCCAAATACTTAAAACTATTTTCCCTGTCCACTACATGTACATGAAAACTCCCCACCCCTAACTTTTCACCTAATCAAAACATCAAATGTGACTTTTCCCAGTTTATTTTGAATCCTGAATAATATCCAAATGTATAAATTCCCTCCATTAGCTTAACCAACTCCACATGTGTGCTATCAAGAAGTAATAGAATATCATCTGTGTAAAGCATTATTTTCTCACTTACACTACCATATTGAAAACCCTTTATATTTTTATTCTCTCTCATAATTATTGATAATGGTTCTATTGCAATTGCGAAAAGCATGGGGGATAGGGGACATCCCTGCCTAGTGCCCCTAGAGAGGGCAAGAGGCAGGGACATCACCCCATCCATGACCACTCTCGCTCCTGGGTGTGAATAAATCAATTTAATCCAAGCTATAAAAGAGTCCCCAAATCAAAAACACTTTAGGACCTCCCATAGATATTCCCACTCTGTACAATCAAATGTTTTAGTCACATCTAAGGATATTATCCCTTTTTTACTATTTTTATCTTTATTTCCTTCTATAATCATAAATAGTCTACTAATATTAAAGTATATCAATCGTCCAGGAATAAATCCTACTTGATCTTCATTTATTATTTATTATTTATCTACCAGTCCCTTAGCATGTTACTTAACATCAGTATTTAACAATGAAATGGGTCTACGGTATATGACTCTGGGTTTAGTAAATCCTTCTCAGCTTTAGGGATCAAAACAATATTAGCTTCCTCCATTGTGCTGGGAAACTTATTTGATCTCTTGGCTTCTATCAGGGTCTCCATTAATTCTGGAAGAAGAACAGAGCTAAACTCCTTATATACGTCAAATAGTAACCAATCCACTCCAGGAGCCTTCTTATCCTTAGTTGATTTTAAAGCTCTCACTAAATCCTCCAAATGTATATCCTCATCCAACTGATTCATCTGGGCTTCAGTAAGTTTCCTTAAGGGAATACCATCCAGATATTGATATAATTGTTCTTTTTTCTATGTAATCTTTGATGTATACAATTCTTGATAATATTCAGAAAATATATTACTAATCTGTTTCCGGGTTTTGACTATGTCCCCTTTTGTTCTTTATTGCCCCAATCCAACTTTTTTTTCTTTTGTTGATTATTGATCATAATTGCCAAAAGCTTACCCACTTTTTCACCCTCTGCAAAGAACCTAGCTCCTTGAAAAACATTGACGTTTGAGATTTTTTTATATATAGTTCTTTATTTTTATATTTTTTTCCTCTTCCCAACATCTCAAATTTTCCACTGAAGGATCCTCTGCAGAGAGTTTTTAAAAATTCTTTCAATCTCTGATCACCTCTTTGAATTTTACTTTTTTTTTTTTATTACTTACTTGTTTAAACAGTATTCCCCTCAGGAAAGCCTTTGCTACACCCCAAATCACTATCCTATTGGCCAAGTCTTTATTTACACAAAATAAAAACTTAAATTCTTATATCTAATACCATCTTTATCATTTATCAAATAAAACCAGTGAGGATTAAATCTAAATACCATTGAAACCTGTTTAGTTAGGGCCCTACCTCCACCTACCTCCTTCACTGCACAGTGATCTGACATTGCCATAGGAACATGCTTTTTTATGCTGGATATTTTTCTTTCCAGAAATTTCCTGTTACCAAAAATCAAATCTATCCTTGACTAGGACTGATGTGCCTTTGAGTAACAAGTAAAAACCTTAACTTCAGGATTATATAATCTCCGAATATCAACCCAACCAAACTCCGCTATCAACCTAGCGAGATTAGTGTTATGTTGTAGAATCTTACTATTAGATAATCAATCCCTACTTGGATCCATTACTGCATTAAAATCCCCCACTGCTACTAATATAGACTCTTGTCTTTCAAGCATATATCTTTGCAATTCATATAGTACATCGGGTTTATACGGAGGTGGTATATAGATGTTTGCTATAACCATCGATATATCATTAACTTTACATTGTAGGAAGAGGTATCTGCCACCATCATCCACTTTAATTGTGGAGAACTCAAAATTCACTTTATTGTGTACTAGAATAGTAACTCCACTTGAATATGATGAATAAACTGAATGATATCATGCACTAATCCATCTTTTTTCTACACAGTTTAATAATTCTTTATCTAGGTGTGTTTCCTGATGGCAGATGATAGCCGGCAAGTACCTCCCCATTCAATCAAAAATGGCAAACCTATTCAACTTCTCTCTTAAACCACGTACATTAATTGAAACAATTCTTATCATTCAATAATAATACCAAGGAAGAAGAGAAGGAAAAAAAAAAAAAAACAACCCTTCCCCTCTCTCTCAAGGTACCACAATATAACCCCCCACCCTAAATCCCACCAATTTGCTCCCCATTCTATAACAACAGAGAGCCCCATAACAACATGGCTACTCCATATATCCCCCCCCCCCTCAATTCCTACCTAACCATGCAGAGAACTATAATTAACAATAACTATATTTTGCTAAGGCCTTTCAAATCTGCCCATTCTGTAGCTTCCTTATGGGACTGAATTTTTTTTTATTTTTAATGTTGATGATTATAGCTTATAGCTAATGAAAACCAAAAAGTCAGTGTCTCAGAAAATTAAAATATTGTGAAAAAGTTCAATATTGTGAACTCATGGTGTCACACTCTAATCATCTAATAAACACAAAACACCTGCAAAGGTTTCCTAAGCGTGTAAGTGGTCCCTCAGTCTGGTTCAGTAGACTACACAATCATGGGGAAGACTGCTGATTCGACAGTTGTCCAGAAGACAGTCATTGACTGTTCACAGAGTGCTGTACCCAAACATATTACAGGGAGTGCAGAATTATTAGGCAAGTTGTATTTTTGAGGATTAATTATTGAACAACCATGTTCTCAATGAACCCAAAAAACTCATTAATATCAAAGCTGAATATTTTTGGAAGTAGTTTTTAGTTTGTTTTTAGTTTTAGCTATTTTAGGGGGATATCTGTGTGTGCAGGTGACTATTACTGTGCATAATTATTAGGCTATTTAACAAAAAACAAATATATATACCCATTTCAATTATTTATTTTTACCAGTGAAACCAATATACCATCTCAACATTCACAAATATACATTTCTGACATTCAAAAACAAAACAAAAACAAATCAGTGACCAATATAGCCACCTTTCTTTGCAAGGACACTCAAAAGCCTGCCATCCATGGATTTTGTCAGTGTTTTGATCTGTTCACCATTAACATTGCGTGCAGCAGCAACCACAGCCTCCCAGACACTGTTCAGAGAGGTGTACTGTTTTCCCGCCTTGTAAATCTCACATTTGATGATGGACCACAGGTTCTCAATGGGGTTCAGATCAGGTGAACAAGGAGGCCATGTCATTAGATTTTCTTCTTTTATACCCTTTCTTGCCAGCCACGCTGTGGCGCATTGTCCTGCATGAAAATCATGTTTTTCTTGAAGGATGCAGACTTCTTCCTGTACCACTGCTTGAAGAAGGTGTCTTCCAGAAACTGGCAGCAGGACTGGGAGTTGAGCTTGACTCCATCCTCAACCCGAAAAGGCCCCACAAGCTCATCTTTGATGATACCAGCACAAACCAGTACTCCACCTCCACCTTGCTGGCGTCTGAGTCGGACTGAAGCTCTCTGCCCTTTACCAATCCAGCCACGGGCCCATCCATCTGGCCCATCAAGACTCACTTTCATTTCATCAGTCCATAAAACCTTAGAAAAATCAGTCTTGAGATATTTCTTGGCCCAGTCTTGACGTTTCAGCTTGTGTGTCTTGTTCAGTGGTGGTCGTCTTTCAGCCTTTCTTACCTTGGCCATGTCTCTGAGTATTCCACACCTTGTGCTTTTGGGCACTCCAGTGATGTTGCAGCTCTGAAATATGGCCAAACTGGTGGCAAGTGTCATCTTAGCAGCTGCACGCTTGACTTTTCTCAGTTTATGGGCAGTTATTTTGCGCCTTGGTTTTTCCACACGCTTCTTGCGACCCTGTTGACTATTTTGAATGAAACGCTTGATTTTTCGATGATCACGCTTCAGAAGCTTTGCAATTTTAAGAGTGCTGCATCCCTCTGCAAGATATCTCACTATTTTTGACTTTTCTGAGCCTGTCAAGTCCTTCTTTTGACCCATTTTGCCAAAGGATAGGAAGTTGCCTAATAATTATGCACACCTTATATAGGGTGTTGATGTCATTAGACCACACCCATTCTCATTACAGAGATGCACATCACCTAATATGCTTAATTGGTAGTAGGCTTTCGAGCCTATACAGCTTGGAGTAAGACAACATGCATAAAGAGGATGATGTGGTCAAAATACTAATTTGCCTAATAATTCTGCACTCCCTGCAATGGAAAGTTGAGTGGAAGGAAATAGTGTGGTAGAAAAAGGTGCACAAGCAACAGGGATAACCACAGCCTTGAAATGTTTTTCAAAATAAAGGCCAGTCAAGTATTTCGTCGAGATTCACAAGGAGAGGACTGAGGCTGGAGTCAGAGCTTCAAAAACATGCACTGATCGACATTTTTCGTGGCCCATTGAAATAGAAAGATGTGAAAATATGGCCCTCAGACCAAAAAGGTGGTGTACCGCTTAGAGACAGGAGGAGTCTTCTTGCAACCTATTAGTAAAGAGGATGAGATGAATAGTGTTGAGCAAATCGAAGCCAAACTAATTAATTTCAATACGAATTTCAGGAACCATTTGATTCGCTTTGAACCCGAGTTTTCTTGCGCTTCAAGGTAACAAATCGCTAGCAGACAGGCTGTCAGTCAATGGATATCGTGAGTATGTTTTTTGTTAACCCTGGTCAACCCCTGAAAGGCCTCCATTTTAACATCAGAGGCCACAATCAACAAGGAGGGGTTCAATGTTGGGGGCTGTGCGATCACCATTCCCCATCATTACACCTGCTAATGACAAAGGAATGTGATTCGTGACAAAGCAGCCAAATCAAATTTTTCATAACTTGGCTCATGACTAGAGATTTTTGGAACCCGGACCCGCACTCAAACATTTCTGTAAAAGTTCGGTGTTTGGAGCTTTCTTGGCCAATCAACAAGCATTTAACTGTGTGACCTTAGAAGCCATCATAGCCATGCCTACTAATGGCATGGCTGTGATTGGCCAGTGCAGCATGTGACCCAGCCTCTATATAACCTGGAGTCACGTAGCGCTGCACGTCACTCTGCTGTGCTTAGTGTAGGGAGAGGATGCTGCTGTGAGGGAGAGAATAGGACAGAATCTATGATCAGAACTCCAATTGAACTCAGCGATCTACATAGATTTAGTTGTGTGGGTGCAGTGCACAATCTTTTTACCCTGCCCTGAGCCCAGTGACAGAGATAAAGAACTTTTATCTGTCTGTTAGTTAGGTGGGCGGCGGGGGCCATTTTATGCAAGCTCAGTGCACCAACACTGCATCTCAGCTTTTGTGACATTCAAATCCAAGCTTGAAATACTGCAATAATAATCTGGCTTTGAAAAAACACAAATTTTTGGCAATATCCTACATCTGGTGCCTTTGCAGGATTAGTCAGTATGCAATTTAATCTTGAAAAACAGCTATAATTTTCTGGGTTTTTAAAAACACCCTTTTTGGGCAAAATACCTTTTTTACAGCCCTTGCAGCATCTGCACATGTAAAATTCAAGCGTTATATACAGCTTTCATATTCTGTTAGTAAAAAAACACCCTTTTTTTCAAAATACTTAATATTGCAGCCCTTGCTGCATCTGTGATTGTTAAAAACTAGTTTTAATAACTTCAATAATTTTCTGGCTTTGAAAAAACACTCATTTTAGGCAATATCCAACATCTGGTGCCTTTGCAGGATTAGTCAGTGTGCAATTTAAGCTAGAAATACAGCTATAATTTTCTAGGTTTCTAAAAACAATTTTTTTTGTGCAAAATACACTATTTTACAGCCATCTGCACATGTGAAATACAAGTGTTATATACATCTTTCATATTCTGTTAGTAAAAAAACACACTTTTTTGGCAAAATACTTAATATTGCAGCCCTTGCTGCATCTGTGATTGTTAAAAACACACGGTCTAATATGGATGTGGATTACAGTCTTGCTTTGTTCACATTGCATTAGTTGCCCTGCTATGTGGTTGTGTGGAAGCTTGGCTGTGAGCTGGATTTCATCACCTTCAGACCGTGTTCACACCACAGTTAGCGTAGTGGTAGGACCCTTGCCATGCGGAGAGACCGTGACATGGTGCATGATGGGCTCTGATATGTTCCTGACAGGAATATATTGGCAAAAGTCTCAGCTTTTAATATCTGCTGGTATGACTAGCTAGTATAGTCAGTGGCATATCCGTTTGGTGCATTTTTTTCTGTGATTTATATAATTATATTTTCATCCGCACAATGCTCTATTTTGTGTAGGATGCCTTTGTGGTGCATGTGGACCGTGCCGGCATCCTCCATTGTACGTATTTTTTGCTGGGGATGGTTGTTTGCTGTGGTCCACATGCGGTGGGACTGCTCCCCCAATGAAAAACACGCTACAGTGTTTGGGGTTTGAGCAGTCCCCCCATATTTGCCACTATATTTCTGTGATTTTGTTAAAAACAAGTTTTAAAAACTTCAATAATTTTCTGGCTTTGAAATAAACCCATGTTTGGCAATATCCAACATCTGGTGCCTTTGCAGGATTAGTCAGTGTGAAATTTAAGCTAGAAATACAGCTATAATTTTCTGGGTTTTTAAAAACACCCTTTTTGGGCAAAATACACTTTTTTACAGCCCTTGCAGCATCTGCACATGTGAAATTCAAGCGTTATATACAGCTTTCATATTCTGTTAGTAAAAAAACACCCTTTTTTTCAAAATACTTAATATTGCAGCCCTTGCTGCATCTGTGATTGTTAAAAACTAGTTTTAATAACTTCAATAATTTTCTGGCTTTGAAAAAACACTCATTTTAGGCAATATCCAACATCTGGTTCCTTTGCAGGATTAGTCAGTGTGCAATTTAAGCTAGAAATACAGCTATAATTTTCTAGGTTTCTAAAAACAATTTTTTTGTGCAAAATACACTATTTTACAGCCCTTTCAGCATCTGCACATGTGAAATACAAGTGTTATATACATCTTTCATATTCTGTTAGTAAAAAAACACACTTTTTTGGCAAAATACTTAATATTGCAGCCCTTGCTGCATCTGTGATTGTTAAAAACACACGGTCTAATATGGATGTGGATTACAGTCTTGCTTTGTTCACATTGCATTAGTTGCCCTGCTATGTGGTTGTGTGGAAGCTTGGCTGTGAGCTGGATTTCATCACCTTCAGACCGTGTTCACACCACAGTTAGCGTAGTGGTAGGACCCTTGCCATGCGGAGAGACCGTGACATGGTGCATGATGGGCTCCGATATGTTCCTGACAGGAATATATTGGCAAAAGTCTCAGCTTTTAATATCTGCTGGTATGACTAGCTAGTATAGTCAGTGGCATATCCGTTTGGTGCATTTTTTTCTGTGATTTATATAATTATATTTTCATCCGCACAATGCTCCATTTTGTGTAGGATGCCTTTGTGGTGCATATGGACCGTGCCGGCATCCTCCATTGTATGCATTTTTTGCTGGGGATGGTCGTTTTCTGTGGTCCACATGCGGTGGGACTGCTCCCCCAATGAAAAACACGCTACAGTGTTTGGGGTTTGAGCAGTCCCCCCATATTTGCCACTATATTTCTGTGATTTTGTTAAAAACAAGTTTTAAAAACTTCAATAATTTTCTGGCTTTGAAATAAACCCATTTTTGGCAATATCCAACATCTGGTGCCTTTGCAGGATTAGTCAGTGTGCAATTTAAAGGGAACCTGTCACCAAGATTTTGTGTATAGAGCTGAGGACATGGGTTGCTAAATGGCCGCTAGCACATCCGCAATACCCAGTCCCTATAGCTCTGTGTGCTTTTATTGTGTAAAAAAACCAATTTGATACATATGCAAATGAACCTGAGATGAGTCCTGTCCCTGAGATGAGTCAGGGACAGGACTCATCTCAGGTTCATTTGCATATGTATCAAATAGTTTTTTTACACAATAAAAGCACACAGAGCTATGGGGATTGGGGATTGGGTATTGCGGATGTGCTAGCGGCCATCTAGCAACTCATGTCCTCATCTCTATACATAAAATACCGGTGACAGGTTCCCTTTAAGCTAGAAATACAGCTATAATTTTCTGGGTTTTTAAAAACACCCTTTTTGGGCAAAATACACTTTTTTTTACAGTCCTTGCAGCATCTGCACATGTGAAATTCAAGTGTTATATACAGCTTTCATATTCTGTTAGTAAAAAAACACCCTTTTTAAAAAAAATACTTAATATTGCAGCCCTTGCTGCATCTGTGATTGTTAAAAACTAGTTTTAATAACTTCAATAATTTTCTGGCTTTGAAAAAACACTCATTTTAGGCAATATCCAACATCTGGTGCCTTTGCAGGATTAGTCAGTGTGCAATTTAAGCTAGAAATACAGCTATAATTTTCTAGGTTTCTAAAAACAAAATTTTTGTGCAAAATACACTATTTTACAGCCCTTTTTTTAGCATCTGCACATGTGAAATACAAGTGTTATATACAGCTTTCATATTCTGTTAGTAAAAAAACACCCTTTTTTTGCAAAATACTTTATATTGCAGCCCTTGCTGCATCTGTGATTGTTAAAAACAAGTTTTAAAAACGTCAATAATTTTCTGGCTTTGAAAAAACACCCATTTTTGGCAATATCCAACATCTGGTGCCTTGGCAGGACTAGTCAGTATGCAATTTAAGCTAGAAATACAGCTATAATTTTCTGGGTTTTTAAAAACACCCTTTTTGTGCAAAATACACTATTTTATGAAATGCAAGGGTTATATACTGCTGTCATATTCTGTTATTAAACATATGTCATTGTGAGATACACACTCTAGATACTGTGGTTCTATTCTGTTATTTGAAAAACAACAATTTTAAGCAAAAAACTTAAATTGTGGCCTAGTCTGGATCTGTACGTGTGAGATACACACTTTAGATACTGTGGTTCTATTCTGTTATTTGAAAAACACCCATTTTGGGCAAAAAATGTAATTTTACAGCCCTTGCTGCATCTGCATGTGTGAAATTCAAGGGTTATATACCGCTGTCATATTCTGTTATTAAACAAACACCCATTTTGGGCAAAAGACTTAATTTTGCAGCCTTTGCTGCATATGTCATTGTGAGATACACACTTTAGATACTGTGGTTCTATTCTGTTATTTGAAAAACAACAATTTTAAGCAAAAAACTTAAATTGCGGCCTAGTCTGGATCTGTACGTGTGAGATACACACTTTAGATACTGTGGTTCTATTCTGTTATTTAAAAACCACCCATTTTGGGCAAAAGACTTAAATTGCGGCCTAGTCTGGATCTGTAAGTGTGAGATACACACTTTAGATACTGTGGTTCTATTCTGTTATTTAAAAAGCAGCCATTTTGGGCAAAAAACTTAAATTGCGGCCTAGTCTGGATCTGTATGTGTGATATACACACTTTAGATACTGTGGTTATATTCTTCTATTATTAAAATACCCTTTTGGGGCAAAATGCACAATTTTACAGCCCTTGCTGCATAAGCATGTGTGAAATTCAAGGGTTATATACTGCTGTCATATTCTGTTATTAAACAAACACCCAATTTGGGCAAAAAACTTTTATTGCGACCTAGTCTACATCTGTACGTGTGAGAAACACCCTTTACCTACTGTGGTTCTATTCTGTTATTTTAAAAACAGCCATTTTGGGCAAAAAACTTAAATTACGGCCTAGTCTGGATCTGTAAGTGTGAGATACACACTTTAGATACTGTGGTTATAGTCTTCTATTGATAAGACACCCTTTTTGGGAAAAATACACAATTTTATAGCCCTTGCATCTGCACGTGTGAAATTCAAGGGTTATATACTGCTGTCATATTCTGTTATTAAACAAACAACCATCTTGGGCAAAAAACTTAAATTGCGGCCTAGTCTACATCTGTACGTGTGAGATACACCCTTTACATACTGTGGTTCTATACTGTTATTTGAAAAACTGTGTTTTTGGGCAAAAAACTTAAATTGCGGCCTAGTCTGGATCTGTATGTGTGATATACACACTTTAGATACTGTGGTTATATTCTTCTATTATTAAAACGCCCTTTTTGGGCAAAATGCACAATTTTACAGCCCTTGTTGCATCAGCATGTGTGAAATTCAAGGGTTATATACTGCTGTCATATTCTGTTATTAAACAAAAACCCATTTTGGGCAAAATACACAATTTTATAGCCCTTGCATCTGCACATGTGAAATTCAAGGGTTATATACTGCTGTCATATTCTGTTATTAAACAAACACCCATTTTGGGCAAAATACACAATTTTATAGCCCTTGCATCTGCACGTGTGAAATTCAAGGGTTATATACTGCTGTCATATTCTGTTATTAAACAAACAACCATTTTGGGCAAAAAACTTTAATTGCAGCCTAGTCTACATCTGTACGTGTGAGATACACCCTTTACATATTGTGGTTCTATTCTGTTATTTGAAAAACAGCCATTTTGGTCAAAAAACTTAAATTGCGGCCTATTCTGGATCTATACGTGTGAGATACACACTTTTGATACTGTGGTTATATTCTGCTATTAATAAAACACCCATTTTGGGAAAAATTCTTTAATTGCGGCATAGTCTGCATCTGTACGTGTGAGAAACAACCTTTTCATACTGTTGTTCTATTCTGGAATTAATAAAACACCCATTTAGGACAAGATCCTAAATTTGAGAAATATGAGGAGAGCGTCAAATAAGGGACGTAGCCCTGGTCATGGTGCTGCTGGTGGAGCTCCTGTTGCAGGGAGAGGACGTGGTCGATCTGTGCCAGCTACACACACAACTGAAACCCCTTCCTCAGGTGCTAGGAGGCAACAGAACCTGCAGCGGTACTTGGTCGGGCCTAATGCGGCTCTACAAATGGTTAGGCCAAAAAAAGTACAGGCGATAGTAGATTGGGATGCTGACAGTGCCTCCAGTTCCTTCACATTGTCTCCCACCCAGTCTCCTGCTGAAAGATCAGAGTTGGCACCTGCAGCCCATGTCCATCAGTCTTTCACCTCACCCCTTTGCAAATCAGCCAAGCAGTCTGAGCCCCAAGTCATGCAGCAGTCTCTTCTGCTTTTTGATGACTCTGTTAGCAGGGTTTCCCAGGGCCATCCACCTATCCCTGCCCCAGAAGTGGAAGAGATTAAGCGCACCAATGCCCAACCACTTATGTTTCAAGATGAGTACATGGGAGGACCATCGCAGCACTTCTCTGATGATGACGAAACACAGGTGCCAACTGCTGGAGCATTCGAAAGTGTGCAGACTCACAAGGAGGGCAGGGGTGAAGAATGGGTGGAAGATGATGTGGAGGACCATGAGGTCCTCGACCCCACATGGAATCAAGATCATGTTTGCATCATTTTGGGAATGATATTTAATATTTTGGGGATGTTACAAGACTTAGAAGTTTGGAAGCAAATCTTGAAATTTTTCTGAACTTTTCAAAAACCCAATTTGTAGGGACCAGTTCAGGTCTGAAGTCATTTTGTGAGGCTTATATAATAGAAATCACCCAAAAATGACACCATTCTAGAAACTACACCCCTCAAGGTATTCAAACATGATTTGACAAACTTTTTTAACCCTTTAGGTGTTCCACAAGAATTAATGGAAAATAGAGATACAATTTCAAAATTTCACTTTTTTGCCAGATTTTCAATTTTAATCATTTTTTTCCAGTTACAAAGCAAGGGTTAACAGCCAAACAAGACTCAATATTTATGGCTCTGATTCTGTAGTTTACAGAAACACTCCATATGTGGTCGTAAACCACTGTACGGGCACACGGTAGGACACAGAAGGAAAGGAATGCCATACGTTTTTGAAAGGCAGATTTTGCAAACAGTTTTTTTTTTACACCATGTCCCATTTGAAGCCCCCCTGATGCACCCCTAGAGTAGAAACTCCATAAAAGCGACTCCATCTAAGAAACTACACCCCTCAGGGTATTCAAAACTGATTGTACAAACGTCATTAACCCTTTAGGTGTTCCACAAGAGTTATTGGCAAATAGAGATGAAATTACAGAATTTCAATTTTTGGGCAAATTTTCCATTTTACTATTTTTTTTCCAGTTACAAAGCAAGGGTTAACAGCCAAACAAAACTCATTATTTATGGCCCTGATTCTGTAGTTTACAGAAACACCCCATATGTGGTCCTAATCTTCTGTATGGGCACATTGCAGGGCGCAGAAGGAACGGAATGCCATACGGTTTCTGGAAGGCAGATTTTGCTAGACAGTTTTTTTGGACACCATGTCCCATTTGAAGCCTCCCTGATGCACCCCTAGAGTAGAAACTCCAAAAATGTGACCCCATTTTATAAACTACGGGATAGGGTGGAAGTTTTGTTGGTACTAGCTTAGGGTACATATGATTTTTGGTTGCTCTATATTACACTTTTTGTAAGGCAAGGTAACAAGAAATAGCTTTTTTGGCACCGTTTTTTGTTTGTTATTTACAACATTCATCTGACAGGTTGGTTCATGTGGTATTTTTATAGAGCAGGTTGTCACGGTAGCGGCGATACCTAATATGTATACAATTGTTTTTATTTATATAAGTTTTACACAATGATTTCATTTTTGAAACAAAATGTTTTATTGTCTCCATAGTCTGAGAGCCATAGTTTTTTCAGCTTTGGGGCGATTATCTAAAGTAGGGTCTAATTTTTTGTGGGATGAGATGACGGTTTTATTGGCACTATTTTGGGGTGCATATGACTTTTTGATCGCTTGCTATTACACTTTTTGTGACATAAGATGACAAAAATGGCTTTTTTTACACCGTTTTTATTTTATTTTTTACGGTGTTCACCTGAGGGGTTAGGTCATGTGATATTTTTATAGAGCCGGTCGATACGGACGTGGCGATACCTAATACGTATACTTTTTTTTATGTAAGTTTTGCACAATGATTTCATTTTTGAAACAAAAAAAAACATCTTTTAGTGTTTCCATAATCTAAGAGCCATAGTTTTTTCAGTTTTTGGGCGATTATCTTGGGTAGGGTATGATTTTTGCGGGATGAGATGACGGTTTGATTGGCGCTATTTTGGGGTGCATATGACTTTTTGATCGCTTGCTATTACACTTTTTATGATGCAAGGTGACAAAAAATTGTTTATTTAGCATAGTTTTTATTTTTATATATTATTATAGAGCTGGTCGATACGGACGCGGCGATACCTAATATGTATACTTTTTTTATTTATGTAAGTTTTACGCAATAATATCATTTTTGAAACAAAAAAACTCATGTTACAGTGTCCCCATAGTTTTTTTTATTTTTGGGCCATTGTCTAATGTAGGGGCTCATTTTTTGTGGGATGAGGTGACGGTTTGATTGGTACTATTTCGGCATACATGTGATTCTTTTGATCACTTTTATTACCTTTTTTGGGAAGTAAGGTGGGCAAAATTTCAATTTCCTGATAGTTTTTATTTTTTAATTTTTATGGCATTCACCGTGCGGGGGAAAGTAACATGACCGTTTTATAGATCAGGTCGTTGCGGACGCGGCGATACCTGATATGTGTAGTGTACTTTTTTTAAAATTTTTATTCAGTGATAAATGTGTTTTTATTATCTTTTCACTTTTTTTTTTACATTTTTGGGACCCAGACCCACTTGGTTCTTGAATATCCAGTGGGTCTGATGTCTGTATAATACAGTACAATACACCATATAGTGTATTGTCCAGTATTTTACTTACACTGTCTGAACAGATATATGCCTATGGCGTCCTGTTGCCATGGGAACCTTCCCCGTCTGCCACAACTGAGCAGACGGGGAAGGGGAAGGAGAAGGATGGGAGCTCCCTCCCTCTGTCTCCCCATCTATCTGGGGGCTGCAAAGGCACAGCAGCCCCCTGATGGCAGAGGGAGGAAGCTCCCTGACTTAACCCTTTCCATACAGCGGTCCGTACGGACCTCTGTATGGAAAGGGTGAAACGGCTGACATCGCAGCGATGTCAGCCGTTTATACCAGAGTGTCAGCAATGTGCTGACACTCTGGTATTACACTGACCACCAATGAAACTTCAGGGGGAGGCGGGCGGGGGATCGCGGATCCCGCAACTGCACGCACCGCCCACAACCTGCCGCCCTGCACCCCGCAGACATAAAATCATTCAGGGGTGCAGGGGGGGGGTTAATTTTTTTTTTAATTTGGCCATTTTAAAGTTTCTGATACCTGCGGTCAGGGACCGCAGGGATCAGAAACTACAGAAAGCGCTGCAAACCACAGGTCTGAATTGACCTGCGGTTTGCAGCGATCGCCGATACGGGGGGGTCACAGAACCCCCCTCGGCATTGACCCTGGGTGCCTGGCTGTGTGTAACAGCCGGCACTCAGCGCTGTCACCATGTCTGCAGACATGGTGACAGTTTAATGTAAGGACGAGTATACTCGTCCCGGAGCACTAAATACCAGTGCTCCAGAACGAGTATACTCGTCCTAGGTCCTGAAAGTGTTAAAATGAACCAAGCATGGATCCCACAGGACTTGTCCGTACCTTGTGCAGAATAGACATGCATACCGGTCTTAACCAGCCATTGTTATAATACATCGCAATTGCTCATTCTTGTATTTTGGATATTTCGCACTCTTTTAGAGTGTACACCCTAATTTAAAAAAAAAAAAAAAAAAAAAACAGTGTTGGCTACTTCGTCCTCCTCCAACGCTGCTTCCACGTACATCGCTACGTCCACCTCCTCCTCAAACTCCTACTCCATATGGACCTCCACCTCACAAATAATTTATTTTTTTTTGTACGTATTTTATTTTATGTCATTTCACTACTTTGTCTGTTACATTTTCGGGTGAGATTCACCAATTTGTGGGTGTGATATACCACTGCTATACCTAGTAGACAGGTTAAAAAAATTTACTAATTTGTCTGTTACATTTTCAGGTGAAATTCACCAATTTTGGGGTGTGATGTACCACTGCTATACCTAGTTGACAGGTTAAAAAAAATCAATAATTTGTCTGTTACATTTTCGGGTGAAATTCACAAATTTTTGGGTGTGATGTACCACTGCTATACCTAGTAGACGGGTTAAAAAAATTCACAAATTTGTCTGTTACATTTTTGTGTGAAATTCACCAATTTTTGGCTGTGATGTAATACTGCTATACCTAGTAGACAGGTGGGAAAAAAATCACTAATTTGTCTGTTACATTTTCAGGTGAAATTCACAAATTTTTGGGTGTAATATACCCCTCCTCTATAGAGTTGAGCGGACACCTGGATGTTCGGGTTCGAGAAGTTCGGCCGAACTTCCCAAAAATGTTCGGGTTCGGGATCCGAACCCGATCCGAACTTCGTCCCGAACCCCATTGAAGTCAATGGGGACCCGAACTTTTCGGCACTAAAAAGGCTGTAAAACAGCCCAGGAAAGGGCTAGAGGGCTGCAAAAGGCAGCAACATGTAGGTAAATCCCCTGCAAACAAATTTGGATAGGGAAATGAATTAAAATAAAAATTAAATTAAAAAAAATTAACCAAAATCAATTGGACAGAGGTCCCATAGCAGAGAATCTGGCTTCAGTCACCCACCACTGGAACAGTCCATTCTCAGATATTTAGGCCCCGGCACCCAGGCAGAGGAGAGAGGTCCCGTAACAGAGAATCTGTCTTCATGTCAGCAGAGAATCAGTCTGCATGTCATAGCAGAAAATCAGGCTTCACGTCAGCCACCACTGCAACAGTCCATTGTCAGATATTTAGGCCCAGCACCCAGGCAGAGGAGAGAGGTCCCGTAACAGAGAATCTGGCTTCATGTCAGCAGAGAATTAGTCTGCATGTCATAGCAGAGAATCAGGCTTCACGTCAGCCACCAATGCAACAGTCCATTGTCAGATATTTAGGCCCAGCACCCAGGCAGAGGAGAGAGGTCCCGTAACAGAGGATCTGGCTTCATGTCAGCAGAGAATCAGTCTGCATGTCATAGCAGAAAATCAGGCTTCACGTCAGCCACCACTGCAACAGTCCATTGTCAGATATTTAGGCCCAGCACCCAGGCAGAGGAGAGAGGTCCCGTAATACAGGATCTGGCTTCATGTCAGCAGAGAATCAGTCTGCATGTCATAGCAGAAAATCAGGCTTCACGTCAGCCACCACTGCAACAGTCCATTGTCATAAATTTAGGCCCAGCACCCAGGCAGAGGAGAGAGGTCCCGTAACAGAGAATCTGGCTTCATGTCAGCAGAGAATTAGTCTGCATGTCATAGCAGAGAATCAGGCTTCACGTCAGCCACCAATGCAACAGTCCATTGTCAGATATTTAGGCCCAGCACCCAGGCAGAGGAGAGAGGTCCCGTAACAGAGGATCTGGCTTCATGTCAGCAGAGAATCAGTCTGCATGTCATAGCAGAAAATCAGGCTTCACGTCAGCCACCACTGCAACAGTCCATTGTCATAAATTTAGGCCCAGCACCCAGGCAGAGGAGAGAGGTCCCGTAACAGACAATCTGGCTTCATGTCAGCAGAGAATCAGTCTTCATATCATAGCAGAGAATCAGGCTTCACGTCACCCACCACTGTAACAGTCCATTTTCATAAATTTAGGCCCAGCACCCAGGCAGAGGAGAGAGGTCCCGTAACAGACAATCTGGCTTCATGTCAGCAGAGAATCAGTCTTCATATCATAGCAGAGAATCAGGCTTCACGTCACCCACCACTGCAACAGTCCATTGTCAGATATTTAGGCCCAGCACCCAGGCAGAGGAGAGATGTCCCGTAACAGACAATCTGGCTTCATGTCAGCAGAGAATCAGTCTGCATGTCATAGCAGAAAATCAGGCTTCACGTCAGCCACCACTGCAACAGTCCATTGTCAGATATTTAGGCCCAGCACCCAGGCAGAGGAGAGAGGTCCCGTAACAGAGGATCTGGCTTCATGTCAGCAGAGAATTAGTCTGCATGTCATAGCAGAGAATCAGGCTTCACGTCACCCAACATTGGAACAGTCCATTGGCATATATTTAGGCCCCGGCACCCAGACAGAGGAGAGGTTCATTCAACTTTGGGTAGCCTCGCAATATAATGGTAAAATGAAAATAAAAATAGGATTGAATGAGGAAGTGCCCTGGAGTCTAATAATATATGGTTAAGGGGAGGTAGTTAATGTCTAATCTGGACAAGGGACGGACAGGTCCTGTGGGATCCATGCCTGGTTCATTTTTATGAACGTCAGCTTGTCCACATTGGCTGTAGACAGGCGGCCGTGCTGAATACACGTTCAGACAAAACGCTGGCCGCCGGGCAGGCCAGCACCTCCAAGGCATAAAAGGCTAGCTCTGGCCACGTGGACAATTTAGAGACCCAGAAGTTGAATGGGGCCGAACCATCAGTCAGTACGTGGAGGGGTGTGCACACGTACTGTTCCACCATGTTAGTGAAATGTTGCCTCCTGCTAACACGTTGCGTATCAGGTGTTGGTGCAGTTAGCTGTGGCGTGTTGACAAAAGTTTTCCACATCTCTGCCATGCTAACCCTGCCCTCAGAGGAGCTGGCCGTGACACAGCTGCCTTGGCGACCTCTTGCTCCTCCTCTGCCTTGGCCTTGGGCTTCCACTTGTTCCCCTGTGACATTTGGGAATGCTCTCAGTAGCGCGTCTACCAACGTGCGCTTGTACTCGCGCATCTTCCTATCACGCTCCAGTGCAGGAAGTAAGGTGGGCACATTGTCTTTGTAGCGTGGATCCAGCAGGGTGGCAACCCAGTAGACCGCACAGGTTAAAATGTGGGCAACTCTGCTGTCGTTGCGCAGGCACTGCAGCATGTAGTCGCTCATGTGTGCCAGGCTGCCCAGGGGTAAGGACAAGCTGTCCTCTGTGGGAGGCGTATCGTCATCGTCCTGCCTTTCCCCCCAGCCACGCACCAGTGATGGACCCGAGCTGCGTTGGGTGCCACCCCGCTGTGACCATGCTTCATCCTCATCCTCCCCCACCTCCTCCTCATCCTCCCCCACCTCGTCCTCCAGTAGTGGGCCCTGGCTGGCCACATTTGTACCTGGCCTCTGCTGTTGCCAAAAACCTCCCTCTGAGTCACTTCGAAGAATCTGGCCTGAAAGTGCTAAAAATGACCCCTCTTCCTCCTCCTCCTCCTCCTCCTGGGCCACCTCCTCTTCCATCATCGCCCTAAGTTTTTTCTCAAGGAGACATAGAAGTGGTATTGTAACGCTGATAACGGCGTCATCGCCACTGGCCATGTTGGTGGAGTACTCGAAACAGCGCAACAGGGCACACAGGTCTCGCATGGAGGCCCAGTCATTGGTGGTGAAGTGGTGCTGTTCTGTAGTGCGACTGACCCGTGCGTGCTGCAGCTGAAACTCCACTATGGCCTGCTGCTGCTCGCACAGTCTGTCCAGCATGTGCAAGGTGGAGTTCCACCTGGTGGGCACGTGGCATATGAGGCGGTGAGCGGGAAGGCCGAAGTTACGCTGTAGCGCAGACAGGCGAGCAGCAGCAGGATGTGAACGCCGGAAGCGCGAACAGACGGCCCGCACTTTATGCAGCAGCTCTGACATGTCGGGGTAGTTATGAATGAACTTCTGCACCACCAAATTCAGCACATGCGCCAAGCAAGGGATGTGCGTCAAATTGGCTAGTCTCAGAGCTGCAACGAGATTTCGCCCATTATCACACACCACCAGGCCGGGCTTGAGGCTCACCGGCAGCAACCACTCGTCGGTCTGTTGTTCTATACCCCGCCACAACTCCTGTGCGGTGTGGGGCCTGTCCCCCAAACATATGAGTTTCAGAATGGCCTGCTGACGTTTACCCCGGGCTGTGCTGAAGTTGGTGGTGAAGGTGTGTGGCTGACTGGATGAGCAGGTGGAAGAAGAGGAGGAGGAAGCCGAGAAGGAGGAGGTGGCAACAGGAGGCAAAGAATGTTGCCCTGCGATCCTTGGCGGCGGAAGGACGTGCGCTAAACAGCTCTCCGCCTGGGGCCCAGCTGCCACTACATTTACCCAGTGTGCAGTTAGGGAGATATTGCGTCCCTGGCCGTGCTTACTGGTCCACGTATCTGTGGTTAGGTGGACCTTGCCACAGATGGCGTTGCGCAGTGCACACTTGATTTTATCGGATACTTGGTTGTGCAGGGAAGGCACGGCTCTCTTGGAGAAGTAGTGGCGGCTGGGAACAACATACTGTGGGACAGCAAGCGACATGAGCTGTTTGAAGCTGTCTGTGTCCACCAGCCTAAATGACAGCATTTCATAGGCCAGTAGTTTAGAAATGCTGGCATTCAGGGCCAGGGATCGAGGGTGGCTAGGTGGGAATTTATGCTTTCTCTCAAATGTTTGTGAGATGGAGAGCTGAACGCTGCCGTGTGACATGGTTGAGACGCTTGGTGACGGAGGTGGTGGTGGTGTTGGTGGTACATCCCCTGTTTGCTGGGCGGCAGGTGCCAACGTTCCTCCAGAGGCGGAGGAAGAGGCCGAGGCGGCAGCAGCAGAAGAGGCCGAGGCGGCAGCAGCAGAAGAGGTAGCAGGGGGAGCCTGAGTGACTTCCTTGGTTTTAAGGTGTTTACTCCACTGCAGTTCATGCTTTGCATGCAGGTGCCTGGTCATGCAGGTTGTGCTCAGGTTCAGAACGTTAATGCCTCGCTTCAGGCTCTGATGGCACAGCGTGCAAACCACTCGGGTCTTGTCGTCAGCACATTGTTTGAAGAAGTGCCATGTCAGGGAACTCCTTGAAGCTGCCTTTGGGGTGCTCGGTCCCAGATGGCGGCGGTCAGTTGCAGGCGGAGTCTCTTGGCGGCAGGTGTTCTGCTTTTGCCCACTGCTCCCTCTTTTGCTACGCTGTTAGCTCGGTCTCACCACTGCCTCTTCCTCCGAACTGTGAAAGTCAGTGGCACGACCTTCATTCCATGTGGGGTCTAGGACCTCATCGTCCCCTGCATCGTCTTCCACCCAGTCTTGATCCCTGACCTCCTGTTCAGTCTGCACACTGCAGAAAGACGCAGCAGTTGGCACCTGTGTTTCGTCATCATCAGAGACATGCTGAGGTGGTATTCCCATGTCCTCATCATCAGGAAACATAAGTGGTTGTGCGTCAGTGCAGTCTATGTCTTCCACCGCTGGGGAAGGGCTAGGTGGATGCCCTTGGGAAACCCTGCCAGCAGAGTCTTCAAACAGCATAAGAGACTGCTGCATAACTTGAGGCTCAGACAGTTTCCCTGATATGCATGGGGGTGATGTGACAGACTGATGGGGTTGGTTTTCAGGCGCCATCTGTGCGCTTTCTGCAGAAGACTGGGTGGGAGATAATGTGAACGTGCTGGATCCACTGTCGGCCACACAATTGACTAATGCCTGTACCTGCTCAGGCCTTACCATCCTTAGAACGGCATTGGGCCCCACCATATATCGCTGTAAATTCTGGCGGCTACTGGGACCTGAGGTAGTTGGTACACTAGGACGTGTGGATGTGGCAGAACGGCCACGTCCTCTCCCAGCACCAGAGGGTCCACTAACACCACCACGACCATGTCCACGTCCGCGTCCCTTACTAGATGTTTTCCTCATTGTTATGGTTATGGCGCTGGGTGACCGGTATGGATTTACTAACAGAATTAGACTTGGAAATGCACAGTAGCGTGTGTGTGAAGTTATTCTGAATGACCCTATGTGCACCTTGAATATTATATACCCTTTTAGGGATAGATTTCAAATAGCTCTGATATAGCAGAAACCACTAAATTATGAAATTGCTAAATTGGGAATTGTATTTCAACCCTGAACAAAAAATGTGCTTTGACGGACACTAAATAACTTGCCCAGCCACAACAGTACAGCGGTAACGACAGATTTAGCGGGATATAAATTTGAGGCCTAGTATTTAGGCGCTGGGTGACCGGTATGGATTTAGTGACAGAATTAGACTTGGAAATGCACAGTAGCGTGTGTGTGAAGTTATTCTGAATGACCCTATGTGCACCTTGAATATTATATACCCTTTTAGGGATAGATTTCAAATACCTCTGATATAGCAGAAACCACTAAATTATGAAATTGCTAAATTGGGAATTGTATTTCAACCCTGAACAATAAATGTGCTTTGACGGACACTAAATAACTTGCCCAGCCACAACAGTACAGCGGTAACGACAGATTTAGCGGGATATAAATTTGAGGCCTAGTATTTAGGCGCTGGGTGACCGGTATGGATTTACTGACAGAATTAGACTTGGAAATGCACAGTAGCGTGTGTGTGAAGTTATTCTGAATGACCCTATGTGCACCTTGAATATTATATACCCTTTTAGGGATAGATTTCAAATAGCTCTGATATAGCAGAAACCACTAAATTATGAAATTGCTAAATTGGGAATTGTATTTCAACCCAGAACAAAAAATGTGCTTTGACGGACACTAAATAACTTGCCCAGCCACAACAGTACAGCGGTAACGACAGATTTAGCGGGATATAAATTTGAGACCTAGTATTTAGGCGCTGGGTGACCGGTATGGATTTACTAACAGAATTAGACTTGGAAATGCACAGTAGCGTGTGTGTGAAGTTATTCTGAATGACCCTATGTGCACCTTGAATATTATATACCCGTTTAGGGATAGATTTCAAATAGCTCTGATATAGCAGAAACCACTAAATTATGAAATTGCTAAATTGGGAATTGTATTTCAACCCTGAACAAAAAATGTGCTTTGACGGACACTAAATAACTTGCCCAGCCACAACAGTACAGCGGTAATGACAGATTTAGCGGGATATAAATTTGAGGCCTAGTATTTAGGCGCTGGGTGACCGGTATGGATTTACTAACAGAATTAGACTTGGAAATGCACAGTAGCGTGTGTGTGAAGTTATTCTGAATGACCCTATGTGCACCTTGAATATTATATACCCTTTTAGGGATAGATTTCAAATAGCTCTGATATAGCAGAAACCACTAAATTATGAAATTGCTAAATTGGGAATTGTATTTCAGCCCTGAACAAAAAATGTGCTTTGACGGACACTAAATAACTTGCCCAGCCACAACAGTACAGCGGTAATGACAGATTTAGCGGGATATAAATTTGAGGCCTAGTATTTAGGCGCTGGGTGACCGGTATGGAAAAATAACCACACTATTGCTGGTTAAATGCACTTGGTGTGACAGCTTGACCAACCACACTACTGAGGGTTAAATGCACTTGGTGCCGGGCGCAGCTTGCCCCTGATGTAGTATATGGCCAAAAAATTAACAGACTATTGCTGGTTATATGCACTTGGTGTGACAGCTTGACCAACCACACTACTTAGGGTTAAATGCACTTGGTGACGGGCGCAGCTTGCCCCTGATGTAGTATATGGCCAAAAAATGAACAGACTATTGCTGGTTAAATGCACTTGATGTGACAGCTTCACCCTGATGTAGGCTTTAGCCAAAAAACAACCACACCATTGAGGGTTAAATGCACTTGGTGACAGGCGCAGCTTGCCCCTGATGGAGTATATGGCCAAAAAATGAACAGACTATTGCTGGTTAAATGCACTTGGTGTCACAGCTTGACCAACCACACTACTGAGGGTTAAATGCACTTGGTGACAGGCGCAGCTTGCCCCTGATGTAGTACATGGCCAAAAAATTAACAGACTATTGCTGGTTAAATGCACTTGGTGTGACAGCTTGACCAACCACACTACTGAGGGTTAAATGCACTTGGTGACGGGCGCAGCTTGCCCCTGATGTAGTATATGGCCAAAAAATGAACAGACTATTGCTGGTTAAATGCTCTTGGTGTGACAGCTTGACCAACCACACTACTGAGGGTTAAATGCACTTGGTGCCGGGCGCAGCTTGCCCCTGATGTAGTATATGGCCAAAAAATTAACAGACTATTGCTGGTTAAATGCACTTGGTGTCACAGCTTGACCAACCACACTACTGAGGGTTAAATGCACTTGGTGACAGGCGCAGCTTGCCCCTGATGTAGTATATGGCCAAAAAATGAACAGACTATTGCTGGTTAAATGCACTTGGTGTCACAGCTTGACCAACCACACTACTGAGGGTTAAATGCACTTGGTGACAGGCGCAGCTTGCCCCTGATGTAGTATATGGCCAAAAAATGAACAGACTATTGCTGGTTAAATGCACTTGGTGTGACAGCTTGACCAACCACACTACTGAGGGTTAAATGCACTTGGTGACGGGCGCAGCTTGCCCCTGATGTAGTATATGGCCAAAAAATGAACAGACTATTGCTGGTTAAATGCACTTGGTGTGACAGCTTGACCAACCACACTACTGAGGGTTAAATGCACTTGGTGACGGGCGCAGCTTGCCCCTGATGTAGTATATGGCCAAAAAATGAACAGACTATTGCTGGTTAAATGCACTTGGTGTCACAGCTTGACCAACCACACTACTGAGGGTTAAATGCACTTGGTGCCGGGCGCAGCTTGCCCCTGATGTAGTATATGGCCAAAAAATTAACAGACTATTGCTGGTTAAATGCATTTGGTGTGACAGCTTCACCCTGATGTAGGCTTTAGCCAAAAAACAACCACACCATTGAGGGTTAAATGCACTTGGTGACAGGCGCAGCTTGCCCCTGATGTAGTATATGGCCAAAAAATAAACAGACTATTGCTGGTTAAATGCACTTGGTGTGACAGCTTCACCCTGATGTAGGCTTTAGCCAAAAAACAACCACACCATTGAGGGTTAAATGCACTTGGTCGCAGCTTGTGCTGGCGCACCACAAGACACAAAATGGCTGCCGATCACCCCAGAAAAAAGTGACTGACAAACGGTCTGGGCAGCCTAAAAACAGTGAGCAATTGAATTTCAGCAGCTCAATGATCCACAGCTGCAGATCGATCGAGTAATCAAGTCCTTTGGAGGAGTTAATCTGCCTAATCTCGCCCTACTGTTGCAGCCTCAACCTCTCCCTACTCTAATCAGAGCAGAGTGACGGGCGGCGCTATGTGACTCCAGCTTAAATAGAGGCTGGGTCACATGGTGCTCTGGCCAATCACAGCCATGCCAATAGTAGGCATGGCTGTGACGGCCTCTTGGGGCAAGTAGTATGACGCTTGTTGATTGGCTGCTTTGCAGCCTTTCAAAAAGCGCCAAGAAAGCGTCACAAAAGCGCCAAGAAAGCGAAGAACACCGAACCCGAACCCGGACTTTTACGAAAATGTCCGGGTTCAGGTCGGTGTCACGGACACCCCAAAATTCGGTACGAACCCGAACTATACAGTTCGAGTTAGCTCATCCCTACTTCTAACGTTCTAAAAAAATAAAATGACATTTACAAAATGATGCAAACATAAAGTAGACATAGGGAAAATGTAAAGTAATAACAATTTTGAGAGGTATCACTATCTGCCATAAAAGTAGAGAAATTCATATTTAGAAAATAGTAAATTTTGACAAATGTTCTCTTAATTTTTGGATAAAAAAAAAAAAAAAGGTAAAACATATTGGCTCAAATAATAACATGAAGTACAATGTGTCGCGAGAAAACAATCGGCTCCAGGATAGCAGAGTAGCGGTAATCCTATAGAAGTGAATGGGATCGCTATATGAGTCGAAAAATGCATTCTTTTTTAGATCCCATTCATTTCTATGGGATCACGGCTATTCTGCTATCCTGGCCCCGAGCAGGGTCACCATCCAGCCGTACATTAGAGAGGTTGTCTCGTTCAGGTAGGAGCTGCTGCAGCTCTTACGACACCCCTGGCGAGTAGCTGATTTTGCTGGGGGTTGCCAGTCATGCTGTAAGTCACCGAGAAGTGATGAAATAACTATTATGACACCACCGGGTTCTAGACAAATGTTCAGGAGATGGAGAGGTGATTGTGAGGGAAGGTGAAGGAGAACACGTCACTCACCTGCCATTAGTTTTCTTTCTAAAATAATAGAACTTTTGTTGATTTTAATTTGCTCATCATATAGAGCGCAGATCACTCAGAAATCCCTCATTATGCTGTCAGTTTCTAAGCTGCTCGTGAAAAATGAAGGTTGGTTTGGGCAGCAATGGCCGTTCTTCTTTAAGACAATTTCATAAATTTCTCCTAATCGGCATCCCTAGTTATATGACTTATTGTTACTGTTATTCTTAGGAACAAATTGGATGCTAGACATGGAGGAAAGTACCGAGATGGTCCAGAACATGAAATTCGGAGTAATAGAAGCTATTCCATTAATCGTCCTCCTCGGGTTCCTGATAGGATTTGCCGTCATTATCTACTGCACGTATGTAATATTTCACCTTCCGTATAACACTATGACATTAGAAATCCACTCCTTAGATCTAAGTCATTATTACAGATGTTGTGATAGATCTTACAATCTTAGAGAGATAAATCACACAATGTCGCCTTCCTAGCCGCACATTCTGACATCACACACCGCACATAACTGCTCTCTCTCTATATGTATACTATAATAATGTCTTTGTGTTTATTACAGCTTTTGCCGCAAAAATCCACAGACCTGACACCATCCCTGCCCTGCTCAGGCTCCCTGCCTACCCTGCCGTGCAGCCGTCCCGCCCTCCGTAACTCTATCTGCGATCTAATGATAAAGGTCTCATATGACCGAAACGTCTGAAACATCGCAACTCTCCACATGACTCACGGCGCAACATTATTTTAATTAAAACAGAGCAATTAACGCCCGACTGGGGCAGTATCTTGTAATTTTACCAGGAGAATCTGATATAGAAAGGGTTGTAGCCAGCTCACCTCATCGTCCTGCACGGCGGTGCACGGAGCGGACTCAAGCCAGTCCCTTGGAAGTAGAAATTTTTTTGAAAGAAATGCTCCAGCACCACGGTGGATAGTATGAAAGTCCCGGTCTTTATTATCACCAAGAATCCAGGTGAGTACAGCAATCACAGACAAACACTGGTGGTCCCCGGTACCCCGGATCTACGCGTTTCGAACTGTTGTGTTCTTAGTCATGATCCTAAGTGTCTCTCATGTCCCAGGCCTAAAATACTAATCCCCCGCCATCAACTCCTCCTAGTAAGGGAGGAGTGTGATGGAACAGGGCGGGCAGCAAAATCGGCTGGGTCCATGGGAGACACCTGTGTAAACCCAATCACATGTTGCATAATACAAATCCCAATAGTGCTCCATACAAACATTATAAGTTACATAGAAAAATATACATAGATAAAACATCTTTCAATGTATATATATAACTAACTAATATAAAATCCTCTGTCAGCCTTCTCTCCACACATATCCGACATAGTATTCTTATTTGATACAAGTTGTAGATCAGTAGATGTAATATTCAAAAATAAGACAGACATAGGATCTCCAAACATAAATCAGCGCAAAAGAGCAATGTTTTATCATATTATATTATCCTATTCATATCATAAATTCTTGTGGTTCCATGTGTCCAGCTTTTAATTTCTTTATTCATCTGATATACTAGTGTGGAGTATTTCTCTTTCTCCATTTCGCTCAGAAAACGCATAGTGTGAACTAGGACCAATCTCTAAACTGAAAGAGAGAACCACTTTTATCGGACAGCATACATTCGGTAGTTAATCCATATAACAAAGCCACAGTATATCATGCATTATGGAATTAGTTGTTTGATAAATGTATAAAAAATAGTGGTTAGGGATTGCTGTTCACCCCATCTCTTTTGGAGTGCAATTGATTTTTGCACACCAAATAATCCCAAAAATCAGGGCCTTATATTTAAACTCGCTTTAATCTATCTAATATAGCAGTGAAATTGATCTCAGGCGAATTCACAATCACGACCAACTCACAAAAATATTGTTGAAAAATAGTTTTCTATATTTATCCATTTCATGCATATACACTGTGGAAAAGTTACTAAACTATATAGATTAGTGTGATGTTGTGATAGATCACTGTGACCTTTACCCTTTTTCTCCTGATGCATGATGGGGGAAGGAGGAGCTGTACCAGGAAGTCAGACAGTGTGTGTGAGGGGAACTGGAAGCAGACACATGAGGCTGAGAAGGGATTACATCTGATAAGGACAGAAGCTGTTGGAATAAGACTCCTCCATGTAAGAATGCCATAATGTTCTGAGTAATAAACCTTGCTCTGGTTAAGTAGTACATCGGCCTGTGTGCGTAACTTGCTGAGCAGATACCGGCAGCATTGCCAGCAGCACCTGAGAGACACAGAGTGTCCAGGGGACATAACAGTGGCGACGAGGATTGTGGATTTTAGCACACATGGCCTTCATAGGGTTTATTCAACCATTTGATCCTGCAGCTGAGTCATGGACCTCCTGGGTGGAGAGGCTGGAACAGTATATGGAAGCGAATAATGTGACTGTTGGAAAGAGAAGTGCAGTTTTTCTCACTGCATTGGGTCAAGCTGCATATGGAACCCTCAGAGACCTTGTTTCTCCAGACAAGCCAGCCTCTAAGTCCCTGCCTGAGTTAATTCAGACGCTACATACACACTACAACCCGAAGCCGTTGGAAATCGCGGAGCGGTTTAAATTCTACGGTAGAAGGCAGCAGGCCGGGGAGGATGTAAAGACATATATCATTGCTTTACGTAAACTGGCTGCCACTTGTCAGTTTGGAGACTACCTACAGACGGCTCTCCGTGACATGTTCGTCATGGGACTCTGCGACCCAGCCATACAGAAACGTTTACTCACAGAACCCGACTTGACTCTGACGAAAGCCACTGACCTTGCTACGGTCATGGAGTTGGCAACACGGGACGCCACCCTACTGAAGGCACCACCTACAACTCTTGCAAGCCAGGGTGAGGAAATATTCCACACTGCTATCACTCAACGCTCGAGACGCCCGTCCCCTGCCACTCAGCTTAAACCTCGCCACCCTAATTCTTCTGTCTCTGGGACCCCGACTTGCTACCGTTGTGGTAACACTACTCACAGTGCGCCTGCTTGCAAGTTCAAGGATGTCGTTTGTTTTCGCTGTGGGAAGACTGGTCATATTGGGCGCGTTTGCCGCAGCTCTCGCTCCCCGAACACTACCACAAAAGATAGACGTAAACAGACATTCCGTGTGGATATGGACAATAACGGTTTTAGCTCTGATGAGGAGACATGTGTCCAGCATGTTGGACTGTTTCGAGTAGCTGGGAGTACTCCGGCGATTAAAGTGGATGTCACACTCAATGGCTGTCCTGTCTCCATGGATGTTGATACAGGGGCAGCTGTGTCTGTCATTTCATGGACTGATTTAAAGGCATCGGGTCTGTCCCTGCCGCTAAAACCTACAAAGCTCACGCTACAAACCTACAGCAAGGAACTACTACAGCCCTTGGGTTATGTAAAGCCCCTTGTTACATCAGGCAACCACAGTCAAAGTCTACGCCTTTATGTTGTAAGGAATGGAGGTCCTCCGCTGTATGGCAGGGACTGGATCAAAGCCCTGGGCATGCCTCCTTTTACCATTGCCCAATGTACATTGCTTTCTAAAGTAGACCATTGGGTGGAATCCCTGAAGTCACGTTTTAAAGAGGTTTTTGAGGACTCTTTGGGCACCGTAAAAGGAAAGATGGCCCACCTCCTCTTGAAGCCTGGTGCTACACCTCGTTTTTGTAAGGCAAGATCAGTACCTTTTGCCTTGCGGAAAAAAGTGGAAGCAGAGCTGGACCACCTATTGGCTGAAAAGATCATAACGAAAGTGGATAGAAGTGAATGGGCATCACCAATTGTGCCTGTCAAGAAAAAGAATGGAGACATTAGGATTTGTGGTGATTTCAGGGTAGCTCTGAACAACCAACTTCTTGTGGATCAATACCCATTGCCTCGACTTGAAGATTTATTTGGCTCACTGGCTGGGGGGCAAAAGTTTACAAAAATAGACTTAAAGCAAGCTTACCTGCAACTGCAAGTACACCTAGATTCACGCCATCTGTTGACCATTAACACTCATAAAGGATTATTCCAGTATAACCGCATGGTTTTTGGCATAGCCCCAGCTCCAGCCATCTGGCAGCGGATCATGGATGAGGTACTGGCAGGAATACCTTTCACCCAATGTCTACTGGATGACATGCTCATCACTGGTCCCACTGATGAAGAACACAGAAAGAATGTTGAAGCTGTGCTAGGGAGACTCCAAAAGTATGGGTTACGTGTTAATCTGTCAAAATGCGAATTTCTCAAGTCTCAACTGGAGTTTTGTGCCCACACGGTGGACCGTCATGGGTTACACACTACTGAAGAAAAGGTTAAAGCCCTTACCCATGCCCCTACCCCCCGGAATGTCACCCAGCTCAGGTCCTACCTTGGCCTCCTAAATTACTACCACCGTTTCTTGCCGAACCTAGCGCACCAGCTCTACCCATTACATTGCTTACTGGATGCAAGAGCTAAATGGATATGGACAGACAAATGTGAAGAAGCTTTTCGGCTTTCTAAAGAACTCATTCTGTCTTCTCGAGTTCTGGTCCACTATGATTTAAAGAAACCCGTCATCCTGGCTTGTGATGCCTCGCCTTATGGACTGGGTGCAGTGCTTTCCCATGTCATGCCGGATGGCACGGAGCGCCCCATTTCTTTTGCCTCCAGGTCTTTAACCTCAACAGAACAAAACTACTCCCAGATTGACAAGGAAGCTTTGGCCATTGTATGGGCCACAAAAAAATTTCACGCGTACGTCTATGGTCGGGAGTTCACACTTATCACTGACCACAAACCTCTGTTGTCAATACTGAACCCTCAGAAAGGAATTTCTACAACAACCGCATCTCGCTTACAAAGGTACGCTTTATTTTTAGGAGCTTATGCTTATTCGATCAGATACCGCTCCCATGATACCCATGGCAATGCAGATGCATTTTCCAGATTGCCACTAAGAGATGACCACCCACTAAGAGAGGTACGTGTAGTGGAAGTACACAGGCCACAATCTTGCATGTCCACCTCCCTGATTGCCAGACATACAGCCACAGATCCTTTCCTGTCTCAGATATTCTCTTATGTTCAGACTGGATGGCCAGAGAGTGTTTCAGGTGACTTTCGTCCGTACTTTGCCAGAAAATGTGAGCTTGTGACTAATGCTGGTTGCCTACAATGGGGCAATAGAGTGATTGTACCCCAGTACTTGCAATCAACCATGCTAAGGATACTGCATGAAGGCCATCCTGGTGTGGTGCGCATGAAGCAGCGGGCCCGGAGCTATGTTTGGTGGCCACAAATGGATACAGCAATTGAAGATTATGTTGCTCAATGTCCTGGGTGCTGTCAAGCCCAGCGACACCAAAAGAGAGGAACCCTGCAACCTTGGCCATGGCCAACAGAACCGTGGTCCAGACTCCATCTTGATTTTGCTGGCCCCATCCAGGGTAAAATGTATTTGATCGTGGTAGATGCACATTCCAAATGGCCGGAGGTTTTTCAAATGCCTTCTATTACCTCAGCTGCTACCATTCTAGTCTTAAGGAAGCTCTTTGCTCAATTTGGCTTGCCTACAGCCATAGTCTCCGACAATGGAACTCAATTTACATCGCATGAGTTTCAATCCTTCCTTAGTGGTTTGGGTGTCCAACACTACAAAACAGCTCCTTATCATCCAGCTTCAAATGGGCTGGCAGAACGATTTGTGCAGTAATTTAAGAAGCACTTACTGTCCACTCTGGACCAGGTTGGACTGTCAGAAGAGAAGCTGCTGGAATTCTTGATCATGTACCGTAACACAAAACACGCTACTACTGGGCTGTCACCGGCTTTTCTTATGTTTGGCAGGCATCTCCGCACCAAACTTGATTTAGTTCGTCCGCAGGAGCAGTCACCAACACCTCCTCCGCCGGGCCGTCTGGGATTCCGTGCCGGTGATCTTGTATGGTCTCAGAATTACAGAGCTTTGCCTCCTTGGCTTCCTGGCGTTATTGATGGAACTCTTGGCAGAAGAATGTACCTTGTCCGCCTGGAGGAAGGCATTTGTGTTCGGCGACACCTTTCACAATTGAGGAAACGCATTTGCCGGCCACTAGTGACAAAACCGACCCTTCTTTCTGACCACCCACCAGAGTCTACTCTGAACTCTGCTGGTGACATATGGCATGGTGTCTGGCATGATCCCACAAGTTTACACCCAAACCCTGAACCGGTTGGTGACCATATTCCTGAGGAGCCCGGACATGTGCCTGAAGTTGCAGAGCCTGATTTGTCTGTGGGACGCCCACTGACCTCTCCAGTACCTTTGACTGACTTTATTCCTCCCGGTGCTGTACCTCTGCGTAGGTCTACCCGTCAAAGACGTCAAACGCCTCGCTGGCAAAGTGCTGAAATCTTACGGGACACATTGGAGGTCAGGGAACAGAGACAAAGGGCTCATGAAGTGCTGCGGAAATCACAGAACTGAGTTGGAGATACTACTTGCTGAACTGATCTTGCTTGCCTTGTTATGTTATGTGTTCAACATTTTGTTCTCTTGTTATGTTTTTTTTTTTTTTGGGGGAGGAAAGGAGGTGTGATGTTGTGATAGATCACTGTGACCTTTACCCTTTTTCTCCTGATGCATGATGGGGGAAGGAGGAGCTGTACCAGGAAGTCAGACAGTGTGTGTGAGGGGAACTGGAAGCAGACACATGAGGCTGAGAAGGGATTACATCTGATAAGGACAGAAGCTGTTGGAATAAGACTCCTCCATGTAAGAATGCCATAATGTTCTGAGTAATAAACCTTGCTCTGGTTAAGTAGTACATCGGCCTGTGTGCGTAACTTGCTGAGCAGATACCGGCAGCATTGCCAGCAGCACCTGAGAGACACAGAGTGTCCAGGGGACATAACAATTAGTATCCGGTTGTTCAGACTCTTCAGATACATTGTAAGTCCTTGTATAAAATACAGTATATGTGTTATTCATATCATCATCTCATCCCTGAGGCATGGACCATTTACATCCAAAATTTTGGCAGCAAATGCAGATATCCAAAAGCGCACATGCGTTTATACTGGTATTCAACTTGTAATATTCAGCCTGCAATGTATGAGTGTTCTTTATTCATCATTTATGTGTTCTAATACACAAGGGTGTGCAGAAAATTCAGGTCACACCCATTATAAAGTTGGTCAGTATGAACACCATATATCGCATATGCGCCCTTAGTTCCAACACTAATGCCTCCTGTTTTTTTATATAGTATGTCAGTGGGGAGAGAAAAGGCCAACACAAGAGGAAAAAGGAAAACTTGGAAGTTAAAATAAACATATAAATATATATGTTGGGCTAAAAACATATAGCAAAACCAGACAAATGCTGCAGGTCACTTTCAGTATAAGTACATCAATTCCCTTTTGAGATTGAGCCCCAATGGATATCTTGTGCTCAATCTCCAGATCCAAAACGCCTCTCTGAGAAGAATTTTTTGTTTCAAATTTCCACCCCTTTTTGGCAGTGTAACCCGTTCAAAGGCAAATGTACTGAAATTGTCTACATTACGTCCATGGACATTTATGAAGTGGTTGGCCGCATTAGATATACCTGTTGCTGATGGATTGCAAATATAATTCAGGTGTTCTCGCAGTCTGTCTTTAAATTTTCTGCTTGTGCAGCCAATGTATATTAAATCACACAATGTGCATGTAATAATGTAGACAACTCCAGTTGTACCACAGTTTATATAGCTCTTAATGGGGAAACTTTCTGAATGAGATGAATTAGAAAATTCTTTGGTATTAATAGTAAATTTGCATGTTATACATCTGCTGCCCCCACATTTAGAAAAGCCCGTATATTTTAACCACGTAGGTGGATCCTTGGCCTGAATTGGACTATACATGGAGGGTGAAAGCGTTTTGCCTAGAGTATCAGGTCTCTTTGAGACCACACGGCATCCATTTTGTAGGACTTCTCTCATGATTTTATCCTCATACAAGATTGGAATACATTTTTGAATAATCTTCTTAATTTCGGGAAATTGTCTACTATAAGTTAAGACCAATGTCGGTGTGGACTCACTAACCCGAACCTTTTCAGATGGAATACATGTATTACCAGAACCATCATTTTTCTTCCCATCTTGTAGAGGATAATTATACCTGATAGGCAATCTTTTTTGGTTGTAATTAGTTGTAAGTCCCAATAGGTCTGTTCTAGATCTATTTTTCGCTATTTTTAAACCCCTATGTAGCATCCAATGTGGGTAACCTCGCTTTTTTAAACGATCCCAGATGTTTGCACATTCCCCATAAAAGGCTGCATCCGTGCTACAATTTCTCTTTGCTCTTATGAACTCCCCCACTGGGATGCTTTTGATTGTATGTAGTGGGTGGTGGCTATTTGCCTTTAAGATAGTGTTGCCAGATATCTCCTTGCGGTATGTCTCTGTCATCACTATCTGACCCGGTTTCCCAATCAACTTCAAATCCAAAAAGCTAATATTTTCGGAATGGTGGGAGCAGGTAAATTTCAGATTGTATTGATTCTGGTTCAAATAATCAGTAAAGTCTGGTATGGCAGACACATCGCCACTCCAAATAAGGAGTAAGTCATCGATGTATCTGCCATACCAGACAAGAAAACCAGAAAAAGGATTATCCACTGAATATATATACTTTTCTTCCCAGAAGGCCATCGATAGGTTAGCCAAAGATGGAGAAAATTTGGCCCCCATCGAGACCCCTGAGATCTGAACATAAAAAGCTTCATCAAATGTGAAATAATTGTGTGTAAGGAGATAGGCCGTGATCTCCAACACATAATCAATGAACACATTTGAGAAGCTGCTATACTTATGAAGATTGTATTCCAAAGCAAGAAGAGCAAATGAGTGGGGAATGGAGGGATACAGTGCTACAACATCCAAAGTGACCCATGTATATTTATTTGACCACATACAATTATGCATATATTTTAGTACATCGGTGGTATCCTTGATGTATCCTGGTAGCCTTTTCACTAGGGGTTGCAGCACTGAATCCAGCCACTCACCCAATTTCTCATTTAAAGACCCAATGCCTGATATTATGGGTCGTAGAGGGGGGGATTCATCCCCTTATGTATTTTGGGGAGAGCATGGATGATTGGGGTTATTGGATATTGCACATTTAAGAAGTCTACTTGTTTTTGTGTTAGATGACCCTTCTCTAGACCTTTATTCAAAATGAAGGACAACTTCTGTTTGTAAATTACAAGAGGGTTACCCTTTAGGGCACTGTAAGTGGTGGTATCAGACAATACCCCAAGCATCTGGGAATGATAACATGCTTTGTCAAGTACCACCACAGAACCCCCTTTGTCCGCCATTTTGATAATAAGATCTTTTTTATCTTCCAACTCCCTTAATGCAGTTTTCTGTATATAATTCAAATTACATTCTCTGTCTAGAGGGGTCCTACTCTGTACCTTAAGTAATTCGCCCTCCACTGCCTCCTGGAATGTATCCATACTATTAGTACGAAATTTGGTTGGATAATATTTACTGTTAGGAGTTACAAATTTATGATGTATAGGTTGTTCACACGAATCCCCGTTGTCCGCCTGTAAATCCGTAAGGCATAAAAGAGACTGCTGTTCTTTAAATGACATGTCACAAAAAAGATTATCATAATTGGATCTATGTCTATCAGTAATCTGATCTCCTTGTGGCAAAGGGGATTCGTGGAAACATCTCCTCAATGTGAGATTCCTAACAAATTTGTTAACCTGTAAAATGGTTGTAAAAGGGTCAAAATTAATGGTTGGTACAAAATTTAAGCCCAGAGAGAGTACATCACTTTGTTCAACGGTTAATTCTTGGCTAGATAAATTCACGACATCCAGAATTTGTACACCATTACCATGTCCCACATTTATTTGTTCTGCAAGCGAGTAGACATCTGGTGGGGTCTTTTTATGCTTACGGCCCCCCCTTCTATATCGTTTTTTGGCTGTCCCGATTTATCTCTGTTGTTTTTATTTCTTTGGTAATAAGAAGGTTTTACTTGCTGTGGGTTCTGGGTACAGAGATCCTCATGGATGTAAATGGTCCATGCCTCAGGGATGAGATGATGATATGAATAACACATATACTGTATTTTATACAAGGACTTACAATGTATCTGAAGAGTCTGAACAACCGGATACTAATCTATATAGTTTAGTAATTTTTCCACAGTGTATATGCATGAAATGGATAAATATAGAAAACTATTTTTCAACAATATTTTTGTGAGTTGGTCGTGATTGTGAATTCGCCTGAGATCAATTTCACTGCTATATTAGATAGATTAAAGCGAGTTTAAATATAAGGCCCTGATTTTTGGGATTATTTAGTGTGCAAAAATCAATTGCACTCCAAAAGAGATGGGGTGAACAGCAATCCCTAACCACTATTTTTTATACATTTATCAAACAACTAATTCCATAATGCATGATATACTGTGGCTTTGTTATATGGATTAACTACCGAATGTATGCTGTCCGATAAAAGTGGTTCTCTCTTTCAGTTTAGAGATTGGTCCTAGTTCACACTATGCGTTTTCTGAGCGAAATGGAGAAAGAGAAATACTCCACACTAGTATATCAGATGAATAAAGAAATTAAAAGCTGGACACATGGAACCACAAGAATTTATGATATGAATAGGATAATATAATATTATAAAACATTGCTCTTTTGCGCTGATTTATGTTTGGAGATCCTATGTCTGTCTTATTTTTGAATATTACATCTACTGATCTACAACTTGTATCAAATAAGAATACTATGTCGGATATGTGTGGAGAGAAGGCTGACAGAGGATTTTATATTAGTTAGTTATATATATACATTGAAAGATGTTTTATCTATGTATATTTTTCTATGTAACTTATATTGTTTGTATGGAGCACTATTGGGATTTGTATTATGCAACATGTGATTGGGTTTACACAGGTGTCTCCCATGGACCCAGCCGATTTTGCTGCCCGCCCTATTCCATCACACTCCTCCCTTACTAGGAGGAGTTGATGGCGGGGGATTAGTATTTTAGGCCGGGAACATGAGAGACACTTAGGATCATGACTAAGAACACAACAGTTCGAAACGCGTAGATCCGGGGTACCGGGGACCACTAGTGTTTGTCTGTGATTGCTGTACTCACCTGGATACCAGGAGAATCATTTACTTGCTGATTACTACAAATGTTGCTGGCCCCTACTTCCCAGTTTAAAGTGTAGGATTCACAATAAATCCACTTGGCATAACTAAACCCTCAAGAGTGTGCGTGGTTTTCTCTACAAATATACACAGGCTACATTCATAATTTATAAAGGGACACGTCAGATTTACAAAAATAGGCCTGGGATTTAAGGTGAAAAGTGGCTCAGTACTAAAGGGGTTAAAGTACACCTTGTGCAAAACAATGCATAGTAAATCCAGCATCAGCCATGATCCAAGCTGCTCATAACGGTATTAGGAGGCCGTCTCAGCACACAACACCCTACAGCTCGGCCTCCTCTACTAGATATGGGGCGTAATAGAGATCCTACTATGGCCTACATGCAGTTCAGTCCTTTACTACTGATTGCCTTTCCTCTAGACAGGACCTCCATATCTGATCCCACTTCAATGGGAGCAAGTGTTGCAGTAACCAGCATTGTCCACTACATAATAGATGGAGCTGTGCAGTTCTGGCGCTGGAGCTACTCTGAAAAAGCCCCCGACTATCAGATATTGGGGCTAGGCCATCAAAGGGGTTCCCCGGGCTTTTAAAATTGCTGACCTATTCTTCAGGATTTTTTTTTTTTTTAAGTCACATCCATTTCATAGCTGGTAGCCGTCCACAAAGAATCACAACTCCATACAAAACGTAGATCACAATGATGCTATAATTTTAAAAAATTCTTTCGTACAGACAGGTTCTCTTTAAAGCGTTTTTCTTGCATTTTTATACTGGAGGGATTCAAAACTTGAAAAAAAAAAAAATTTTTTTTCGTTGCCATATTCTGACCCCTATAACTTTTGTACAGAGCTTTGTGAGGGCTTATTTTTTGCAGGGCGATCTGTACTTTTTGTTGTTACCATGTTAAGGAGTGTATGAATTTTTGATCACTTTTGATAAAAACATTTGCGGGAGAACTGACCCAAAAAAAAAAAAAAACAGCAAATCGGCTATTTTCATCCCCCACCCATTTTAACGTTTTCCGTATGGGATAAATATTTTTAGATTTTAATAGTACTGGTGTTTTTTTTTTTATAGTTCCCAGAGAATTATAAGGCCTCTTTCACACTAACGTTACAGAATCTCTCAGGGTCTTTTCTGGAAAAAACTGATGGTTTTTCACGCAAGTGAGTTTTGTCTGCGATTGTGTTTAGTGTTTCAGTTTTTTCCACGCATGTATAAAAAGCGGAATAATCTACATCTTCTAGCAACTATCAGTAAAAAACGCATTACATCTAGATACGATGCGCTTTTCACTGAAGCCCCATTGACTTCTATGTGGCCAGGGCTGCGTGAAAAACGCAGAATATAGAACATGCTGTGATTTTTCTTGGAAACAGAAATGATGCATGAAAAACGACACTCGTGTATACAGATATAAATAGATAAAATATCCCAGGGCGCAAGAATCCAGTCCAGATAGTAATAGTAAATAGACACGTATTTATTGCAGAAGTACAACGCGTTTCGGGGAGTAGTTCCCCTTCATCAGGTACATAACACAGTGTTATGTACCTGATGAAGGGGAACTACTCCCCGAAACGCGTTGTACTTCTGCAATAAATACGTGTCTATTTACTATTACTATCTGGACTGGATTCTTGCTCCCTGGGATATTTTATCTATTTATATCTGTATCCTACCACTTCTTGGAGACTTCAGGGATCTCCGACAAGAAGTCATCCCTCCGCGGCTGCAGATCCACCAGTGAACCGTGACTCCATCGCAGTCATTGACAAGCTTTTACTAGAGTTGTGCCTACAAATAGCACAACCACAAAAGGTGAGCCCTGTACTGGAACCATTTATTTTATCTGTCTACCAACGGTATTACCCTATGGTGCGCCCTGCTTTGTTTTTAACAGCATAAAGTAAATCCTGTGGATCCATACTCGTGTATACAGACCCATTAAAATGAATGGTCAGGATTCAGTCCGGATGCTATGTGTTCGCTTCACGCATCACACCCTGAGGGAAACTCGCTTGTGTGAAAGAGGCCTAACAAACAATCATTAGATTGATCCTTTCATAGACTCTAATGCATTAGCATTGGGGTCTATGAGGATTATACCATGTTCCAATAGAGTCCTGCAACAGACAGGAGCTCCATAGGAACTAATGTGCAGCAGCCTACTGTCACACAGGAGGACAGGGGCTGGTGCACACACTACGTCCGACTCTCCCGATCTTTGCCAGAGCACACCCAGAAGAGTGCGCTTTCAAGTTTTAGCGCCTCCATATGTCGTTATCATGGTTGATGGCAATGCCGGTGGCGGGCATTACCTGCGAGTGTCTGCTGTATGAAACAGCATGCACCCAGCGGCTAGAGCGCCCGTCGCGTTTGCGAACAGACACCATGTTTAATGTTCCGGGAAGCACGATACATAGAAGGGGTTAGAGGTTGTCTGGGATGACAATACTGATGGCCTGTTCATAGGAATATAAGATAGGTGGGGGTCCGACTCCCAGCATTACTGCCTTTCAACTGTTTGAAGGGGTCACGGCGCTCTGGTGAGCGTTGCAGCTTCTTCATTGCTTACTCCTGTCCTGGCACCAGATCGTCATAGACTTAGTAGCATCTGTTCTGTATACTGCAGCGAAGTCCGACTCAAGGGGATCAGAGAAAGCAGCAATTCACAGAACAGCCACTACCACGTAAAGGACGTTCTGGTGTATAGAACGATGTAAGTTGTGAAGAGGCTGGAGCACGGCCCATTAAAACAGCCGATTGGCGGGGGTTCTGAAAGTCTGCCCCCCACGGTCTGATATTGATGGCCTACTCTATGAATAGGCCATCAGTATTGTGACCGTGAACACCTTAAAGAACCTCTTTATGAATTTTCCAAGAACCGTACCAATTCATTCCAAAATACCTCAAGAAATTTGCAATTATTGCTGTGTAAACAAATACGTTAGTCTGATTACAGCTTTTCTATAAAGTACGTTAACCATTAACCAGGTACATTTCTTCGCAGGCAGTTTATCCATCTGACACGATGAAACCCAGGCGGTTTGCATACATTTACTTCATCAGGACCTGTGGTTACCTTATTTATGAGATGCTCCGCCACTATTTCTCTAAGCCCCGTGTACAGCTCCTCTCCATGTTTGTGGAGCACCATGGTATATGCATTTTGATACAGTTCTTCAAAACTTAGTCCACTGTTGTTCCTGCGCTGGATTTCTTGAATTGCATTCTTCAGCAGATCCCAAATGTTGTTCACATACTTTTCTTAATCATCATAATCAGTAACACAGCAATATATTTTATAAAAAACATAATCCGCAATAATAATGTAAAAACAAAGAGAAGGCGAATAATTCACATGTGAACCTGCTGGTGGCTCAGAGAACACGGTGTGAATGAGACCTGGACGAACTGCAGCAGCCCATGAATTTATCACCTATATTATTTCTTCTACTAATTAAAACCTGTTCCTGAAACATATTCTTACTTTCTAATCAGTTTTTATATTCTGATTAAATGTTTTTAAATTCTCTTTACTCCCCATGATTATGGGAGCTGCCATATTGCCTGTCATGCTGTTAAAGGGGTCGTCCACTATGAATTTATTTTATAACAGTTCACAATGGGGAACAAAAATTAAAAAAGCATACGCACCTCACCACTCCCGTTCTGATTGGTCTCTACTCCCTGGTCCAGTCTTGACACACAGGAAATGCCCACGCAATCACTGGCTGAGGTGGGTAACCACTGTGGCAAGTGATTGGCTGAGTGGGCATTGCCTGCACGGTAAGAGGCACCAGGAGGCAGAACAGTGGGGAGCCCAGCAGTGTTGGAAAAGGAGGAAGCAGAGGAAGGGTGAGGTTTTTCTTCTTTTATTTTGTTATTCATTGCAAGTAGAATAATCCACCGGACATCAATTTTAACTGCATTCAGTTACTTGCGTCATAGCTCTGCCATGGACCCAATGTAAAGGTTATTGTGCAGGGAGGGGGAGGAGATGAGCAGTGATCATCAGCTATTTATTAACTGACACTGCAATCATGCCTATGATAATGAGATGACTGCTGAAAAGTGATCTCTACAGAACAGGAAGTGTCAGTTCATACTGCCACATTTTCCGGATTATATCAGTTGGCTTAACATTTAAAGAAAATAATTTATAGAAAAATCTTTTACTAAACCCTCCTTTCCTTCTGACCAATGCCATGTGCCCCGACAGCAGTTTACTACCACATATGGGGTATTTCTGTAAACTCCAGAATCAGAGTAATGCATATTGAGGTTTATTTTGTTGTTAACCCTTACCAGGATAAAAAAAAAAAAGAATGATTAACATAAAAAAATCTACAAAAAAAAAATTTGAAATTTTAATATTTCACCTCCATTATCCTATAATTATTGTGGAACACCTCAAGGGTTAACAAAGTTTGTAACATCAGTTTTGAATAATTTTAGGAGTGTAGTTTCTAAAATGGGGTCATTTATGGGTGGTTTCAATTATGTAAGCCCTTCAAAATCACTTTATAACTGAATTGGTGCTTTTGGATTTTTTTTTTTATTATTTAAACAATTGCATCTAAAATTCTAAGCCTTCTAACGTTCTAAAAAAATAAAATGACATTTACAAAATGATGCAAACATAAAGTAGACATAGGGAAAATGTAAAGTAATAACAATTTTGAGAGGTATCACTATCTGCCATAAAAGTAGAGAAATTCATATTTAGAAAATAGTACATTTTGACAAATGTTCTCTTCATTTTTGGATTAAAAAAAAGAAAAAGGTAAAACATATTGGCTCTAATAATAACATGAAGTACAATGTGTCGCGAGAAAACGATCGGCTCCAGGATAGCAGAGTAGCGGTAATCCTATAGAAGTGAATGGGATCGCTATATGAGTCGAAAAATGCATTCTTTTTTAGATCCCATTCATTTCTATGGGATCACGGCTATTCTGCTATCCTGGCCCCGAGCAGGGTCACCATCCAGCCGTACATTAGAGAGGTTGTCTCGTTCAGGTAGGAGCTGCTTGCCGGTCATACCCTCTGCAACAGCTGGAATAACATTCCTTTAATGGAGACTTAGTATTATGAAGCACCAAAGGTATGTCTGTCCATGGAATATTTGGGGGGCCCAGGTTCACCAGAGTGGAAGCTGCTTTTAGCATGTCAGTAAAATAAAAAAATAAATAAAAAAAAAACAGACTGCAAACTGGGTCTTTACTGGTAACAGTACAGACTGGTAATCTAAGTAAAACTGAATCCTCCATAACATTAATATCGATATTACAGTAAATGTGCCCACTGAGTAACATTTATCACACAGGTATTAATGGTTAATAGTGTAGTAATGGGCTAGATGAAAGGTCAGACGTCACAGGGGGGTGACATACATAGTGATGTCATAGTAGTGTATGAAAGGTCAGAAGTCACAGAGGGGTGACATAGCGGCTATTATGACATCACCGAGTTGTAGACAAAAGGAGGCTGCTCAGGAGACATAGGTGTGATTGTGAAGAGAAGACAAGGCGCACACATCACTCCCCTGCGACTAGAGATTCCTAGCGGAAAAATGAAGATTCTAATACTGCTATTTATCTGGACAGCCGATGTATCCTGCCGTCCACTACCTCCACTTCATGTGGACAACATTGGAGACCTGAAAATTCCAACTTTCTTGGAATTTAAACTACCTTCAGGAATAGAGAATAATCTGGAGGAGTCACCCAGTAAGTGTCCTCCATGTGTATAGTATGGCGTTTATAAGATGAGAGTAATACATGCATTATCATCCGGTTTTTATGTTCAGTGTGACTAAGACTCGGACTACACCTAGGGGGATTTATTAAAGGCTGTCCAGCATACAAAAGTTTTTTTGCAAGCCTCATTTTGCACAAAAATGTGCAACTTTTTGTGATTTGTGGCCTAAAAATGGAGTAAATTATAGCGGACCTCTATGCCAGATCATTTACCTTTGCTGGTACATGGACAGCAAGAAAACACATCAAATGTATCATGAGGCCTTCACTTAAATACATATTACTCCAGCACATTCCTTACTAAGACCAGCATAGAAACTGACAGTCATCATAAATATCCCCCAGATTTCTTCTCTCACACCACAAAATAAAAAATACTGTGAAATTGCTACTCATAGGAATACACTGAGTAAAATCGGTTCGGTGATATGCTGTAAGTCACCGAGAAGTGATGAAATAACTATTATGACACCACCGGGTTCTAGACAAATGTTCAGGAGATGGAGAGGTGATTGTGAGGGAAGGTGAAGGAGAACACGTCGCTCACCTGCCATTAGTTTTCTTTCTAAAATAATAGAACTTTTGTTGATTATAATTTGCTCATCATATAGAGCGCAGATCACTCAGAAATCCCTCATTATGCCGTCAGTTTCTAAGCTGCTCGTGAAAAATTAAAGTTGGTTTGGGCAGCAAAGGCCGTTCTTCTTTAAGACAATTTCATAAATTTCTCCTAATCTGCATCTCTAGTTATATGACTTATTGTTACTGTTATTCTTAGGAACAAATTGGATGCTAGACATGGAGGAAAGTACCGAGATGGTCAAAAAAATGAAATTCGGAATAATAGAAGCTATTCCATTAATCGTCCTCCTCGGGTTCCTGATAGGATTTCCCGTCATCATCTACTGCACGTATGTAATATTTCACTTTCCGTATAACACTATGACATTAGAAATCCGCTCCTTAGATCTAAGTCATTATTACAGATGTTGTGATAGATCTTACAATCTTAGAGAGATAAATCACACAATGTCGCCTTCCTAGCCGCACATTCTGACATCACACGCCGCACATAACTGCTCTCTCTCTATATGTATACTATAATAATGTCTTTGTGTTTATTACAGCTTTTGCCGCAAAAATCCACAGACCTGACACCATCCCTGCCCTGCTCAGGCTACAGGCTCCCTGCCTACCCTGCCGTGCAGCCGTCCCGCCGTCCGCAACTCTATCTGCGATCTATTGATAAAGGTCTCATATGACCGAAACGTCTGAAGCATCGCAACTCTCCACATGACTCACGGCGCAACATTATTTTCATTAAAACAGAGCAATTAACGCCCGACTGGGGCAGTATCTTGTAATTTTACCAGGAGAATCATTTACTTGCTGATTACTATAAATGTTGCTGGCCCCTACTTCCCAGTTTGAAGTGTAGGATTCACAATAAATCCACTTGGCATATCTAAACCCTCAAGAGTGTGCGTGGTTTTCTCTACAAATATACACAGGCTACATTCATCATTTATAAAGGGACACGTCAGATTTACAAAAATAGGCCTGGGATTTAAGGTGAAAAGTGGCTCAGTACTAAAGGGGTTAAAGTACACCTTGTGCAAAACAATGCATAGTAAATCCAGCATCAGCCATGATCCAAGCTGCTCATAACGGTATTAGGAGGCCGTCTCAGCACACAACACCCTACAGCTCGGCCTCCTCTACTAGATATGGGACGTAATAGAGATCCTACTATGGCATACATGCAGTTCAGTCCTTTACTACTGATTGCCTTTCCTCTAGACAGGACCTCCATATCTGATCCCACTTCAATGGGAGCAAGTGTTGCAGTAACCAGCATACATAATAGATGGAGCTGTGCAGTTCTGGCGCTGGAGCTACTCTGAAAAAGCCCCCGACTATCAGATATTGGGGCTAGGCCATCAAAGGGGTTCCCCGGGCTTTTAAAATTGCTGACCTATTCTTCAGGATTTTTTTTTTTTAAGTCACATCCATTTCATAGCTGCTAGCCATCCACAAAGAATCACAACTCCATACAAAACGTAGATCACAATGATGCTATAATTTTAAAAAATTCTGTCGTACAGACAGGTTCTCTTTAAAGCATTTTTCTTGCATTTTTATACTGGGGGGATTTAAAACTTGAAAAAGAATTTTTTTTATTTTCGTTGCCATATTCTGACCCCTATAACTTTTGTACAGAGCTTTGTGAGGGCTTATTTTTTGCAGTGCGATCTGTAATTTTTATTGATACCATGTTAAGGAGTGTATGAATTTTTGATCACTTTTGATAAAAACATTTGCGGGAGAAGTGACCCAAAAAAAAAAAAAAGGAAATCAGCTATTTTCATCCCCCACCCATTTTAACGTTTTCCGTATGGGATAAATATTTTTAGATTTTAATAGTACTGGTGGTTTTTTTTCCCATTTTTCCCATAGAGCAGTGTTTCCCAACCAGTGTGCCTCCAGCTGTTGCAAAACTACAACTCCCAGCATGCCCACACAGCCAAAGGCTGTCCAGGCATGCTGGGAGTTGTAGTTTAGCAACAGCTGGAGGCACACTGGTTGGGAAACACTGCCATAGAGAATTATAAGGCCTCTTTCACACTAACGTTACAGAATCTCTCAGGGTCTTTTCTGGAAAAAACTGATGGTTTTTCACGCAAGTGAGTTTTGTCTGCGATTGTGTTTAGTGTTTCAGTTTTTTCCACGCATGTATAAAAAGCGGAATAATCTACATCTTCTAGCAACTATCAGTAAAAAACGCATTACATCTAGATGCGATGCGCTTTTCACTGAAGCCCCATTGACTTCTATGTGGCCAGGGCTGCGTGAAAAACGCAGAATATAGAACATGCTGTGATTTTTCTTGGAAACTGAAATGATGCATGAAAAATGACACTCGTGTATACAGACCCATTAAAATGAATGGTCAGGATTCAGTCCGGATGCTATGTGTTTGCTTCACGCATCACACCCTGAGGGAAACTCGCTCGTGTGAAAGAGGCCTAACAAACAATCATTAGATTGATCCTTTCATAGACTCTAATGCATTAGCATTGGGGTCTATGAGGATTATACCATGTTCCAATAGAGTCCTGCCACAGACAGGAGCTCCATAGGAACTAATGTGCAGCAGCCTACTGTCACACAGGAGGACAGGGGCTGGCGCACACACTATGTCCGACTCTCCCGATCTTTGCCAGAGCACACCCAGAAGAGTGCGCTTTCAAGTTTTAGCGCCTCCATATGTCGTTATCATGGTTGATGGCAATGCCGGTGGCGGGCATTACCTGCGAGTGTCTGCTGTATGAAACAGCATGCACCCAGCGGCTAGAGCGCCCGTCGCGTTTGCGAACAGACACCATGTTTAATGTTCCGGGAAGCACGATACATAGAAGGGGTTAGAGGTTGTCTGGGATGACAATACTGATGGCCTGTTCATAGGAATATAAGATAGGTGGGGGTCCGACTCCCAGCATTACTGCCTTTCAACTGTTTGAAGGGGTCACGGCGCTCTGGTGAGCGTTGCAGCTTCTTCAATGCTTATTCCTGTCCTGGCACCAGATCGTCATAGACTTAGTAGCATCTGTTCTGTATACTGCAGCGAAGTCCGACTCAAGGGGATCAGAGAAAGCAGCAATTCACAGAACAGCCACTACCACGTAAAGGACGTTCTGGTGTATAGAACGATGTAAGTTGTGAAGAGGCTGGAGCACGGCCCATTAAAACAGCCGATTGGCGGGGGTTCTGAAAGTCTGCCCCCCACGGTCTGATATTGATGGCCTACTCTATGAATAGGCCATCAGTATTGTGACCGTGAACACCTTAAAGAACCTCTTTATGAATTTTCCAAGAACCGTACCAATTCATTCCAAAATACCTCAAGAAATTTGCAATTATTGCTGTGTAAACAAATACGTTAGTCTGATTACAGCTTTTCTATAAAGTACGTTAACCATTAACCAGGTACATTTCTTCGCATGCAGTTTATCCATCTGACACGATGAAACCCAGGCGGTTTGCATACATTTACTTCATCAGACCTGTGGTTACCTTATTTATGAGATGCTCCTCCACTATTTGTCTAAGCCCCGTGTACAGCTCCTCTCCATGTTTGTGGAGCACCATGGTATATGCATTTTGATACAGTTCTTCAAAACTTAGTCCACTGTTGTTCCTGCGCTGGATTTCTTGAATTGCATTCTTCAGCAGATCCCAAATGCTGTTCACATACTTTTCATCATCATCATAATCAGTAACACAGCAATATATTTTATAAAAAACATAATCCGCAATAATAATGTAAAAACAAAGAGAAGGCGAATAATTCACATGTGAACCTGCTGGTGGCTCAGAGAACACGGTGTGAATGAGTAGTGATGAGCGGGAGGTGCCATATTCGATTTCGCGATATTTCGCGAATATTCGAATGAATATTCGTGTTATATTCGTCGAAATCGAATATTCGTAATTATTCCAATTATCGCGAATAATATACGATTTTTTTTTCGCGTATTGCGATTATTTATCTTGATAGTATAAGGCAACGTTCCTATGCTAATTGACTATGGCTAGGCTAATATGTGTATTTTACGAAATTTCGTGATTTGCTCTAACTTCGTCTCTTAGAATATTACGAATATTCTAAAAGACGAAGTTAGAGCAATATTACGAAATTTCGTAAAATACACATATAGATTGTAATTTAGCTAATATACTGCTATAATCCCTTTTTTTGCCTCTTTTTTTTTTTTGCCTCTTCTGAACTTAAGTTTTGTAAAATATGTACACTATTAAAAAATATTACTATAGCAGTATATTAGCTTAAATACAATCTATGTGTATTTTACGAAATTTCGTAATATTGCTCTAACTTCGTCTTTTAGAATATTCGTAATATCCTAAAAGACGAAGTTAGAGCAATATTAAGAACATTTGCAAAAGCCGAAATTGCGATGCGAGTAATATAATACGAAATAATCGCATGAAGATTTCAACTTAGCACTGCTATATTCCATATTCTAGCCTAATATGGAATATAGCTGTGCTAAGTTAGCACTGCTCTATTCCACACTAGGCTAGAATATGGAATATAGCAGTGCTAAGTTGAAATCTTCATGCGATTATTTCGTGTTATATTACTCGCATCGCAACTTGCGAAATTTGCAAATGTTCTTAATATTGCTCTAACTTCGTCTTTTAGAATATTACGAATATTCTAAAAGACGAAGTTAGAGCAATATTACGAAATTTCTAAAAGACGAAGTTAGAGCAATATTACGAAATTTCGTAAAATACACATAGATTGTATTTAAGCTAATATACTGCTATAGTAATATTTTTTAACAGTGTACATATTTTACAAAACTTAAGTTCAGAAGAGGCAAAAAAAATTAGAGGAAAAAAAAAGGGATTATAGCACTATATAAGCTAAATTACAATCTATATGTGTATTTCACGAAATTTCGTAATATTGCTCTAACTTCGTCTTTTAGAATATTCGTAATATTCTAAAAGACGAAGTTAGAGCAATATTAAGAACATTTGCAAATTTCGCAAGTTGCGATGCGAGTAATATAACACGAAATAATCGCATGAAGATTTCAACTTAGCACTGCTATATTCCATATTCTAGCCTAGTGTGGAATAGAGCAGTGCTAACTTAGCACAGCTATATTCCATATTAGGCTAGAATATGGAATATAGCAGTGCTAAGTTGAAATCTTCATGCGATTATTTCGTATTATATTACTCGCATCGCAACTTGCGAAATTTCGTAAAATACATATATAGATTAGATTGTAATTTAGCTAATATGGAATATAGCAGTAAGTTGAAAACGCCACTGACTGGAGCAGCCAGGAAGCCAGGAATCCAAAGGACAGGTAAGAACAACTTTAGAGAAGTGGGAAAGAAAAAAAATATTATAATAAAAAAAAAAATACGAATATTCGAATTCGCGAATATATAGAACGATATTCTAAATATTCGCGAAATCTCGAAATTGCGATATTCGAGAAAAAAATTCGTAATTCGAATATTCGCGCTCAACACTATGAATGAGACCTGGACGAACTGCAGCAGCCCATGAATTTATCACCTATATTATTTCTTCTACTAATTAAAACCTGTTCCTGAAACATATTCTTACTTTCTAATCAGTTTTTATATTCTGATTAAATGTTTTTAAATTCTCTTTACTCCCCATGATTATGGGAGCTGCCATATTGCCTGTCATGCTGTTAAAGGGGTCGTCCACTATGAATTTATTTTATAACAGTTCACAATGGGGAACAAAAATTAAAAAAGCACCTCACCACTCCCGTTCTGATTGGTCTCTACTCCCTGGTCTTGACACACAGGAAATGCCCACGCAATCACTGGCTGAGGTGGGTAACCACTGTGGCAAGTGATTGGCTGAGTGGGCATTGCCTGCACGGTAAGAGGCACCAGGTAGCAGAACAGTGGGGAGCCCAGCAGTGTTAGAAAAGGAGGAAGCAGAAGAAGGGTGAGGTTTTTATTCTTTTATTTTGTGAATCATTGCAAGTAGAATAATCCACCGGACATCAATTTTAACTGCATTCAGTTACTTGCGTCATAGCTCTGCAATGGACCCAATGTAAAGGTCATTGTGCAGGGAGGGGGAGGAGATGAGCAGTGATCATCAGCTATTTATTAACTGACACTGCAATCATGCCTATGATAATTAGATGACTGCTGAAAAGTGATCTCTACAGAACAGGAAGTGTCAGTTCATACTGCAACATTTTCCGGATTATATCAGTTGGCTTAACATTTAAAGCAGAAAAATCCTTTACTAAACCCTCCTTTCCTTCTGACCAATGCCATGTGCCCCGACAGCAGTTTACTACCACATATGGGGTATTTCTGTAAACTCCAGAATCAGAGTAAGGCCTATTGCACACGGCCGTTTTTTTTTCCAGTTTACTGGCCGTTTTTTGCGTTCCGTATACGGTCCGTATACGGAACCATTCATTTCAATGGTTCCGCAAAAAAAACGGAATGTACTCCGTATGCATTCCGTTTCCGTATTTCCGTTTTTCCGTTCCGTTTTAACATAGAACATGTCCTATTATTGCCCGCAAATCACAGTCCGTGGCTCCATTCAAGTCAATGGATCCGCAAAAAAAACGGAACACATACGGAAATGCATCCGTATGTCTTCCGTTTCCGTTCCGTTTTTTCCTGAACCATCTATTGAAAATGTTATGCCCAGCCCAATTTTATCTATGTAATTACTGTATACTAAATATGCCATACGGAAAAACGGAACGGAAAAACGGAACAGAAACGGAAACACAACGGAAACAAAAAACGGAACAACGGATCCATGAAAAACGGACTGCAAAACACTGAAAAAGCCATACGGTCGTGTGCAATAGGCCTAATGCATATTGAGGTTTATTTTGTTGTTAACCCTTACCAGGATAAAAAAAAAAAAAAAAAAAAGAATGATTAACATAAGAAAAATCTACAAAAAAAAATTGGAAATTTTAATATTTCACCTCCATTATCCTATAATTATTGTGGAACACCTCAAGGGTTAACAAAGTTTGTAACATCAGTTTTGAATAATTTTAGGAGTGTAGTTTCTAAAATGGGGTCATTTATGGGTGGTTTCAATTATGTAAGCTCTTCAAAATCACTTTATAACTGAATTGGTGCTTTTGGATTTTTTTTTTATTATTTAAACAATTGCACCTAAAATTCTAAGCCTTCTAACGTTCTAAAAAAATAAAATGACATTTACAAAATGATGCAAACATAAAGTAGACATAGGGAAAATGTAAAGTAATAACAATTTTGAGAGGTATCACTATCTGCCATAAAAGTAGAGAAATTCATATTTAGAAAATAGTACATTTTGACAAATGTTCTCTTAATTTTTGGATAAAAAAAAAAAAAAGGTAAAACATATTGGCTCTAATAATAACATGAAGTACAATGTGTCGCGAGAAAACGATCGGCTCCAGGATAGCAGAGTAGCGGTAATCCTATAGAAGTGAATGGGATCGCTATATGAGTCGAAAAATGCATTCTTTTTTAGAGCCCATTCATTTCTATGGGATCACGGCTATTCTGCTATCCTGGCCCCGAGCAGTGTCACCATCCAGCCGTACATTAGAGAGGTTGTCTCGCTCAGGTAGGAGCTGCTGCAGCTCTTACAACCCCTGGCGAGTAGCTGATTTTGCTGGGGATTCCCAGTCATACCCTCTGCAACAGCTGGAATAACATTCCTTTAATGGAGACTTAGTATTATGAAGCACCAAAGGTATGTCTGTCCATGTAATATTTGGGGGGCCCAGGTTCACCAGAGTGGAAGCTGCTTTTAGCATGTCAGTAAAATAAAAATAAAAATAAAAAAAACAGACTGCAAACTGGGTCTTTACTGGTAACAGTACAGACTGGTAATCTAAGTAAAACTGAATCCTCCATAACATTAATATGGATATTACAGTAAATGTGCCCACTGAATAACATTTATCACACGGGTATTAATGGTTAATAGTGTAGTAATGGGCTAGATGAAAGGTCAGACGTCACAGAGGGGTGACATACATAGTGATGTCATAGTAGTGTATGAAAGGTCAGAAGTCACAGAGGGGTGACATAGCGGCTATTATGACATCACTGAGTTCTAGACAAAAGGAGGCTGCTCAGGAGACATAGGTGTGATTGTGAAGAGAAGACAAGGCGCACACATCACTCCCCTGCGACTAGAGATTCCTAGCGGAAAAATGAAGATTCTAATACTGCTATTTATCTGGACAGCCGATGTATCCTGCCGTCCACTACCTCCACTTCATGTGGACAACATTGGAGACCTGAAAATTCCAACTTTCTTGGAATTTAAACTACCTTCAGGAATAGAGAATAATCTGGAGGAGTCACCCAGTAAGCATCCTCCATGTGTATAGTATGGCGTTTATAAGATGAGAGTAATACATGCATTATCATCCGGTTTTTATGTTCAGTGTGACTAAGACTCGGACTACACCTAGGGGGATTTATTAAAGGCTGTCCAGCATACAAAAGTTTTTTTGCAAGCCTCATTTTGCACAAAAATGTGCAACTTTTTGTGATTTGTGGCCTAAAAATGGAGTAAATTATAGCGGACCTCTATGCCAGATCATTTACCTTTGCTGGTACATGGACAGCAAGAAAACACATCAAATGTATCATGAGGCCTTCACTTAAATACATATTACTCCAGCACATTCTTAACTAAGACCAGCATAGAAACTGACAGTCATCATAAATATCCCCCAGATTTCTTCTCTCACACTACAAAATAAAAATACTGTGAAATTGCTACTCATAGGAATACACTGAGTAAAATCGGTTCGGTGATATGCTGTAAGTCACCAGAAATGATGAAATAACTATTATGACACCACCGGGTTCTAGACAAATGTTCAGGAGATGGAGAGGTGATTGTGAGGGAAGGTGAAGGAGAACACGTCGCTCACCTGCCATTAGTTTTCTTTCTAAAATAATAGAACTTTTGTTGATTATAATTTGCTCATCATATAGAGCGCAGATCACTCAGAAATCCCTCATTATGCTGTCAGTTTCTAAGCTGCTCGTGAAAAATGAAGGTTGGTTTGGGCAGCAATGGCCGTTCTTCTTTAAGACAATTTCATAAATTTCTCCTAATCGGCATCCCGAGTTATATGACTTATTGTTACTGTTATTCTTAGGAACAAATTGGATGCTAGACATGGAGGAAAGTACCGAGATGGTCAAAAAAATGAAATTCGGAATAATAGAAGATATTCCATTAATCGTCCTCCTCGGGTTCCTGATAGGATTTGCGATCATCATCTACTGCACGTATGTAATATTTCACCTTCCGTATAACACTATGACATTAGAAATCCACTCCTTAGATCTAAGTCATTATTACAGATGTTGTGATAGATCTTACAATCTTAGAGAGATAAATCACACAATGTCGCCTTCCTAGCCGCACATTCTGACATCACACGCCGCACATAACTGCTCTCTCTCTATATGTATACTATAATAATGTCTTTGTGTTTATTACAGCTTTTGCCGCAAAAATCCACAGACCTGACACCATCCCTGCCCTGCTCAGGCTACAGGCTCCCTGCCTACCCTGCCGTGCAGCCGTCCCGCCGTCCGCAACTCTATCTGCGATCTATTGATATAAGTCTCATATGACCGAAACATCTGAAACATCGCAACTCTCCACATGACTCACGGCGCAACATTATTTTCATTAAAACAGAGCAATTAACGCCCGACTGGGGCAGTATCTTGTAATTTTACCAGCAGAATCATTTACTTGCTGATTACTGCATATGTTGCTGGCCCCTACTTCCCAGTTTGAAGTGTAGGATTAACAATAAATCCACTTGGCATAACTAAACCCTAAAGAGTGTGCGTGGTTTTCTCTACAAATATACACAGGCTACATTCATCATTTATAAAGAGACACGTCAGATTTACAAAAATAGGCCTGGGATTTAAGGTGAAAAGTGGCTCAGTACTAAAGGGGTTAAAGTACACCTTGTGCAAAACAATGCATAGTAAATCCAGCATCAGCCATGATCCAAGCTGCTCATAACGGTATTAGGAAGCCGTCTCAGCACACAACACCCTACAGCTCGGCCTCCTCTACTAGATATGGGACGTAATAGAGATCCTACTATGGCATACATGCAGTTCAGTCCTTTACTACTGATTGCCTTTCCTCTAGACAGGACCTCCATATCTGATCCCACTACAATGGGAGCAAGTGTTGCAGTAACCAGCATTGTCCACTACATAATAGATGGAGCTGTGCAGTTCTGGCGCTGGAGCTACTCTGAAAAAGCCCCCGACTATCAGATATTGGGGCTAGGCCATCAAAGGGGTTCCCCGGGCTTTTAAAATTGCTGACCTATTCTTCAGGATTTTATTTTTTTAAGTCACATCCATTTCATAGCTGGTAGCCGTCCACAAAGAATCACAACTCCATACAAAACGTAGATCACAATGATGCTATAATTTTAAAAAATTCTGTCGTACAGACAGGTTCTCTTTAAAGCGTTTTTCTTGCATTTTTATACTGGGGGGATTTAAAACTTGAAAAAAAAAATTTTTTCTTTTCGTTGCCATATTCTGACCCCTATAACTTTTGTACAGAGCTTTGTGAGGGCTTATTTTTTGCAGGGCGATCTGTACTTATTATTGTTACCATGTTAAGGAGTGTATGAATTTTTGATCACTTTTGATAAAAAACATTTGCGGGAGAAGTGACCCAAAAAAAAAAAAAAAAACAGCAAATCGGCAATTTTCATCCCCCACCCATTTTAACGTTTTCCGTATGGGATAAATATTTTTAGATTTTAATAGTACTGGTGTTTTTTTTTTTATAGTTCCCATAGAGAATTATAAGGCCTCTTTCACACTAACGTTACAGAATCTCTCAGGGTCTTTTCTGGAAAAAACTGATGGTTTTTCACGCAAGTGAGTTTTGTCTGCGATTGTGTTTAGTGTTTCAGTTTTTTCCACGCATGTATAAAAAGCGGAATAATCTACATCTTCTAGCTACTATCAGTAAAAAACGCATTACATCTAGATGCGATGCGCTTTTCACTGAAGCCCCATTGACTTCTATGTGGCCAGGGCTGCGTGAAAAACGCAGAATATAGAACATGCTGTGATTTTTCTTGGAAACTGAAATGATGCATGAAAAATGACACTCGTGTATACAGACCCATTAAAATGAATGGTCAGGATTCAGTCCGGATGCTATGTGTTCGCTTCACGCATCACACCCTGAGGGAAACTCGCTCGTGTGAAAGAGGCCTAACAAACAATCATTAGATTGATCCTTTCAAGACTCTAATGCATTAGCATTGGGGTCTATGAGGATTATACCATGTTCCAATAGAGTCCTGCAACAGACAGGACCTCCATAGGAACTAATGTGCAGCAGCCTACTGTCACACAGGAGGACAGGGGCTGGCGCACACACTACGTCCGACTCTCCCGATCTTTGCCAGAGCACACCCAGAAGCGTGCGCTTTCAAGTTTTAGCGCCTCCATATGTCGTTATCATGGTTGATGGCAATGCCGGTGGCGGGCATTAGCTGCGAGTGTCTGCTGTATGAAACAGCATGCACCCAGCGGCTAGAGCGCCCGTCGCGTTTGCGAACAGACACCATGTTTAATGTAGGTGGGGGTCCGACTCCCAGCATTACTGCCTTTCAACTGTTTGAAGGGGTCACGGCGCTCTGGTGAGCGTTGCAGCTTCTTCAATGCTTACTCCTGTCCTGGCACCAGATCGTCATAGACTTAGTAGCATTTGTTCTGTATACTGCAGCAAAGTCCGACTCAAGGGGATCAGAGAAAGCAGCAATTCACAGAACAGCCACTACCACGTAAAGGACGCTCTGGTGTATAGAACGATGTAAGTTGTGAAGAGGCTGGAGCACGGCCCATTAAAACAGCCGATTGGCGGGGGTTCTGAAAGTCTGCCCCCCACGGTCTGATATTGATGGCCTACTCTATGAATAGGCCATCAGTATTGTGATTGTGAACACCTTTAAGAACCTGTTTATGAATTTCCAGTGTTCTGCTGAAATATTTTATCAATTGCAAGAACCGTACCCAATTTATTCCAAAATACCTCAAGGAATTTGCAATTATTGCTGTGAAAACAAATCCGTTAGTCTGATTACAGCTTTTCTATAAAGTACGTTAACCATTAATCAGGTACATTTCTTCACAGGCGGTTTGTCCATCTGACACGATGAAACCCAGGCGGTTTGCATACATTTACGTCGTCAGGACCTGTGGTTACCTTATTTATGAGATGCTCCTCCACTATTTCTCTAAGCCCCGTGTACAGCTCCTCTCCATGTTTGTGGAGCACCATGGTATATGCATTTCGATACAGTTCTTCAAAACTTAGTCCACTGTTGTTCTTGCGCTGGATTTCTTGAATTGCATTCTTCAGCAGATCCCAAATGATACTTTTCATGCATAGTCATCTGTAACACACCAATAGATTTTATAAAAAACATAATCCGCAATAATGATGTAAAAACAAAGAGAAGGCAAATAATTCACATGTGAATGAGACCTGGACGAACTGCAGCAGCCCATGGGTAACTGCGACGCTTCACAAGGAATTTATCACCTATATTATTTCTTCTACTAGTAAAAACCTGTTACTGAAACATATTCTTACTTTCTAATCTGTTTTTATATTCTGATTAAATGTTTTTAAATTCTCTTTACTCCCCATGATTATGGGAGCTGCCATCTTGCCTGGCATGCTGTTAAAGGGGTCGTCTACTATAAATGTATTTTATAACAGTTCACAGTGGGGAACAAAACTTAAAAAAGCATACGCACCTCACCACTCCCGTTCTGATTGGTCTCTACTCCCTGGTCCAGTCTTGACACACAGGAAATGCCCACACAATCACTGGCTGAGGTGGGTAACCACTGTGGCAAGTGATTGGCTGAGTGGGCATTGCCTGCACGGTAAGAGGCACCAGGAGGCAGAACAGTGGGGAGCCCAGCAGTGTTGGAAAAGGAGGAAGCAGAGGAAGGGTGAGGTTTTTATTCTTTTATTTTGTGAATCATTGCAAGCAGAATAATCCACCGGACAACAATTTTAACTGCATTCAGTTACTTGCGTCATAGCTCTGCCATGGACCCAATGTAAAGGTTATTGTGCAGGGAGGGGAGGAGATGAGCAGTGATCATCAGCTATTTATTAACTGACACTGCAATCATGCCTATGATAATCAGATGACTGCTGAAAAGTAATCTCTACAGAACAGGAAGTGTCAGTTCATACTGCCACATTTTCCAGATTATATCAGTTGGCTTAACATTTAAAGCAGAAAAATCCTTTACTAAACCGTTCAAAAGTTTAGAATATAACTGACCACAAGAGGTCACAGACCCTACTCCTCAATGAGGAGTGACTTAATAAAAAAACAAAAAACAAAGCAAGCAAAAATTGGTATAAGCCTAAAGGTTGGTTTCAATCTTGTTTGACGTTTTGGATGTATCTGTGCCCTCAAAGGGGTTATTCAATTAATTATATTTCATACTAAAAGTAATGAAATGCTTTTAATAGCAGTTTTAAAGTGTTTCTAGCATAAAAAGTACCTTGCTGGTCATCTATCGCCAAATGTCCGCCTTAGTGCTGCTGTATATCTACACTGTTGAGGTGCAAGAGATACATTCACTTGCTACTGAACGTGGCCATATTGCTCTGGGATGTCCTTCTGGGAGAAATATTTCCTTTCTGGGACCTTCCACTGCTGAGTTCCAATAGCCACAAATTTTGTAAGGCCTCCGAGTCCACCAGTTTATATGGCAGTAGTTGGCGGGCTATTAGTTCAGACAAGCCAGCCGTCAACCGTTGGACAAGAGAGTTATCCAGCGTCATCATCTTTTTACGCTCAAACATTTGGGCCACGGAAGCCTGCCTTTTGCCAGATAAACGTGAGGACGGCATGATGGAAGGTGAAGTCGAGGACAATTAGGAGGAGAGAGGAGAAGGAGAAGAGGCTGGACAGTGAGCACCTGGAGTGTGGCTTAGTGGGTTCTGACGGCGTTGCTCCCACTGGGCTCGGTTAAGGGAGGCCAGGTGCCTTCTTAAGGCGGTCGTCCCTAGGTGAATTTTGGGCTTACCGCGACTTATGCGTTGACTCAAAGGCTGCAGATGGCAACACTATTGTCAGCAGCGGACACGTTAAAAAAAGCCCACACTGCGGAGCCGAGTGCCGGCATCCTGGGAGCGCCAGATGTGACCGTGCATGGTAGATGGCTTGCTCTTGATACATTAGCAGTCTGGTTTTTCCCTCCTGTGCAATATAAGTTCTGCCTGCTTCTCCTAACTATCTGCTGGTCCATCTCTCCGTCTGAACTCCCCTCCTCTTCCTCTCTTGTGGGCACCCACGTGACGTCCATAGACACGTCATCATCGACGTCACCTTCCCCACCACTAACATTAGAGATCTCGGAGTAGGCAGCAACAGTGGGGATCAACCTCCTTGGGCTGACCTGGGTACTGTCGTCAGACTGCTAAATGGCAGCCGTGGCTACCTCCTTAGGAGGGTGCAGAAGCGGATGGCTGAGTGAGCCACTCAACCAAGTCTGGTGCATCCTTTGACGTAATCGAATGCACCTTCAGCAACTTCCCACTTTGGCTCCAGCCTGGTGCTCCTGCCCGACCACTTCCACCCCTGCGGAAGGGCCTGCCTCTTACTCTGCCTGTTATGTTTTAAATGACCTTGTGACAAAATTCTCTAGAGAAGCGCAGTGTATGTGGAAGAATGTATATAACACCCCGCTTCTATCAGTCGTTTTGGGGGGCGACTGGTATATCACACCAGTTATAATAATTTTTTTCCAGTACCATTTGTCACTGTGTGTAGCAGAGGGAACGCAGCAAAACAAGCAAAAAATTCTGGAGTTCCCAAATACACTATTATGAAAGTATATTGGTATAGAACACCCCGCTGCTATCTGTCGTTTTGGGTGGGCCACTGGTATATCACACCAGTTATAATACTTTTTTCCAGTACCGTTTGTCACTGTATGTAACAGAGGGAACTTAGCAAAACAGCCCAAAAATTCTGCAGTACCCAAATAAACTTCTATTAAAGTATATTGGTATTTAGCAGAGGGAACGTAGCAAAACAGCAAAAAGCCACCTAAAGGTTCTTTGGTTTTGCAAATTACTACAGACACAGTCAAGATCAAAAGTTTAAGACCACTTAAAAAATGGCAAAAAATCATATTTTACTTTGTTGGATCTTAACAAGGTTCCAAGTAGAGCTTCAACATGCAACCAGAAAAAATGAGAGTGATACAAAACATTTTTTGAACATTCAATTAATTGAAAATAACGATTAAACTGGGCAAGGGCAAGATCCTAAATTTGAGAAATATGAGGAGAGCGTCAAATAAGGGACGTGGCCCTGGTCATGGTGCTGCTGGTGGAGCTCCTGTTGCAGGGAGAGGACGTGGTCGATCTGTGCCAGCTACATGCACAACTGAAACCCCTTCCTCAGGTGCGAGTAGGAAACAGAACCTGCAGCGGTACTTGGTCGGGCCTAATGCGGCTCTACAAATGGTTAGGCCAAAAAAAGTACAGGCGATAGTAGATTGGGTTGCTGACAGTGCCTCCAGTTCCTTCACATTGTCTCCCACCCAGTCTCCTGCTGAAAGATCAGAGTTGGCACCTGCAGCCCATGTCCATCAGTCTTTCACCTCACCCCTTTGCAAATCAGCCAAGCAGTCTGAGCCCCAAGTCATGCAGCAGTCTCTTCTGCTTTTTGATTACTCTGTTAGCAGGGTTTCCCAGGGCCATCCACCTATCCCTGCCCCAGAAGTGGAAGAGATTAAGCGCACCAATGCCCAACCACTTATGTTTCAAGATGAGTACATGGGAGGACCATCGCAGCACTTCTCAGATGATGACGAAACACAGGTGCCAACTGCTGGAGCTTTCGAAAGTGTGCAGACTCACAAGGAGGGCAGGGGTGAAGAATGGGTGGAAGATGATGTGGAGGACGATGAGGTCTTCGACCCCACATGGAATCAAGGTCATGTTTGCATCATTTTGGGAATGATATTTTATATTTTGGGGATGTTACAAGGCTTAGAAGTTTGGAAGCAAATCTTGAAATTTTTCTGAACTTTTCAAAAACCCAATTTGTAGGGACCAGTTCAGGTCTAAAGTCACTTTGTGAGGCTTATATAATAGAAACCACCCAAAAATGACACCATTCTAGAAACTACACCCTCAAGGTATTCAAACATGATTTTACAAACTTTGTTAACCCTTTAGGTGTTCCACAAGAATTAATGGAAAATAGAGATACAATTTCAAAATTTCACTTTTTTGCCAGATTTTCCATTTTAATCATTTTTTTCCAGTTACAAAGCAAGGGTTAACAGCCAAACAAGACTCAATATTTATGGCTCTGATTCTGTAGTTTACAGAAACACTCCATATGTGGTCGTAAACCACTGTACGGGCACACGGTAGGACACAGAAGGAAAGGAATGTCATACGTTCTTGAAAGGCAGATTTTGCAAACAGTTTTTATTTTACACCATGTCCCATTTGAAGCCCCCCTGATGCACCCCTAGAGTAGAAACTCCATAAAAGTGACTCCATCTAAGAAACTACACCCCTCAGGGTATTCAAAACTGATTGTACAAACGTCGTTAACCCTTTAGGTGTTCCACAAGAGTTATTGGCAAATAGAGATGAAATTTCAGAATTTCAATTTTTGGGCAAATTTTCCATTTTACTATTTTTTTTCCAGTTACAAAGCAAGGGTTAACAGCCAAACAAAACTCATTATTTATGGCCCTGATTCTGTAGTTTACAGAAACACCCTATATGTGGTCGTAAACTGCTGTACGGGCACATTGCAGGGCGCAGAAGAAACGGAATGCCATACGGTTTCTGGAAGGCAGATTTTGCTAGACAGTTTTTTTGGACACCATGTCCCATTTGAAGCCCCCCTGATGCACCCTTAGAGTAGAAACTCCAAAAATGTGACCCCATTTTATAAACTACGGGATAGGGTGGAAGTTTTGTTGGTACTAGTTTAGGGTACATATGATTTTTGGTTGCTCTATATTACACTTTTTGTGAGGCAAGGTAAAAAGAAATAGCTTTTTGGCACTGTTTTTTTTGTTATTTACAACATTCATCTGACAGGTTAGATCATGTGGTATTTTTATAGAGCAGGTTGTCACGGACGAGGTGATACCTAATATGTATACAATTTTTTTATTTATGTAAGTTTTACACAATGATTTCAGTTTTGAAACAAAATGTTTTATTGTCTCCATAGTCTGAGAGCCATAGTTTTTTCAGTTTTGGGGCGATTATCTAAAGTAGGGACTAATTTTTTGTGGGATGAGATGACGGTTTTATTGGCACTATTTTGGAGTGCATATGACTTTTTGATCGCTTGCTATTACTCTTTTTGTGACATAAGATGACAAAAAATGGCTTTTTTTACACCGTTTTTATTTTATTTTTTACGGTGTTAACCTGAGGGGTTAGGTCATGTGATATTTTTATAGAGCCGGTCGATACGGACGTGGCAATACCTAATACGTATACTTTTTTTTTAATGTAAGTTTTACACAATGATTTCATTTTTGAAACAAAAAAAATCATGTTTTAGTGTTTCCATAATCTGAGAGCCATAGTTTTTTCAGTTTTTGGGCGATTATCTTGGGTAGGGTATGATTTTTGAGGGATGAGATGACGGTTTGATTGGCGCTATTTTGGGGTGCATATGACTTTTTGATTGCTTGCTATTACACTTTTTATGATGCAAGGTGACAAAAAATTGTTTATTTAGCATAGTTTTTATTTTTTATTTTTTATATATTATTATAGAGCTGGTCGATACGCGGCGATACCTAATATGTATACTTTTTTATTTATGTAAGTTTTACGCAATAATATCATTTTTGAAACAAAAAAAAAAATCATGTTATAGTGTCCCCATAGTTTTTGATTTTTTGGGCCATTGTCTAATGTAGGGGCTCATTTTTTGTGGGATAAGGTGACGGTTTGATTGGTACTATTTCGGCAAACATGTGATTCTTTTAATCACTTTTATTACCTTTTTTGGGAAGTAACGTGGGCAAAATTTCAATTTCCTGATAGTTTTTATTTTTTAATTTTTATGGCATTCACCGTGCGGGGAAAGTAACATGACCGTTTTATAGATCAGGTCGTTACGGACGCGGCGATACCTGATATGTGTAGTATATATATATATATTTTTTTTTTATTCAGTGATAAATGTGTTTTTATTATCTTTTCACTTTTTTTTTACATTTTTGGGACCCAGACCCACTTGGTTCTTGAATATCCAGTGGGTCTGATGTCTGTATAATACAGTACAATACACCATATAGTGTATTGTCCTGTATTTTACTTACACTGTCTGAACAGATCTATGCCTTTAGCATAGATCTGTTCAGCACCATGGACAGCAGGATGCCTGAAAAGAGGTCCTGTTGCCATGGGAACCTTCCCCGTCTGCCACAACTGAGCAGACGGGGAAGGGGAAGGATGGGAGCTCCCTCCCTCTGTCTCCCCATCCTTCTGGGGGCTGCAAAGGCACAGCAGCCCCCTGATGGCAGAGGGAGGGAGCTCCCTGACTTAACCCTTTCCATACAGCGGTCCGTACGGACCGCTGTATGGAAAGGGTGAAACGGCAGACATCGCAGCGATTTCAGCCGTTTATACCAGAGTGTCAGCAATGTGCTGACACTCTGGTATTACACTGACCACCAATGAAAATTCAGGGGGAGGCGGGCGGGGGATCGCGGAACCCGCAACTGCCCGCACCGCCCACAACCTGCCGCCCTGCACCCCGCAGACATAAAATCATTCAGGGGTGCAGGGGGGGTTAATTTTTTTTTTTACTTTGGCCATTTTAAAGTTTCTGATCCCTACGGTCAGGGACCGCAGGGATCAGAAACTACAGAAAGCGCTGCATACCGCAGGTCTGAATTGACCTGCGATTTGCAGCGATCGCCGATACGGGGGGGTCACAGGACCCCCCTCGGCATTGACCCTGGGTGCCTGGCTGTGTGTAACAGTCGGCACTCAGCGCTGTCACTCAGCGCTGTCACCAATTTTTGGGTGTGATGTACCACTGCTATACCTAGTTGACAGGTTAAAAAAATTCTATAATTTGTCTGTTACATAAAAAAAAAATTCTGTCATAGACCCCTGCTCTACCAAATAGACAGGTTAATAAATTTCACAAATTTTTCTTTTACATTCTTGGGTTGACATTTTACAATTTTGGACGTGAATAAACCCCTGCTCTGTATAGGTGACAGGGGCTAAAATTTCAGAAATTCTTCTTTAATTGATGCGCGCCACCTCCTTTCTTTCAATGCTTAAACTTTAACAAGTTGTCCCACATTTGCGCTTCAATAATTTGTCCCACATTTGCGCTTTAATAATTTGTCCCACATTTGCGCTTCATTAACTTTTCCCATATTTCAGCTTGGTCAATAAAAAATGTCATCCATTTATCTCCCTTGGATGTGGTCTCTCTTTCTCACGCTCCCTCTCCAGCGTGGAACCCTGATTCGACGATAAACGTGATCAACATGGTAGGCTCAGAAAAGAACATTGAAAGTTGATAAAGAAGATATCCAAATGGATGATGGACGTCACTAGAGTCAACAAAGCAGCAGCATCTCCGGGCTAACGCTTCCAAATCCAAAATACCACAGTGACATTACCTATAATTTTTTATTAATCATTCCAATAACAGGGCATCTTAAGAGTACTGTATTGTTATTTATCATCACTAACTCCCCGTGTCGGGAGTGGGTAATTGCTAGGCGCCCCCTCCTTTCCTTCAATTTTTCAGTTTTAATAGCTTCTCCTACATTTCCGCTTGATCACAATTAAATGTCATGCATTGATCTCCCTTGGATGTGGTCTGTCTTTCTCACGCTCCCTCTCCAGGGTGGAACCCTGATTCGCCGATAACCGTGATCAACATGGTAGTTGCAGAAAAGAACATCGAAAGCTGAGAGAGCAGATATCCAATTGGATCGTGAACATCACTGGGACGTGCGACATGGTGGGGCCGTATGTTTGCACACGCCTACATGAACTGACTGATGGTTCTGCCCCCTGCAACTTCTGGGTCTCCAAATTGGGCACATGACCTGAGCTTGCTCTTTACGCCTTGGAGGTGCTGGCCTGCCCTGCATCCAGTGTATTGTCTGAACGTGTGTTTAGCATGACTGGAGGGGGTTATCGCAGGTTATATTTCCCAATGTTTTGGGGTGTACCCTAATTTAAAAAAAATATAAATAAATTTAAAACAAAAAAGCAGTGTAGGCTACCTCCTTCTCCTCCACCACTGCTTCCACCTACACTGCCACATCCACCGCCTTCTCAACTTCCTACTCCTTATGGACCTCGTCATCCTAGATCAAGATTATTATTTTAAATTTTTACTTATTTTATGTTATTTGAAGTGATTTCCCTATCCACATTTGTTTGCAGAGCACTTGCCATGCTCTTAACGATTTTAGTGCTGAAAAGTTTGAGTTCCCATTGATTTCAATGGGGTTCGGGGTCAAGTTCGAACTTTGAACTTTTTTGTGAAGTTAGCTGAACCCGTCGAACCCGAACATCCCGGTGTCTGCTCAACTCTACTAGAGACTAGAGATGAGTGAATCGAAGTTGACGAAGTGGAATTCAATCAAAATTTTAGGAGAAATTGTACCAAAGCTGAATTTCACCACGCTGTGCGGTAACCAATCAAATTTTTTTCCTAAAATGGCTGCTGCACATGCTAGGACTAGTGATGGACGAACATCGTCAAGGTCGGTTCCTGAACGCGATCATGCGAACGCGATCAAATGTTCGCGAACCGCAAGTTCGCGGCGGCCCCATTCACTTTAATGGCAGGCAAACCTGAAAAACCTTCAGCTCATATTTGCAGCCACCAAATACTTAGTAGAAGTGTACAAATAGTCCCACAACATGGACAGTGACATACTAGAGGGGGATCAATGACAAAATTTCCAACAAAAATATGTATCTTAATCAGGGGACATTTTTATGCGTCTTAAAGGGAAATTCTCTGAAATGTGCCCTGTTGGAGCCTAGAAACATTTTATTTTAGGCCACAGGAGTACGGGCCTTAAAAATTAGGCATTCACCTGACATAAAAGAAATTCTGACTATGTGGCTCGAGGTATATTATGTGGTTAATGGATAAAATGTTTACTGTAGGCCGCTGGACTACAGGCCCCAAACATTAGGCATTCACATGATAGAAAAGATCAAGTGATTGTGTGGCTGGAGGTATACTACACGGGCAATGGATATCAATTTTACTGGAGGCCAGTACAAATACAGGTCAAATACTTATGTTTAAAAGAACTAAAAATATTAAATTGGATTAAAAACATGGCTAACGAAATCCCCCCTCTTGAAAAAACCCTAATGATAATAGTTGAAATTCGATAACACGTGGTCGTCAATGGTCCGCAACAATTATTCATTCAGCTTACATAAAAGAACAAGTAAGTATGTGGCTGGAGGTAGATTACACGGTCATTGGATATCAATTTTACAGCAGGCCAGTGTACCACAGGTCCCAGAAATGATGCATTCATCGTACATAAAAGAACAAGTATGTGGCTGGAGGTAGATTACATGGTCATTGGATATCAATTTTCCAGCAGGTCAGTGTACTACAGGCCACAAAAATTATTCATTCAGCATACATAAAAGAATAACTAAGCAAGTGGCTGAAGGTAGATTACACGGTCATTGGATATCAATTTTCCAGCAGGCCAGTGTACTACAGGCCCTAAAAATTATGCATTCAGCTTACATAAAAGAACAAGTAAGTAAATGGCTGAAGGTAGATTACACGGTCATTGGGTATCAATTTTCCAGCAGGCCAGTGTACTACAGGTCCCAAAAAGATACATTCAGCATACATAAAGGAATAAGTAAGTAAGTGGCTGAAGGTAGATTACACGGTCATTGGATATCAATTTGACAGCAGGCCAGTGTACTACAGGCCCCAAAAATATGCATTCAGCATACATAAAGGAACAAGTAAATATGTGGCTCAAGGTAGATTACACAGTCATTGGATATCAATTTTCCAGCAAGCCAGTGTACTACAGGCCCCAAAAAAATGCATTCAGCGTACATAAAGGAACAAGTAAGTAAGTGGCTGAAGGTAGATTACATGGTCATTGGATATAAATTTTCCAGCAGGCCAGTGTACTACAGGCCCCAAAAATTATACAGTCAGCGTACATAAAAGAACAAGTAAGTGACTGGAGGTAGATTACACGGTCATTGGATATCAATTTTCCAGCAGGTCAGTGTACTACAGGCCACAAAAATTATTCATTCAGCATACATAAAAGAATAACTAAGCAAGTGGCTGAAGGTAGATTACACGGTTATTGGATATCAATTTTCCAGCAGGCCAGTGTACTACAGGCCCCAGAAATTATGCATTCAGCTTACATAAAAGAACAAGTAAGTAAATGGCTGAAGGTAGATTACACGGTCATTGAGTATCAATTTTCCAGCAGGCCAGTGTACTACAGGTCCCAAAAAGATACATTCAGCATACATAAAGGAACAAGTAAGTAAGTGGCTGAAGGTAGATTACACGGTCATTGGATATCAATTTGACAGCAGGCCAGTGTACTACAGGCCCCAAAAATATGCATTCAGCATACATAAAGGAACACGTAAATATGTGGCTCAAGGTAGATTACACAGTCATTGGATATCAATTTTCCAGCAAGCCAGTGTACTACAGGCCCCAAAAAAATGCATTCAGCGTACATAAAGGAACAAGTAAGTAAGTGGCTGAAGGTAGATTACATGGTCATTGGATATAAATTTTCCAGCAGGCCAGTGTACTACAGGCCCCAAAAATTATACATTCAGCATACATAAAAGAACAAGTAAGTGACTGGAGGTAGATTACACGGTCATTGGATATCAATTTTCCAGCAGGTCAGTGTACTACAGGCCCCAAAAATATGCATTCAGCATATATAAAGAAACAAGTAAATATGTGGCTGAAGGTAGATGACACAGTCATTGGATATCAATTTTCCAGCAAGCCAGTGTACTACAGGCCCCAAAAAAATGCATTCAGCGTACATAAAGGAACAAGTAAGTAAGTGCCTGAAGGTAGATTACATGGTCATTGGATATAAATTTTCCAGCAGGCCAGTGTACTACAGGCCCCAAAAATTATACATTCAGCGTACATAAAAGAACAAGTAAGTGGCTGAAGGTAGATTGCAATGTCATTGGATATCAATGTTCCAGCAGGTCAGTGTACTACAGGCCACAAAAATTATTCATTCAGCGTACATAAAAGAACAAGTAAGTAAGTGGCTGAAGGTAGATTACACGGTCATTGGATATACATTTTCAAGCAGGTCAGTGTACTACAGGCCCCAAAAAGATGCATTCAGCATACATAAAAGAACAAGTAAGTATGTGGCTGGAGATCAATTAGACGGTCAATGGATATCAATTCTACTAAAGGCCAGTACAAATATAGGTCAAATACATATGTTTAAAGGAACTAAAAATATAAAATTGGATTAAAAACATGGCTAACGAAATCCCCCTCTTGAAAAAACCTCTAATGATAATAGTTGAAACACGTTGTCGTCACAGTTGTTGAATTACTCCGGAGCCCAAAATATTAGGCATTCAACAGACATAAAACGACCTTTTGTGCCGCTGTATTTACCTAAGACAGGGACCAATATTTGTTCTGGGTGGTGGCAGATATTTGTGGGCTGGCATGAGGAAATTCAATTAAAAAATTAAACGTGGTCACAGGTGTTGAATTCCTCTGAGATCCATGCCTCATTCATTTTTAGAAATGTGAGGTAGTCCACACTGTCGTCAGCTAGGCGAGTGCGCTTATCGGTCACGATTCTCCCTGATGCACTGAACGTCCTTCCGGGCAGGACACTGGACAAGGGGCAAGCCCCACAGTTCCATGTCAAATTGTGCCATCTCTGGCCACAGGTCCAGCCTGCACACCTAGTAGTCCAGGGGTTCCTCGCTTCTCATAGCGTCCATATCGGCCGTTAACCTGATGTAGTCGGACACCTGTAGGTCTAGGCATTCCATGAGGCTAGATCCGGATGGCGGCTGTCGATGGGTTGTCTCCAAGAATGATCTCATATACGAAGTGACCAAAACATCTTCAAACCGCCCTCTTCTTGCATGCGCTGTTGGATTGGTACCCGCAACTGTTTCTCTGTGAGTGGAAATTCCTCTGGCAGCGCCCTCATAAGCAGAATGCAGCATTTCTCGAAGCAAGGTCTGGTAGTGCTGCATTCTGACAGCCCTCTGTGATGCTGGTAACATGTCTACCATTTTGTGTTTGTACCCGGGGTCTAAGTACGTTGCCACCCAGTACTGGTCCTTGGCCTTTATGCTTTTTATACGGGGGTCTCTCTTCAAACACTGGAGCATGAAGGCCCCCATTTGCACTTAACTGGAAGCGGTGGAGTGGCCTGGCTCCTGCTCATCGTCCAGGATAATGTCGTCCCCATCTCCTCCCCCAGCCACGGATAACACCAGGGATTCCAGAAAAGTTTAAAGCATGCTCTTCTTGCTCCTCCTCCTGCCCGGCACCATCCTCCTCTGACTCCTCTTCAGACTCCTGCTTGTAGCCCCCCCTGTGAATTCGTCCAGCATTGTGACTTCTTCATCTTCCTGCTCCTGCTACTCGACGGCTTGATCAATGACACAACGCAATGCACGCTCCAGAAAGAAGGCATAAGGTACAATGTCACTAATGACGCCCTGGCTGTGACTGACCAGTTTGGTGGTCTCATCAACTGGCCGCAGAAGTCTGCATGTGTCGCACATGAGCAGCCACTGGCACGGTGGAAAAAAAACAAGCTCCCAGAACTTGTCCTGCCGCAGAGTTCGTACAGGTAGTCATTAACTGCATGTTTCTGCTGGAGCAGCCTATTAGGCATATACAGATGTAGCAGGGTTAGCACTCGACCTCTTAACTCAAATGTCTTAACTCATTGCGTTATCTTGTGACAAAAGCCATTGAAAAGCAATTGAAGGTGTTTGCTTAGATTAGATAACACAACTCAGAAATCTCAGAAAACAGGAGTGTTAACTCTACTCTATCCGTACAAGGTGGAGTTCCAGCGTGTTGGGCAATCACAAATCAGACATCTGACGGGCAGGTGGTGTCCCCACTGAACGTCAGCAAGGCAAGCCATGGCCGTGTAAGATCTTCTAAAATTACCAGAGATTTTCTTGGTCTGCCGCAAGACATCCTGGACCCCAGGGTATTTGCCAACGAACCTCTGCACAACTAAGTTCAGGGCGTTTGTGTCATTTTGCCCTGTTTCAGCGTGGTCAGCAGATTGGCACCGTTGTCGCACACCACTTTACCAACTGTCAAATTGAGCGGGGTTAGCCACTGATCGGTCTGTGACCACAAAGCTGAAAAAAGTGCAGGAAAGATTATTCAAGATGTAAGGATAGATTCTATTACACCTTGCTGCACTAATTGGGGATCCAAATTGCTGTTACATTGCTGCTTGCTGTTTGCACTCTATGATACATCAGTAATTCCAGCAAACCTTGTTTGTGATTGGGGTGCAAGTGCTCTGTGATACAGCCATTTACGGGGGGTATTTATAGGAAAGATACTTACATCCTATTAGCCGTTCTGCGTTGATTTTATATTGTTTTCCAATTTTTGGGGGGTGTATTTATAGCGGAAAAAAAGGAAAAATATATGTTATAATTGCTGTACAGCTGTAAAAATTACATTGTGTTACAGCCATTTACGGCGTGTATTAATAGGAAAGATAGGTACGTCCCATTAGCCGTTCTGCGGTGAATTGTAATTGTTATACTTCTTTTTTGGGGGTGTATTAATAGGGAAAAAAAGGAAAAAATATATGTCATAATTGTGGTTCAGCTGTGAAGTTACATTGTACTACAGCCATTTACAGGGTGTATTAGTAGGAAAGATATGTACGTCCCATTAGCCGTTCTGTGTTTAATTGTGTTTTTTTATATTTCTTTTTTTGGGCTGTATTAAAAGGAAAAATTATTTGTCTTAATTGCCATTCTGTGGTGAAGTTACATTGTACTACAGCCATTTACGGACTGTATTGAAGGGAAATAAACCATCTTCCCATTATCCGTTCTGCGGTAAATTGTGATTGTTGTTGTTGTTTTTTGGGGGGGAGTTTATTGATCAAAAAAAAATATATATGTCTTTAATTTAATTATTTTATTATACAGTATGTCAGACAGACAGGTGACAGTCCATTCAAAAAGAATGGGCGGTGGCCAAAATGTTTCTGTCACAGGCAGCAGAAGGGGGGGGGGGGGTGGCAGCAGGAGTCGCAGCAAGAGGCCTGAGCTTTCAGTGTCATCTAGCGGTCGTGTTTTGACCAGCAACCCAGCGGTGCTTGAATGGTTGACTTGGTCTTCGACTTTGTCGCAAGTGACATCAGACATCCCCAGCCAAGAGTCGGTGGGTTTCTCTGACACCAGGGCTGTAGATAAATTTTTTCCTGGGGGCGGGTTCAGCTTTCTCAAATTATAAGACTTTATCTAGCAGACACACCAGGGTTTGAAAAAAATATACCAGCCATATCATTCCTAAACCAATCCTTTACCTTGAGCAATACCGATTTAGTCTGACACCTTATGGAAAAAACATGTTTTAAAAAGACTAGTAATTGGTACCTACCCACTCCAGTCTGGAGTGACAGTCTATGGCACGCATGACACATCACATGCTAGCTTAATCTTGTAATTTCCATAAGAAATTGTGTTTCGTTATTGTTGAGGAGACTAGAGTGTGAGAGACTAGAAAAAATACATCAAACCATGCAGCCTGCACAATAAGTGATGTGGACCAGCATGGTGGTGGCCAGTTCCCTCAATTCATAAGAGTCTGGGGGCTGGACTAAATATATGAATTGACACTGTCTTTAGCCTGGTGTGGGGGATGGGGGTTGTGTGGGGGTGGGCTTTGAATCTTCTTGATTTTCTTTTAACCAGATGTTCTTTTAACTATTACTTTTACTTACACTAGTGCTCCAGAGTCTCTGTCTGTCTCTCTCTCAAACTACTTATTTTTCTTTCTTCTCTCTCTCTTCTAATCTTCTGAGATCTCCAGGCTCTGTGCTCTGTCAGCCGCCGCCCAGGAGTAGCAGGCACGCGCAGGCAGGAAGCTGGCCAGGGTCCAGACGTACGACAGGCGGAGGCGGAGCCTGAAGGCAGCGTGCATGCAATGTGATCATCAGCGTCATCCCTGCCTGGCTGCCCTGTGTGTGTCTGTGAGTTACTTGTGCCGCCGTACCTGCCCCCCTGCGGTGCCCGCCCCACCCTGCAGCCTCCATCACCTCTCTGTGTGCCGCACTGCCCGTTCCGCTATTGCATGCAGCGGCACGCACGGGCCTTTCTCTGGCAGGTTAGGACAGACACTCTGGGGGGGGGGGTTGTACCCCCCTATCCCCCCTACCCCCCCCCTTATCTACGCCCCTGTCTGACACGATGCTTAGTTGGCATGGCCCAGGAGCAGGCCCTGTGCCTCAACTGTCCTCAACCTGTCTATGTCCTTTTCTGTTCCCTCAGACAGAGAAGTATTATATGCTGTCGGCTCAGCTCCACTATACAGAGCGGACGAGCTACTAGACAACAGTCAGCAGCTACTGCCCAGCCAAGATCTGGAGGAGAGATCCGCTGCTTCCTCCGGGAAGCAGGCAAGTAGTGATGATGAAAGTCACATGGGAGCAGGTGTTGCGAGCGGTCAGGCTCCTGGCCCTGAGACTATTAGGGGGGACATCAGTGACGTGCAGACAGTAGCGGATGATGATGATGTAGTCGATCGCCCTTGGGAGCTGGGTGAAGAAGGGGCTTCATCATCAGAAGAAGAGGGTGGCAACTTGCTCGTGAGGCAGGGGCTCAGACATCAGGGTGGTAGCGTGGCTGGTAGTGATGAGCGTGGCTCGTCAGATCCGAGCCTTCGGCCGAGTACCACATGTGCTCGAGCGCCATGCTCGAGTCTCCTCCCCGCACGTTTGGCACCTTCTAAGTAGCCAATAAACATGCTAGTAAGTATTGCCATCACTGTAAAGCCATTAGCCATGTTTTCTACTGGCATTACAGTGATTGGCTGGCCGGAACACGTCATCGGGTGCTATATAGCACCCGGTCACGCGGGTTTGGCTCACTGCGAGTCAGGGAGAGCTGCTGTTAGGAAGGGACAGACAGTGTAGAGAGATTGAGATCGCAAATTACTTTCTTTCTCAAGACGTTTCAAAGACGCAAAAGTCCTTTTAAGGATTACTGTGTGTGTTTGCAGCAATTTAAAGTGCAGATTTACACTTTTTTTTTGTTTTAATTTACAAAAAAAATCGCTTTATTGGCTATCTTAATAGAAGGTGTCTGCAGTGACTTCAGACATCTGTGCAATACCTACTGTGTATCAGGGGCATAGATATGAAGAATATCAGTGAAAACAGCACCCAGTTTTTTTGTCTGCGGTAAAAAACGTTTATCGCAGCGCATTGCATTTCTATATCGTCTGAGTGCTTCAATTCCATATATTGGGAAAAAGTAAAAATCAATATATATACAAATTTCACTGAATCTGCACACAGTTTTGTTGTCTGCGGTAGAAACCGTTTATCGCAGCGCATTGCATTTCTATATCATCTGAGTGCTTCAATCCCATATATTGTGAAAAAGTGAAAATCAATATATATACAAATTTCACTGAATCTGCACACAGTTTTGTTGTCTGCGGTAGAAACCGTTTATCACAGCGCATTGCATTTCCATACCATCTGAGTGTTCAATCCCATATATTGGGAAAAAGTGAAAATCAAAATGTATCCAAATTTCACTGAATCTGCACAGTTTTGTTGTCTGCGGTGGAAACGGTTTATCACAGCTCATTGCATTTCTATACCGTCTGAGTGCTTCTGGCCCATATATTTGGAGAAATTGAAAATCAGTATATATACACATTTCACTAAATCAGCACCCAGTTTTCTTGTCTGCGGTTTAAAACGTTAATCGCAGTGCATTGCATTTCTGTACCGTCTGTGCACTTCAGGCCCATATATTGGGAATAATATAGTCATAAATATAAACAACATCATAAAACAGTGTCTGTACTGCAGATTGCAATAATCTGTGGTTAAAATACTGTATAAAATATGTGCTTTTCTGTGTCATATACTGCCCTGTATCTGAAAACTGTCTTTTGTGGACAGTAAAAAAAAATTGCTTCACAACCAGTAAAAAATCCATAAATATGAAGAAGGCCAGCACTAAGGGACGGAGAAGTGGGTGTTATGCTGATGGTTCAGGCAGAGGTCGTGGCACTGGGTGCAATGAAACTGTGCCTGCTGCCAGTGCCACCAAAAAAATAAATAAATAAAACCGTACCCAGCTTGATGTCCAACTTAGCTAGGCGGCGCACAACAACACTGTCCAAGTCAGACCAGTGCAAACAGTTCATTGGTTGGCTTGCTGACGATAATGCTTCCAGTCGGCTAAGCACCACCCTCTCTTCCACCAAGTCCAGTCTCTGTAGCCAAGAGTCTGGTTAGCCAACTCCACCATGGAGAGGCCTGCCAAACGGGTGATCCCACACTCGGATATTCCCAAGAGCTCTTTTCAGCTCCACTATTAGATTTGGCCTTCGTGGCCAGCTTGCTTGAAGAGGGACCTGAGATATTGTGCCCTGATTCCCAACCTCTTGAGCCTTCACAGTCTCAAGAAGATGACGGTGGTGAACGTCAATCATTCACATGGGAAGGTGAAAAGCCAAGCGAGGACAGCAGTACAGAGGGGGAGGGATCTGCAGCACCGCAACAGGCTGGAAGAGGCAGTGGGGTTGCAAAAGGGAGAAGTCGGCCCACACCAAACAGGCCCGCAACCGTTACACCAAACACCCCCATGCGTAAATCAACCTTAGCAAGGGGTAGGTGTTCTGAAGTATGGTGCTTTTTTGAGGAAAGTGCAGAGGACAAAACAGTGGTAGTTTGCAACCTGTGTGGTACCAAAATGAGCTGAGGCATGAACACTAGCAACCTCACCACCACCAGCATGATCCGCCACATGGCATGCAAGCACCCTACTAAGTGGGCTGAACGTCTGGGTCCACAATCTGGGTTTGCGGGTCACACCACTGCCTCCTCTTCCCCTGTGTTTCATGCTGTCCAATCCCCTGTCCAAGACGCAGGCCCAGATGCCTTTCTCCCTGCACCTGTATCTTAGAATCAACCAGCAGCAACAACATCCACTTCCCTGTCCCAGTGCAGCATCCAAATGTCCATACGCAAGCGCAAATACCCACCCACCCACAGGCCATAGCACTTAATTGCCAACTTTCAAAATTACTGGCCCTTGAAATGTTGCCATATAGACTTGTGGACACTGAGGCCTTCCGCAGCCTGATGTCGGCCGCGGTACCTCAGTACGCAGTCCCTAGCCGCCACTATTTGTCACAGTGTGCCGTGCCTGCCTTACACCAGCATGTGTCCCAGAACATCACCTATGCCCTGAACAACGCAGTTACTGAGAAGGTCCACTTAACCACGGACACATGGTCAAGTGCTGGTGGCCAGGGACGCTACATTTCCCTGACCGCACACTGGGTGAATGTGGTGGAGGCTGGGAGTGAGCTGTACTCTGGGATGGCACAGGTTCTACCCACGCCCAGCATTGCGGGCCCTACGTCCATCAGAGTCTCCACAAGCAGCTATGTTACTGGCTCCAACCACCACTTCTCCTCCTCTTCTGCCTTATCCTCCTCCACTTCCACCTCCAGCAGCCATCAGCCATCAGTCGCTAGCTGGAAGCAGTGTAGAACTGCTGTTGGTAAGCGTCAACAGGCCGTGCTGAAGCTGATCTGCTTAGGGGACAAACAGCACACCGCCGCAGAGCTTTGGCAGGGTATAAGGGACCAGACAGAGCTGTGGCTCTCTCCACTCAACCTACAACCAGGCATGGTTGTGTCTGACAATGGCCGTAACTTGGTGGCGGCTTTGGAGCTCGGCAACCTGACACACATCCCATGCCTAGGCAACGTCTTAAACTTAGTGGTTCAGAGGTTTATCAAAACATACCCCAATTTTCCAGAGCTACTAGTGAAGGTACGCCGCATGTGTGCCCATTTCCGCAAGTCCTCTACAGCTTCAGCTAGCCTGTCAATGCTGCAGCAGCACTTGTGACTTCCACCTCACTGACTGTTGTGCAACGTGAGCACGCGCTGGAACTCTACGTTCTATAAGTTGGCCAGGCTTTGTGAGCAGCAGAGGGCAGTTATGGAATACCAACTGCAATATGGTCGTCGCCTTTCAAGTCAACTGCTACTATTCACAAGCGAGGAGTGGGCATTGATGTCAGACCTGTGTGAGGTTTTAAAAAACTTTGTAGAATCCACACAGATGGTTAGTGGCAATAATGCTATTATCAGCGTAACCATTCCACTGCTGTGTCTACTCAAACAATCGCTGCTCACAATTAAAGACGACGCTCTGAATGTGGCAGACGAGGAACTGGGGGAGGACATCTCACAGGGTGATACCCAGACCACCCACAGTTCGTCTTCTCAGCACGAATTGGACCGTGAAGAGGAGGAGGAGGAGATGGAGACTGTTGCCTCTGCTAATGAGGCTTGTACCCATGGAACTTTAATTCCAGCTGTTCAGTGTGGATGGGCCCAAGAGGAGGAGGAGGAAGAGGCACTCTGGCACACATGGCTGAATTCATATTAGGCTGCCTTACACGTGACCCTCGCGTTATACGCATTTTAGCATGGATTACTGGGTGTTCACCCTTCTCGACCCCTCTACAAAGAAAACGTCTCATCTCTCATTCCTGTGGTGGAGAGGATGAGTAAAATGGTGCAATACCAGAAGGTACATGTTGAGAGATTGCTCTGGAATTTTCCATCTGACAACGCTGGCGGCAGAGTCCGTACTTCCTTAGGCAACCGGGGAAGGGAAACAATGGGAAGATACAGCAGTTCCAACAAAGGCAGGGCAACACTCTCCAAGGCATGGGACACTTACACCCCGCCAGCAATCTCAACCTAAAGTACGGCATAGTGGTACAAGGAGGGAAAAGTTTTGGAAAATGGTAAAGGAATACATAGCAGACTGTGTCAGCGTCCTAAATGATCCCTCAGTGCCTTACAACTACTGTGTGTCCAAGCTGGATACGTGGCACGAACTTGCGCTCTACGCCTTGGAGGTGTTGGCCTGCCCTGCCGCCAGCATTTTGTCTGAGAGTGTATTTAGTGCTGCTGGTGGCTTCATAACAGATAAGCATATCCGATTGTCCACTGGTAATGCTGATAGGTTGACTCAGATAAAAATGAACAAGGCCTGGATTGCCCCTGACTTCTCCACTCCAACCAGAGGAAAGCTGAGCTAATTAGGAACAAACACGCAATTTAAATGTATGCTTTACAATGTACTCAATCCACAAAATTCAGATGCACCCTTTTCACATCCAAAAAAGAGTATATGTTTGAATCTTGTTTACTCATACTCCTCCTCCTCCTGTTCCATACAGTATATATGCACTCAGTACAATGTTTCATACGGACTACTCAGCTGTAGGCCCTCACTACAATGTTTCATACGGTCTGCTCAGCTGTAGACCCTCACTCCAATGTTTAATACGGTCTGCTCAGCTGTAGTCCCTCACCTCCAATGTTTCATACGTTCTGCTAAGTGTAGGTCCTCACTCCAATGTTTCATACGGTCTGCTCAGCTGTAGGCCCTCACTACAATGTTTCATACGGTATGCTCAGCTGTAGGCCCTCACCTCCAATGTTTCATACGTCTGCTCAGCTATAGACCCTCACTACAATGTTTCATACGGTATGCTCAGCTGTAGGCCCTCAGCTACAATGTTTTATGGGGGTGGCTAACCTGTAGGCCCTCACCTCCAATGTTTCATACGGTCTGTAGGCCCTCACTACAATGTTTCATATGGTCTGCTCAGCTGTAGACCCTCACCCACAATGTTTTATGGGGTTCGCTCACCTGTAGGCCCTCACCTCCAATGTTTCATACGGTCTGATCAGCTGTAGGCCCTCAACTCCTATGTTTCATGCAGTCTGCTCGGCTGTGGGCCCTCAATACAATGTTTCATACGGTCTGCTCTGCTGTAGGCCCTAACCTAGAATGTTTTATGGGGTTAACTCACCTGTAGGCCCTCACCTCCAATGTTTCATACAGTCTGCTCAGCTGCAGACCCTCACTCCAATGTTTCATACGGTCTGCTTAGCTGTAGGCCCTCACTCCTATTTTTCATATGGTCTTTTCAGCCCTCACCTCCAAAATTTCAGACGGTCTGCTCAGCTGTGGGCCCTCACTTTAATGTTTCATACGGTATGCTCAGCTGTAGGCCCTCACTTCAATGTTTCATACGATCGGCTCAGCTGTAGGCTCTCACTACAATGTTTCATACGGTCTGCTCAGCTGTAGGCCTTCACCTAGAATGTTTTATGGGGTTCGCTCACCTGTAAGCCCTCACATCTAATGTTTCATACATGTGCTCAGCTGTAGACCCTCACTACAATGTTTCATACAGTCTGCTTAGCTGTAGGCCCTCGCTCCAATGTTTTATATGGTATGCTCAGCTGTAGGCGCTCACTTTAAAGTTTCATATGGTCTGCTCAGCTGTAGGCCTTCACTCCAATGTTTCATACGGTCTGCTCAGCTGTAGGTCCTCACCTACAATATTTTATGGGGTTCGCTCACCTGTAGGCCCTCACCTCCAATGTTTCATATGGTCTGTTCAGCTGTAGGCCCTCACTACAATGTTTCATACGGTCTGCTCAGCTGTAGGCCCTCACCTCCAATGTTTCATACGGTCTGCTCAGCTGCAGGGCTTCACTCCAATGTTTTATACGGTCTGCTTAGCTGTAGGCCCTCACTCCAATGTTTCATATGGTCTTCTCAGCTGTAGGCCCTCACTCCAATATTTCATACGGTCTGCTCAGCTGTAGTCCCTCACCTCCAATGTTTCATACGGTCTGCTCAGTTGTAGGCACTCACTCCAATGTTTCATACGGTCTGCTCAGCTTTAGGCCCTCACTACAATGTTTCATACGGTCTGCTCAGCTGCAGGGCTTCACTCCAATGTTTTATACGGTCTGCTTAGCTGTAGGCCCTCACTCCAATGTTTCATATGGTCTTCTCAGCTGTAGGCCCTCACTCCAATATTTCATACGGTCTGCTCAGCTGTAGTCCCTCACCTCCAATGTTTCATACGGTCTGCTCAGTTGTAGGCACTCACTCCAATGTTTCATACGGTCTGCTCAGCTTTAGGCCCTCACTACAATGTTTCATATGGTCTGCTCAGCTGTAGGCCCCCACCTCCACTGTTTCATACCGTCTGCTCAGCTGTAGGCCCTCACTCCAATGTTTCATACGGTCTACTCAGCTATAGGCCCTCACCTTCGAAGTTTCATACGGTCTGCTCAGCTGTAGGCCCTCACTTCAATGTTTCATACAGTCTACTCAGCTGTAAGCCCTCACCTAAAATGTTTTATGGGGTTTGCTAACCTGTAGGCCCTCACCTCCATGTTTCAAATGGTCTGCTCAGTTGTAGGCTCAGTTGTAGGCCCTCACCTACTTTTTTTCATATGGTCTGCTCAGCTGCAAACCCTCACTACAATGTTTCATACGGTCTGTTTAGCTGTAGGCCCTCACTGCAATGTTTTATGGGGTTCGCTCACCCGTAGGCCCTCACTCCAATGTTTTATACGGTCTGCTCAGCTGTAGGCCCTCACTACAATGTTTTATGGGGTTGGCTAACCTGTAGGCCCTTAATCCAATGTTTCATACTTTCTGCTCAGCTGTAGGCCCTCACCTCCAATGTTTCACACGGTCTGCTCAGCTGTAGACCCTCACTCCAATGTTTCATACAGTCTGCTTATCTGTTGGACCTCACTCCAATGTTTCATATGGTCTGCTCAGCTGTAGGCCCTTACCCCCAATGTTTCATACAGTAGACTCAGCTGTAGGCCCTCACTCCAATGTTTCATATGGTCTGCTCAGCTGTAGGCCCTCACTACAATGTTTCATACGGTCTGCTCAGCTGTAGGCCCTTACCTACAATGTTTTATGGGTTTCGCTCACCTGTAGCCCTCACCTCCAATGTTTCCTACGGTCTGCTAAACTGTAGGCCCTCACTACAATGTTTCATACGGTCTACTCAGCTGTAGACCCTTACTACCAATGTTTCATACGGTCTGCTTAGCTGTAGGCCCTCACTACAATGTTTCATACGGTCTTCTCAGCTGTAAGCCCTCACTACAATGTTTTATACAGTCTGCTCAGCTGTGGGCCCTCACTACAATGTTTCATACGGTCTGCTCAGCTGTAGGCCCTCATTCCAATATTTCATACGGTATGCTCAGCTGTTGGCCCTCACTACAATGTTTCATATGGTTTACTCAGCTGTTAGCCCCCACCTCCAATGTTTCATATGGTCTGGTCAGCTGTAGGCCCTCACTTCAATGTTTCATACAGTCTGCTTATCTGTAGGCCCTCACTACAATGTTTCATATGGTCTGCTCAGCTGTAAGCCCTAACTCCAATGTTTCATACAGTAAGCTCAGCTGTAGGCCCTCACTCCAATGTTTTATTTGGTCTGCTCAGCTGTAGGCCCTCACTACAATGTTTCATATGGTCTGCTCAGCTGTAGGCCCTCACTACAATGTTTTATGGGGTTTGCTCAACTGTAGGCCCTCACCTCCAATGTTTTATATGGTCTGCTCAGCTGTAGGCCCTCACTACAATGTTTTATATGGTCTGCTCAGCTGTAGGCCCTCACTACAATGTTTTATGGGGTTCGCTCACCTGTAGGCCCTTACCTCCAATGTTTCATACGGTCTGCTCAGCTGTATGCCCTCACTACAATGTTTTATGGGGTTCGTTCACCTGTATGCCCTCATCTCCAATGATTCATACGGTCTGCTCAGCTTTAGGCCCTCACCTACAAGTTTTTTGGGGGGTCAGCTGACATGATATATTATTTTCTATTTTTTTCTTCAGACTTTGAAGGATACATAATTTGGTTTCCTTCAGTAGTAAATCTTTCACGCATGTGTTTTTTTTACAAGATTCTGGTTTTGATATAGTGGCACAGGGCTAAAAATGTCATTAAAAAAAAAATATGTCAGGCTTGACTCCATTTTCTCCTCTCTCCTTTGCAGATGCCTTTTCAGGAGATATTAGACCCTTTCACATTTGGGGCCTGGAGGAATTACAATTGTATTCCTTTGTTTCATTGTATGTGCCACTTTCCCTACATCTTTTTTTGGGGTAGACAATAGAATTCCAAGATAGTCAGATAGCAGCTTGTAATTGTGGTACAGTTCCATAATGTAAAGAGGCAACATATGCTGACTGTGCTCTAACTCTGCTAAGTGACGTTCTCTGGAACCCAAAGGAACATTAAAATTAGAAATTGGTCATTCTTTATTGGTAGCCTGTTCTGACCGCCATTCCCTGTACTAACTCTGCTATGTGACGTTCTCTGGAAATAAAAGGAACATTACATTTTAGAAATTGGTCATTCTTTCTTGGTAGCCTGCACTGACCGCCATTCAATTGCGCTAACTCTGCTATGTGACATTCTCTGGAACGCAAAGGAACATTAAAATTAGAAATTGGTCATTCTTTCTTGGTAGCCTGTGCTGACCGGGTCAATTAACTTCTTAGGTGTTTAGATCAGCAGGCCCTTGCTCCTAATGTTTTTGAGGGTCACCAGCAGGCCATCAATGATATTTTTTAAAGGGTTTGTATGATGCCCTCCTTTATGTGTAATAAAGGGTACATTGTAGTGCCAGTTCCTTGTAATTTTTGGCAGCCCTTTCACTTAGTGCATAGGCTTTATGAGTGTAGGAGTCCCACTACCTGAACAATTGTAGCACCATGTGAATGAGGCCCTCATCATTTATGTGATATACAGGTTGTATCTTTTCTTACTTGTAATTTTTGGCAGCACTTACACTGTATATACAATTGAATCTACAGGAAAGAATGTTTCCTAACAATTTTTCCTCTAAAAAGGATTTCGTTTTTGTGGGGGCTGGGTTTTGGGCGTTTTTTTTTGTCAGTCTGTAAAAGTGGCGTACAACTCGGACAACATGGTTCCCAGCAGCAACACTGGTGTCCAAGATGCATCCAGACATGGTCCCCCTGCTGTTCCTGATCGATTTCAGAGGTGTTTCCATCACTTTCAGACCTTTTCCTATGAACCAGGCACCCTCCCCTCATCCGAGCAGGGGGTGCCTGGTCGCCTCCCATTGACTTCCATTATACTCGGGTGCTCGGCCGAGTGCACGAATATCGCAATGTGTTCGGACCGAACACCCGAACACACAAACACTTTGGTGCTCGCTCATCACTAGTGCCTGGGTGTCAGCAGGCTGGCAGCAGTGGGAGGTCGGGAGCCAAACACGCCCGGGGTAGACCACCCTCTTCGCAGGAGCCTACCTGCCCGGAAAGTAGTGGTGCAGGGGTTCACTGAGGCAGCAGTATCAAGCAGTCAGCATGGAGTGCTGGGAGGAAAATGCCATACTCACCAGTGTGGCAATTTTTTGTCAGTCCGCCAGACCAGGTGAACATGGCCATTTGCCGAATTTGTGGGCAGAAGGTGAAGCATGGCTTTGGTGCCAATGTTGGCAAAATGGCCCAGAGTCAACATATGCAGCGTCATAAAGTGGCCTGGGAGAACCGTGGCTCCGATGTGGTGGTCCAGCCTGCCGCAGGAACTGCTAAATTACCCAGTGGCACACACCTAAGTTCATGCAGTCAAGGCTCCACCACCTCAGCCAAAGGGAATTGTCTGTCCTTCCCATCATCTGCTGGTCCTGATGCTCCTGTTTCTCGACCTCCTACTCCTTGTCAGTCATTCCGTCAGCAATCGATCACCAAAGCGATTTCCAAGAGACAACAGCATGCGTGCACTCATCCAACGGTGCGGAAGCTGAACGTGCTTCTGGCCAAGTTGCTGGTGCTGCAGTCCCTCCCTTTCCAAGTGGTGGACTCTGCACCTTTCAGAGAACTCATGGCTTGTGCCGAGCCGAGGTGGAGAGTCCCAAGCTGTAATTTCTTTGCGAAAAAGGCAGTAACAGTCCTACACACATACACACATATGAACAGAAGGTGGGCCAGTCCTTGAGCTTGTCGGTGTCTGCCAAAGTGCACGGCAGCACCGACATGTGGAGATATAACTGCCTTCAAGGACAATATATGTCCTTTACGGCCCACTGGGAAAATGGTTCCTGCCCAGCCACACTATCAACTTGGCCAGGTGATGCTGCTTCCGCCTGCACTTTCTTATGCTTTTGGTCCTGCAACAATGTCCGCCTCTGCCTTCTCATCCTCCACCGTGTCCTCAGCCTCCACTGCAGGGACAATTCACAGTGCTCCTCCAGCATACCACTTGTGCAGGGCACGGCGGTATCACGCTGTTCTGCACCTAGTTTTCCTGGGCGAATGGAGCCACACAGGGATGGAACTGCTCTGCGTCCTTCATCAAGAAATCAAATCCCGGCTTTCACCTCGACAACTGAAAATCGGTACCATGGTGACCGACAGCGGGAAGAACATGTATTGGAGCTACGTCAAGGAGGTCTGAGCCATGCCCCCTGCATGACGCAAGTGTTCAATCTGGTTGTAAAGTGGTTACTGAAGTCTTCACCCCATCTGCAAGATATCCTAAAAATGGCCAGGAAACTTTGTATGCACTTCAGCCACTCATACACCGCAAAGCACACCCTCCTTGAGCTGCAGCAGCAGAACGTCATCCCCCAACATAGGCTGATATGCGACGTTTCCACCCTTTGGAATTCCACCCTCTATATCAGAGAATGGCCATAAACGATTTCTTGATGATCCAAGCGGACAGAAGTACTCCACCGTGTAACTTCGATGTCAGCCAGTGGCAGCTCATGTGTGACACCTGCCGTTTGCTCAGGCCCTTTGAGGAGGCCACGTTATTTGTCAGTCACCAATAGTGTTGAGCGCGAATATTCGAATTACGAATTTTTTTCTCGAATATCGCAATTTCGAGATTTCGCGAATATTTAGAATATCGTTCTATATATTCGCGAATTCGAATATTCGTATTTTTTTTTTTATTATAATATTTTTTTTCTTTCCCACTTCTCTAAAGTTGTTCTTACCTGTCCTTTGGATTCCTGGCTTCCTGGCTGCTCCAGTCAGTGGCGTTTTCAACTTACTGCTATATTCCATATTAGCTAAATTACAATCTAATCTATATATGTATTTTACGAAATTTCGCAAGTTGCGATGCGAGTAATATAATACGAAATAATCGCATGAAGATTTCAACTTAGCACTGCTATATTCCATATTCTAGCCTAATATGGAATATAGCTGTGCTAAGTTAGCACTGCTCTATTCCACACTAGGCTAGAATATGGAATATAGCAGTGCTAAGTTGAAATCTTCATGCGATTATTTCGTGTTATATTACTCGCATCGCAACTTGCGAAATTTGCAAATGTTCTTAATATTGCTCTAACTTCGTCTTTTAGAATATTACGAATATTCTAAAAGACGAAGTTAGAGCAATATTACGAAATTTCGTGAAATACACATATAGATTGTAATTTAGCTTATATAGTGCTATAATCCCTTTTTTTTTCCTCTAATTTTTTTTGCCTCTTCTGAACTTAAGTTTTGTAAAATATGTACACTGTTAAAAAATATTACTATAGCAGTATATTAGCTTAAATACAATCTATGTGTATTTTACGAAATTTCGTAATATTGCTCTAACTTCGTCTTTTAGAAATTTCGTAATATTGCTCTAACTTCGTCTTTTAGAATATTCGTAATATTCTAAAAGACGAAGTTAGAGCAATATTAAGAACATTTGCAAATTTCGCAAGTTGCGATGCGAGTAATATAACACGAAATAATCGCATGAAGATTTCAACTTAGCACTGCTATATTCCATATTCTAGCCTAGTGTGGAATAGAGCAGTGCTAACTTAGCACAGCTATATTCCATATTAGGCTAGAATATGGAATATAGCAGTGCTAAGTTGAAATCTTCATGCGATTATTTCGTATTATATTACTCGCATCGCAATTTCGGCTTTTGCAAATGTTCTTAATATTGCTCTAACTTCGTCTTTTAGGATATTACGAATATTCTAAAAGACGAAGTTAGAGCAATATTACGAAATTTCGTAAAATACACATAGATTGTATTTAAGCTAATATACTGCTATAGTAATATTTTTTAATAGTGTACATATTTTACAAAACTTAAGTTCAGAAGAGGCAAAAAAAAAAAAGAGGCAAAAAAAGGGATTATAGCAGTATATTAGCTAAATTACAATCTATATGTGTATTTTACGAAATTTCGTAATATTGCTCTAACTTCGTCTTTTAGAATATTCGTAATATTCTAAGAGACGAAGTTAGAGCAAATCACGAAATTTCGTAAAATACACATATTAGCCTAGCCATAGTCAATTAGCATAGGAACGTTGCCTTATACTATCAAGATAAATAATCGCAATACGCGAAAAAAAAATCGTATATTATTCGCGATAATTGGAATAATTACGAATATTCGATTTCGACGAATATAACACGAATATTCATTCGAATATTCGCGAAATATCGCGAAATCGAATATGGCACCTCCCGCTCATCACTAGTCACCAAGACTACGGGATGAACAATGTCATTCCACTGATTCATGTCCTGGAGCACATGCTGCTAAATCTGGCTGGCCAGAGGACAGGAGACTAGTGATGAGCGCCACGGGCAATATTTGAATTTGCAATATTTTGCAAATATTTTGTAGAATATTTGTCATATTCGCCAATTCGAGAATTCTCTTGATTGCGAAAATCGCCAATGTATTATTCGTGCAATGCGCACAAAATACCGGCGTGGGTCACTTATGCTACATTTTTCAAGCTGGTATATGTTTCCTGAGACTGGATAAAATGGTTGACACAGTAGAACATTAGTATAGCTTTATATGCAGATAGCGTGCTTTTTGCGAATTTTCGGCGATTAATGATGCACATTTTTTTTGCAATGCGTGCAACTTGTATAGTAAGGGGCAGGCAACTTTTCTATTGGTTGCTAGGGATGTTGCTAAGCTGTGACAAAGCCTTCTCATTGGCCCACAAGCCAAATATATAGCACTATATAATTTTAAAATATTCACGAATTCTCAAAGTGCCGATATTCACGATAAAAATTAACTTTTCAAATATTCAGGTTCAACACTATAGGAGACATGGCGACTATATCTCACAGCCACATGAGCCCTGTGGGGGAAAAACTAGAGGAGGAGGAAGACATTCAAGCACAAGTGATGCATAGAGAAATGGATGGTTTTTCTACATAGGTGACAGTAGAGGAGGAGCAGGAGCAGCTGGAGGAGGCGATGAGGAAGATGAGGCAGATGACCCAGACACACTGTGGCAGTATGCAGTGGAGATGGAAGCAGGGGGTCCTTCCAAATCACTTACGCAAATGGCCTGATGCATGTTCAGTTGCTTGCGTAGTGACAGACGAAATGTCAACATTCAGCAGAGGGATGACTACTGGCTCTCCACCATGTTAGATCCTCTTTACCGGTCCAAAATGGGAGCTTTTTTTAACACCCATTGAGAGGGAGGACAAACTGAACTACTATTGAGACATACTCCTATGTAGGCAGTTGCCCGCTGCCTTTGTGCTTCATCGCTCATTCTCACGCAGGCCCTCTGAGCTCACGTTCCACTGCCATGGCTGCTGAAGGGGGGCAGAAGCAGTACCAGCTCCATCAGTAGCAACTTACGGTAAGTCTAGAGTCGCTGATGAGCAGTTTTCTTCACCTGCCTACTGAAGAAACTTCTAGATATATAGAAGCAGAACCTGAACCAGCAGGTTGTGGCATACTTGGAGTGCACCCTGCCACCCCACGTCAAAGATACCCGGGACTACTGGGCAGCCAAACTCGATTTGTGGCTGCGACTGGCTGAGTTTGCCCTGGAAAAGCTTTCCTGCCTGGCCAGCAGTGTGGCATCAGAGTGGGTGTTTAGTGCGGCGGGGCCATAGGTACCCCAAGGTGAACTGGCCTGTCCACCCAAAATGTGAAGAAACTGACCTTTGTGAAGATGAATCAGGCGTAGATCAGCCAGGATTTTCAAACACCGGTGCCTGATGCATCAGACTAGATCATCCATGGTGCCACACCTACACTTTGTCAAAGAAGACCTGTTTCTTCTGGCTACCTGCTTCAGCTACTATTCTTATGCTGCCACCCGCCTGATGCCAGGTTCTCCTATTGCCACCCACCTTCTTCAGCTGGTACTGGTATTGCCCCCCACCTCCCCACTCTGTCACTGGGCCACTCTTTGGTCTCCTCATGCTGCTGCCATCTCACCACTCTGTGGTCTCCTCATGCTGCTGCCACATCAACACTCTGTGGTCCCCTCATGCTGCTGCCACCTCAACGCTATGTCACTGGGCCACTCTGTGGTCTGTCTCCTCATGCTGCTGCCACCTCATCACTCTGAGGTCTCCTCATGCTGCTGCCACATCACCACTTTGTGGTCTCCTCATGCTGATGCTACCTCGACACTAAGTCACTGGGACACTCTGTGGTCTCCTCATGCTGCTGCCACCTCCCCACTCTGTCACTGGGCCACTCTGTGGTCTCCCCATGCTGCTGACAAATCACCACTCTGTGGACTCCTTATGCTGGTGCCACCTCATCACTGGGCCACGCTGTGGTCTCCTCAGGCTGCTGCCATCTCACCACTCTGTGGTCTCCTCATGCTGCTGCTACCTCAACACTATATCAGTGGGCCACTCTGTGGTCTCCTCATGCTGCTACCACCTCACCATTATGTCACTGGGCCACTCTGTGGTCTCCTCATGCTGCTACCACCTCACCACTATGTCACTGGGCCACTCTTTGGTCTCCTTATGCTGCTGCAATCTCACCACAATGTCCATTGGCCACTCTGTGGTCTCCTCATGCTGTGGCCACATCAACACTCTGTCAGTGGGGCACTCTGTGGTCTCCTCATGCTGCTGCCACCTCAACACTGTGGTCTCCTCATGCTGCTTCCACATCACCACTCTGTGGTCTCCTCATGCTGATGCTACCTCAACACTATGTCACTGGGCCACTCTGTGGTCTCCTCATGCTGTTTCCACCTCCCCACTCTTTCATTGGTCCAATCTGTGGTCTCATCATGCTTCTGCCACCTCAACACTCTATCACTGGGCCACTCTGTTGACTTTCCATGCTGTTCCCACCCTTCCCACTCCTGGGCCACTATTTTGCCTTTGTGGCCTGGTTGACATCATCATTTATTTGACCCTTCTTCTGATCTGTCAGAAGGAAGGGAAAAAAATGAGATGCACAACGGTTCCTGTCTATGTAGCAGTTGTAAGGCCTGTATGACATGGTCCCTATTTTGCATCAGAATTGGATTATGATTTGGTAGCCAAAAGCAGGAGTGGGTATAAAACACAGAAGACATGCAAATATTCCATTCATGCGTCATCTCTGTTTTAGATCCACTCCTGATTTTTTTGGGCTTTAGCAATACTGATGGATTACTGACCAAATGCTGACCGAGTGAAGGCGGATGCTCAACAGACAGGGTCCGTTTTTTGGGGGCTATTGTTCTGACGGATCAGAGGAAGGGCAAAATAATCAGTGACGTCAACACAAACTTACTGCTGAGACCACTCTCCACTGTCAGGGGGGCTCTACTTGTATAAGCGTTTAATAGAACAGGTTCTGTAGACATCTATGTGGAATCAGCTGATGACGGTGTAAAAGGAGTGTGCTCTTTCAGGCTATAGTAGGATCTTGGGCCTCTGCACCATTCTTTATACCTGGCGCTAACATTGACCTGTAAGGCTGAGTTCACACTTGAGTTATTTGGTCCGTTTTGGCCCCGTAATTGACCAAATAAGTAAAGTGTGCAGTGATTCTAAGAGAGACGCCTGTCATCTGCATGTCATACTGAATAACAGTATTATTTCAGTACCACAGCAGACTCCCTATGCGTGTTACTGCAAGGCACAGTGTTCTACACTCCTATACAGGCTCTCTGCAGCCAGGAAATAGCTGTTTTTAAATGCGATTTGCCACAACTAAATTCAGATCAAATCTTTTTGGAAAACTGACCGAATCAAATTTTTGAGAAATTTGCTCATCTCTACTAGAGACAAATCATCGCTGGGCCCCTTCTAACCAAAAAGCCTCTTGCCAGTTACAAGGTCTGCCTCTGTGGTATATCCATCCTTGTGAATAATTTTCATATCACATTTCCAGCAGAGAAATTCAAAAGAAACTTCATAATCACAATCTCATATGAAATGTTCTGGTTTGATTGGTCTCTTTGACTTGGAAAAAGTTGTTCATGTCATCAAAGATACGGCGGTTTTGATGTCGACTGAAGTAGACAAGTGCTTGTTTACTCTGCGTAAAAATACCTTTCTTCTGCATTTGACACATTTAACACTTAAAGATCAAAAAGTAATGTAAATTGGATGTAAGACCCAGTCGTATCCATTCTGACGAGAAGGTATGAGTTTAGCATCACCAAGTAACTAATTCATTATTGCAATTATAACTTCAGCTAACATAGGGTAAATTACTATGTTTAATATGAAGCAAATGAACCTGAGATCAAAATTTTTATACACATTAGGAGGACAATTAGTAAGTAGACCAGAGCAGTGGCGTAGCTACCAGGGAAGCAGGGAAAGCGTCTGCTTCAGGGCCCCAGCTCAGAAGTGGCCCGGGAGCACAGGGCTGGGGACAAACAGTAGGCAAATTACAGCAGCACTATTAAGTTTATTTTGCAAGGCTGCCTCCTCTTCCTGGTCCGTGTGGCGATCTCAGCCCCAGCTGTGCTCCTAGCAGATCTATTCCCCATTGCTGAGAGAATCAAAGGCATTGCACATGGAATCAGCCAGAAGCAGTGCTGGAGATGGCAGCACCAGGAACATCTCAGCAATGTAAGGGATCACCCCTTCAGCAAGGAGCAGGCTAACCAATGAGCATCAGGATAAAAAGGGGTGCTCTGATTGGCTGGTGTGATTCAAGGGGAAGAGACCTGTGCACTCCTTAACAGATTTTTGCAGGAGTCCTCCCTCCTTAGGTGATTGAATCATCCTTCCTCACCCTGCACTAGTTGTTTCCTCATGCCCCTTATACTACCCTCTGTCCCCAGCTGCCTCCCTGCTAGTATTAATCGAGCACCCGAGCACTATAGAAGTCAATGGGAGAATCCCAGGCACCCCCTGCTCTAATGAGGGGAGGGTGTCGGGACTCGAATTCAGCTTAGGAGTCCCTGCTCTGACTCCATATATTGCTATGTTCATATATGGAGTCAGTGCTTCGGGACACCCCAGTGTATTTAAATCTAATTTAGCCTCTATTTCAGAAAAGATTCAAACTCATGACCTTCTGTATTAGAGGCAAATCACTTAACCACTCAGCTATAATAGCTGCATAGCCAGTTACTTAAGAATAAATAAATAAATAAATGAGACTTCTATTGTACTGTACTTCTACTGAGACCTATACAGGGGCGGCCACTATGAAGATCACTGTTAAAGGGGTGGTCAATGTTAAAGGGGCCAGAAACTTTTCTGAAATACAGGCTAAATTCGATTTAAATACTCTGGGGTGTCCCCAAACACTGACTCCATATATGGACATAGCTATATATGGAGTCAGAGCAGGGACTGTATAGCAATCTTCTGCATAGAAATAGAAGATAAATTAGTTTTAAATACACTGACTCGAGCATTGCACTCGAGCACACACAGTGTTCAGCCAAGCATAGCGATGCTTGAGCCGAACTGGTGTTCAGCCGAGCATGCTCGCTCAACACTACGTCCTGCTCATTGGATTCCTAACTGCTCCCCTCTGCTTGTCTCACTGCTCCCCTCTGCTCCCAGGTGCCTCACTGCTCCCCTCTGCTTGTCTCACTGCTCCCAGGTGCCTCACTGCTCCCCTCTGCTCCCAGGTGCCTCACTGCTTGCCTCACTGCTCCCAGGTGCCTCACTGCTTGCCTCTGCTCCCTCCTGGCCCCAGGTTCCTCGCTGCTCTTGATGCTCCTTCCTGCCCCCAGGTGCCTCACTGCTCCCTTCTGCTCCCAGGTAACTCACTGCTCCCCTCTGCTTGTCTCACTGCTCCCAGCTGCCTCACTGCTCCCTTCTGCTCCCAGGTGCCTCACTGCTCCCCTCTGCTTGTCTCACTGCTCCCCTCTGCTTGTCTCACTGCTCCCCTCTGCTCCCAGGTGCCTCACTGCTCCCCTCTGCTCCCAGGTGCCTCACTGTTTGCCTCACTGCTCCCAGGTGCCTCACAGCTTGCCTCTGCTCTCTCCTGCCCCCAGGTTCCTCACTTCCCCTGATGCTCCTTCCTGCCCCCAGGTGCCTCACTGCCTCTGATGCTCCTTCCTGCCCCCAGTTGCCTCTTTGCCCCTGATGCTCCTTCCTGCCCCCAGGTGCCTCGCTGTAGATACTTTTAAATTTTCACATAGGAGCCGGCTCAATATGCCCAGCTACTCTGCATCACATTAATTAAAAGGGTGCCTGCACCGCCCAGCATCTGCCTGCCCCCATACATGATGATGAGTTGAGCTGCCTCTTCTGCCTGCCTGCATAGCGCACTGCCAGCCAGAGAACAAGATGGCAGCACGCAATGTAAATTAATCTCATGAGGTAGCGCAGTTGCATCCTGCCCACTAAGTTAATTTCTTGTCAAGGGGTGCAGCAAGCAGGGGAAGCAGGCGAGAGGAGAAGCAGAATGGCAGAGGGTGGAGGGAGGCACAGCAGGCATGCACAGCACTTGTTTTTCAGGTATGTGCCTGGGCCCCCCTTGACCCCCTTTGCCTTGCCTACTGCTGCACTAGTGCACAGTGGTTCTGGGGCCTCTCTGGGCATGAGGAAGGAGCAGGGCAGAGTCCAAGTGGTTCACTCTTTCCTCCTGAACTTCACAGACTGGGAGTGGAGAGGAGGAAAGGCTAGGTACAGCGCAGGCTGACATCCCAGTCCCACCAGACTCCTATATAATAAAAGGTATGCCGAAACGCGCGTTGGGGTAGCACCATCCTGGTTGTCACACTTCCGGTCCTTTTTAGGTGAGTCTTCTCTGCATGTTAACCCGCCTTCATTTCTATTACCTGGATGTTTACTGACCGCTCAGTTTTACACCCAGTGTGGCTTGCTTCTTATTTTGCTTCCAACTTGCAGCTTTTTGTCCCATATTTTTTTCATGTTTGTATTTGGTTCTCTGCAGTTTACTAGTGACTCACCATTTATTACATATATATATGCGATCTGAGGGCGGGTTATTATACCGTATACATCCCTGCTGATCCTATGCATTCACAAATCTTTGACCGGTGTGTTCCTCCCAGGGTGGCACAGTTTTTTCCTTCCCTGCTCCTTTTTTGTTCCCTGTCCTCCGGCATCATATGCATGTAATTGTAAATTTAATTGTGTTTTGTTACATTATAATAAAATTCTATATTTACATCATTTACCTTCTGGCACTTTGGCCTCCTTTTTCTTTTGTTGTTCTGCCATGCATCTGTTATAGTATAGGATGCTGGCAGAGGCTGGGATGGCCACTTGGCAGCTGCATGCTGAGGCCTTCAGCATGCAGCAGCCAGTTAGCCAGATCACAACCTCTGCTCAATCCTTTCTCTGCCAGCCTCCAGTCTCGGTGACTGGTCTCAGGAAGGTTTTTGATGCCCCATCCTTAACGATCCTGACTTCCACACTTCGGACTCTTCCATCATCACTAGTAATGGCCTTTGTAATAAGTCCAACTGGCCACTGGATCCGGTGAGCTTGCTGGTCTTTTAGCAGGATCAGGTCCCCTTCCTTTAAGTTAGGCTTCTGGGTTTGCCACTTTTTACGTCCTTGAAGAAGTGTGAGGTATTCCTTCCTCCATCTGTCCCAGAAACAATCTGCAAGGTATTGAGCGTATCTCCACTGACGTTTATATATGTCCTTTTCATCTTGCAGGAATTCTGCGACTTCGACAGCTAGGGTTGCGCCACACAATTCTAATCTTGGAATAGTGTGAGCAGGTTTTGGAGCTAACTTGGCTCTTCCTAGTAGAAAACCGACATAGGATCTCCCGGAGGGATCTATGATCTTGAGATAAGCCACAGCCGCTATAGCCTCGGTAGATGCATCACAAAAGATGTGAATCTCTTTCCTCAGACTTCTTGAAATTTAAGTTGGTGAATAGCAGCGCTGGATATTAAGTTCTTCCAGTACTTTCATGGAGTTGCTCCATTTCTCCCATTTAGGCAGTAGGTCTACTGGCAGAGGGGCATCCCAATCTGTCACTCTCTCAGTAAGCTGGCGAAGTATGGATCTCCTTTGGACGGTAACTGGAGTCACAAAGCCTAGGGGATTGTAAAGGCTATTAACAGTTGACAGGACTCCTTGTCTGGTGAATGGCTTCTTGGCGTCAGAGAACTGAAAGGTGAATGTTTCTGAAGTTATATTCCAAAGAAGACCGAGACTCCTTTGAGTGGGTAGGGCATCTACTCCCAAGTCCAAATCCTTCAAATACTTAGCATGATCTTCTGGATTGAGACCTCATTACTTCACTGCTATTAGATTCAATCTTCTGAAGCCTTAAGTTAGCAGTCAACAGGAGCTGTTGAGTTCTTTTTATCAGATTGAAAAGGATTTTAGGCCATCGTCTACATAAAAATCTCTCTCAATAAATTGCCTGGTGTCAGATCCGAATTCCTTTTCACCTTCCTGCGCTGTTCTTCTCAGTCCATAAGTTGCCACGGCAGGAGATGGACTATTTCCAAAGACATGGACTCTCATGCGATAATCTATCACCTGATCATTAATGTCATTGTTGCGATGCCACAAGAACCTGAGATAATTTCTGTGGTCCTCTTTGACTATGAAACAGTGGAACATCTGTTGGACGTCAGCTGTCACGGCAATTGGTTCCTTCCTGAACCGCATCAACACTCCTACAAGGTTGTTCGTTAGATTTGGACCAGTTAGAATAACGTTATTTAAAGAGGTTCCCTGGAACTGAGCGCTTGAGTCAAAGACTATTCTGATTTGCCCCGGTTTATGAGGATGGTAGACTCCAAAGGATGGAAGGTACCAGCATTCTTCACCTTCCATAAGGTCTGGTGCTGGCTCAGCGTGAAGGTTACCTAAAATCTTCAGCATAAATGCTAGAAAGTGCTCTTGCATATCAGGTTTGTTACAGAGAGTTTTCTTAAGTGCAGCAAATCTGGTTAAAGCTTGTTGTCGATTTTTAGGGAGAGTAAGCCTTGGTACTCGGAAGGGTAATGGAGCTACCCAACTGTTGGAATTGTCCTTGAAGAATTCTTCATCCATAATCTTGATGAACTCCTTGTCTTCGACTGAAGGGGCAATCTTGTTGTCATCACAAGTAGTCTGGTACACTGAATCACCAAGGTCCTTCTGAGAAGTGAGCTTGCAGTTTATACCTTGGAGTGCTAGATATGGGACTTTGTTTTTAAAATCAAGTCTTTCCTTCACAAAATAGTGCAATGGACATTTCATCAACCGATAGGCAACATTAGTTTTGTAGGAAGCTACATCCAAGAGCTTGTGAGATTGATCTAAACAGACTTCTCCTATTATCACCCATCCAAGATCAAGTTTCTGGGCCTGAGGAGCATTATCTGGACCGTTACATAACTCTCTTATTTTATGAACTCTAGGAATGTCTCTCCCTAGTAGAATCAAAATCTTAACATCCTTGTTAAGAGGTGGAATGTAGTCAGCAATGTGGCTCAAATGAGGGTGATGACGTGCAACCTCTGGTGTGGGGATTTCTTCTCTATTGTTCGGTAGCTGATCACATTCGATTAGAGTTGGAAGAGGAAACTCAATGTCCTCATATTCTGATGCCACTATGAAGCCATGGGCTCTTCTTCCAGAAGTATTGATCTTTCCTGCACATGTCTGCAAGGTATAGGACCAGGTCTCTCCATGAATGTTGAATAGGTCAAAGAATTCTGTACTGGCCAATGAGCGATTGCTCTGATCATCGAGTATGGCATACATTTTTATGGAATTTTGTGGACATCCTTCAGGAAAAACCCTTACAAGACATATCTTGCTACAAGACTTGCTATGAAGCCCTTCTCCACATACCTCTGTACACCTTGTGGATACGGGATTGGCACATTTCTCAGTTCTCTCCCTGCCATCATCTGATGTAGTCTTGGGGTTGCTGCCGGGTGAAGGTTTCCTTTTGAACAGGTCTGAATGAAGAGCGTCCACATGTTTGGCACTGTTACACAGGGAACATCTGATGGCGATCTTACAGTCTCTAGCTAAATGATCGGAGGATGCACAACGCTTGAAACAGATATTATGCTCTTTGAGAAATGACTTGCGTTCTTTAATAGGCTTATCCTTGAATGCACAACATTTGGAGAGAAAATGTGGCGCATTATGAATAGGACACTGTTGATTAAGATTGCTTGCCTTAATGTCTGTAGCCAAGACGTTGGATGCTATCGCGGTCTTCCTCACGGCAATAGGATGCTTTAAATTCTTAAATTTACTGTTGGTGGCAATACCTCTTGAAGTAGTTTAAGGAATGGTGGTTGTATCTGGCGAGAAGAAGCTTGGGTCATTCTTGGACCTTGCAACCTTCCGCACGAACTCTGCAAAATAAAAAAAGGGAGGGAAGGAAACATGATGTTCATACTTATACTTTGATCCTACACTAGTCCACTTTTCCTTAAGATGACTAGGCAACTTTGCTACAATAGGATTTACTCCCTGAGCAGTGTCTAAATAGCTAAGACCTGGTAAACTAGGATCTAAATTCGCAATTTCAAGTTCATGAAGGAGGTCACCTAACTCTCTAAGCTTATGATTGTCCTTAACGGAGATCTTAGGAAAGTCGTTTAGTCTCTGGAATAAGGCAGATTCAATGACTTCGGGGCTCCCATAGTCTTGTTCTAGACGTTCCCAGGCAGCATCAAGGCCTGCTTTAAAGTTATAAATGTAAACAGATTTAAGTCTCTTTACTTGTTCTGAAGATTGACGCCCCAACCACTTTATTAGTAAGTCGAGTTCTGCTTGAGGTTCAATGTCCAAGTTCTTGGTTACCTCCTTAAATGTAGATCTCCAACTTCTGTAGTTCTCTGGGCGGTCATCAAATCTAGACAGTCCAATAGTAATCAACTCTCGTCGAATCATATATTTGCTGAACTCTGCAGCATCAGTGCTTTCGGTTTTTATAGCCACAGGGGATACTGATGGTGCGCCGACTTGGACCATGGTTGGTATCAGATGTTGGCTGGTAGGTGGAGAGAAAGGTGTTGCAGATGGGTTCAAACTAGGTAAGGGTCTGTCATCTGAAGGTCTCTGAGCATTTGAAGCTGAAGAAAGCTGTATCACAGGGGGTATAGAGTTCATTCTGTAGTCTTCTGCTATGCCTTTGTAATCTCTATTCACATAGGGTTGTGGTGGCACATGAGCTGCGTAGGTTGATTCACTTGATTTTGTGACATGCGGTAGTTGTGGAGTGTCTCTGTTAGTAGGTGTGTGTAGTTGACCAGCTTGATTTGGCAACACGTTGCCTTCTGATCCACTTGCTGGATGATTATGAGAAGAATCTCCAACTGTTGGTGGGACTGTATTGTCATGGTTCTGGGTTAAGACAAACTGGAGGGTCCTTTCAACAGGGTCCTGACAAGCAGCCAAGTTGGGACAAGCTGCTCCTTCTTCCAATAGGGCTTGTTCCAAGACAGATAATTCAGCTAAGCTACTTCTTTTTCTTTATTCTTCTGAAGGATTTCTAGCTGAGCCTCTGTTTCTGCTAGAATGCGTTTAGCTTCTGCTTTGATGGCTGCTTCTCTTTCAGAACAGGCGGCTTGAACCTGGGCTGCTGCAACCTTCTGGCGAGCTTTGACTATTTGGTCGCTCAGTGTTGACCTTACAGAGCAGGACCGCAGTGACTTAGAAAAGGATTTATGATAGGATCGGGCAGATCTAGATGATTTTCCTGAGTGTCTGGAAGAAGCAGATATACAGGATGTAGTTTCATGTAGCTGTGCTAATCTCCCTTCTATCTGTGCCTTTGCTTCAAGATATGTGCTATGCCTCTGCTGGTCAGTAGAAGTAAAGTCCTTTAATTCCAATGCAGCTTCCTCTATGTTGGAATGAGACAATAGGGAATAGTACTTCTCAGAAAGTATTTTATAGTTCTCAAATACCTTCTTAACCCTTGAGAGAGCAGTGTTCAATTGCTCAGAATTGTTGCTAGTTTCATTAGTGGCTGTTATACAACTTAAAGTCTTCTCCCATAATGCAGTCAGGTTACTAGATGTTTCTTCCTTACATGCTTCATAAGCCTCCCTTGCCTTCAAGGATGGATGAGGGGCTCTAACAGGACGAGCAGAATAAAGTAAGGAGCCTGCTTTATCTTGATTAAATATAGGTAACTCTGTGGGATCTCTGTCAGACATAATGACAAGTGCTGTAGTTTTGGTGTCTTGTTAGAAATCTGCCAGAGCTCAGCTCTGTAGGTAGTGGCTTCTGTTAGTAAGCAGGCTGAGCTGAGGAGCTGGATATTTGTGTCAATGAGCCAGCTAGTGCTGCAACTGGTCCAGACTGGATAGCCCAGCTCAGTGCACAGTTCACTATCACTTTATACAGGCAGGAATATACGGTATTTCAGTAGATTCAGGTATTGGATTCACAACCCAAACAGCTTGACAATGATGAATCCTTGGGACTTGATATAGCTATGATACACAGTCCTTGCACAGCAGTTCAAAAGGTACTTATGGCTCCCCAATAAAGGCAAAACTTGTATAAGTTGGTATTACTAGGGAAATGGGTCCACAGCACAGACCAGCAGTCCCTGGCAGTAAAGGCTGGCACTGTAGGGGAGAATTCAGCAGGTGGCTGGCTCCATATGCAGAGTAATGCTTCTGGTGACTGTGGCAGTAACACACAGGCATAGACTTTCAGTGCACAGCCTGAAGATGGCTTCCTGTCTTAGGGTGTTAGTTCTTCACACAGGCGCGTGGCTACTCACGTTTCTGAGGCTGCAGAGATAGCCATGTGATGGATTCTTCTAGAAATGTACTATTCTGTCTCAGCATCGGTTGCACCTGCGACAAGCTTCTTGTAGGCCCAGTCTGTAAGGATGTATGCGGCAGGTTGAATGATCACTTTAACAGATAGCTTACTCAATGAATAAAGACTCCAGAGGTGTTTTCCAAAGCTTCTTTATGCTTCAAGGTAGCAAGGATATGAACATAGAGGCTTTTTCATAGGTAAATTTCTAATGAAGTTACACAGCAGCTCCCTCACTCTGCAGTCTCTTCACCACAACTATACAAAATGGAGTTACAGCAGGAAATGGAGGGTGGGAACAACCAACTTGCCAGAAACAGCAGGGGTGTAAGGATCATACCAAATAATATAATAACATAACATGTAATAACAACTGCTAGACAGTAAAAGCTGCGTGGCAGCACAACTATAGCATGCCGTACATGGCAGCCTCCCCTCTCTGCTCGCTGTTCCGCCATCTACTAGTGCTTATTATGGCACTCTTAAATTACATATACATACATGTGATGGTCCTGGTCTGGCATCGGGTGCGTGCGTATGTGTGCCATAATAAGCACTACATGGTGGAGAAGTGGAGGCAGAGAGAGGAGGCTGCATTGTACTGCATGCTATAGTACTGGAGGCTGGCAGAGGAAAGCGTGGGTAGAGGTTGGGATGAAAATTCCAAACACCCCACTTTCCCAATGTTTTAAATAAAGATAAATAAACATAGAAAAAAGCATTGCCATGTCCCAAAATTTTTTGGTTACCCCAAACATTTTTTATATTAGTGATCAAAAATTGGACCAATAAAAACTACAGTTCATCGACCAGAAAAAAAAAGCTTCAGCTCTTTAGGCAGAAATATAATTTTAGCTGTCAGAAAATGGCACTACAAAGACAAATAGTTTTCTTCAAAGGTTTTATTTTAAGTAAGTGAGGGGGGGGTCTGTAAAAATTTTGCTGTGGGGCCCAGTCATATCTAGCTACGGCCCTGGATCAGAGATTACTTAAAGGAAATCTGTCACCAGGATAATCGCTATTGAAAGTAAAGCTACGGCCTAATAGCATTTAGTACCTTATTTCCAGGTGTGCCTTCCAGCAATAGATGTTTATCCCCTGAAAATCCAGTTTATTTGGTATGCAAATGAGACAGTAAGGCTACTTTCACACTTGCGTTCGGCGCGGATCCGTCTGGTATTTGTACAGACGGATCCGCTCCTATAATGCAAACGATGGTATCCGTTCAGACGGAACCGTTTGCATTACTTTACATTGAAAGTCGATGGGGGCGGATCCGTTTGAAAATTGCACCATATTGTGTCACCTTCGAACGGATCCGCCCCCATTGACTTCCATTGTAACTCTGGACGGATCCGTTTACCTCCGCACGGCCAGGCGGACACCCGAACACTGCAAGCAGCGTTCAGGTGTCCGCCTGCTGAGCGGAGCAGAGGACAGACGGTGCCAGACTGATGCATTCTGAGCGGATCCGCATCCACTCAGAATGCATTAGGGCTGGACAGATCCGTCCGGGGCCGCTTGTGAGAGCCTTCAAACTGAACTCACAAGCGGAGCCCCAAACGCTAATTTGAAAGTAGCCTAAGGCTAGGTCTACACGACGACATTTGTCGCGCGACAGATAGGGCACAACATTTGTCGTGCGACATTTTGTTGTACTAATGTCGCACGACAATTTTTATAATGGCAGTCTATGGTGTCGCACTGCAACATGCGACATGTCAAATGGATTTTCTGCGACTGTTGCGTCACAGTCGCAGCATGTCGCATGTTGCAGTGCGACACCATAGACTGCCATTATAAAAATTGTCGTGCGACATTAGTGCAACAAAATGTCGCACGACAAATGTTGTCGTGTAGACCTAGCCTTAAGGTGCCCAGGCAGGTGCCCATTCTTGCAGGAAGGAGCCCATGTACGCCCCCTGCCACAATGTGTCCACCCACCCCTCCTACATCACATTGAAGCCATAACTCTGCCCCCTTTTCCCTGCTCCCAGCATGAGGATGGGCTTGGGCACTAGCATGAGGCGTGTCTGGGCTCCTTCCTGCAAGAGTGAGGCCCCTCTGGGCACCTTACTGTCTCATTTGCATACCAAATATACTGGATTTTCAGAGGATAAAAAAATCTATTGCTGGAACAAAGGCACATCTCGAAATAAGGTACTAAGTGCTAATAGACCATGGCTTTACTTCAATAGCAATTATCCTGGTGACAATTTTTTTTAAAAGGGGGTATCCCATAATTAATGTAAAAAATCTTACATAGTCTAGTACAGGCATCCTCAAACTGCAGCCCTCACAGTTTACTAGAACAGCCTACAGCTATCAGCCTACAGCAGGGCATTGTGGGAGTTGTAGTTTTACAACAGCTGGAGGGCCGCAGTTTGAGGCTGCCTGGTCTAGTACATGACAACCTCCTTGTAACAAAGCTAAGAAGAGCCAGAGATCTGCCAATTCATTGCTCTCATCTTTTTGCTAAATGTTTTTCAAGATATCAGCTTGGGATGGGGGGTGTCCTTTCTCCAGCAGCTGGTGGCAGTTGAAGGATAGAACTGAGCATTGCTTCCATCTCAGGGAGAAAAACAGAAAATTATTAAAAGAGCTAACTGCAGGTGGCGCCATACAGATATATTTCATTGAATTATAACTCAGTGGCTATACTACATTTTTAATTACATGCAATTACAAAATAAATCAGATCCAGGAGCTGCTTTGTAAACTGTAGACTAATTTTAGTAGGACAACCCCTTTAAATGGGGCCTTAACCACCATTGTGGAGTAGCGCTTCTCAGAAAGTAATGGGTACATACAGTGCCTTAAAAAAGTATTCCTACTCCTTGAACTTTTCCACATGTTTTCACTTTAAACCCACAAACTTAGGCCTATTGCACACAACCGTATGGCTTTTTCAGTGTTTTGCGGTCCGTTTTTCATGGATCCGCTGTTCCGTTTTTTGTTTCCGTTGTGTTTCTGTTCCGTTTTTCCGTTCCGTTTTTCCGTATGGCATATACAGTATACAGTAATTACATAGATAAAATTGGGTTGGCCATAACATTTTCAATAGATGGTTCAGGAAAAAACGGAACGGAAACGGAAGACATACGGATGCATTTCCGTATGTGTTCCGTTTTTTTTGCAGATCCATTGACTTGAATGGAGCCACGGACTGTGATTTGCGGGCAATAATAGGACATGTTCTATGTTAAAACGGAACGGAAAAACGGAAATACGGAAACAGAATGCATACGGAGTACATTCCGTTTTTTTTGCGGAACCATTGAAATGAATGGTTCCGTATACGGAATGCAAAAAACGGCCGTGTGCAATAGGCCTTAGACAACTGTATTTTATTGGGATTTTATGTGATAGACCAGCACAAGGTAACAATACTTTGTACACCAACCTTCTCTGCAAGTCTTTTGGAGTATGTATTTGATGGCTTTAACATCTAGAAGCTAACATTTTTGCCCATTCTTATAACATAGTAACATTGTTTATAAGGCTGAAAAAAGACATTTGTCCATCCAGTTCGGCCTGTCATCCTGCAAGTTGATCCAGAGGAAGGGGAAAAAAAACTGAGGTAGAAGCCAATTTTCCCCACTTTAGAGGAATAAAAAATTCCTTCCCGACTCCAATCAGGCAATCAGAATAACTCCCTGGATCAACGACCCCTCTCTAGTAGCTATAGCCTGTAATATTATTACACTCCAGAAATACATCCAGGCCCCTCTTGAATTCCTTTATTGTACTCACCACCACCATCTCCTCAGGCAGAGAGTTCCAGAGTCTTACTGCTCTTACCGTAAAGAATCCTCTTCTATGTTTGTGTACAAACCTTCTTTCCTCCAGACGCAGAGGATGTCCCCTCGTCACAGTCACCGTCCTGGGGATAAATAGATAATGGGATAGATCTCTGTACTGACCCCTGATATAGTTATACATAGTAATTAGATCTCCCTTCAGTTTTCTTTTTTCTAAAGTTAATAACCAATAATTTTGATAATCTTTCAGGGTACTGTAGTTGCCCCATTCCAGTTATTACTTTAGTTGCCCTCCTCTGGACCCACTCCAGCTCTGCTATGTCTGCTTTGTTCACTGGAGCCCAGAACTGTACACAGTCCTCCATGTGTGGTCTGACTAATGATTTGTAAAGTGGTAGGACTATGTTCTTATCACGGGCATCTATGCCCTTTTGATGTGACCCATTATCTTATTGGCCTTGGCAGCAGCTACCTGACACTCGCTTCTACAGCTAAGTTTACTGTTCACTAAAATTCCTAAGTATTTCCATGTCAGTATTACCCAGTGTTTTACTATTTAGTATGTACTGGTGACTTGCATTATTCCTTCCCATGTGCATAACCTTTTGTCAGTGTTGAACCTCATCTGCCACTTATCTGCCCAAGCCTCCAATCTATCCAGATGCCTCTGCAGTAGTATACTGTTCTCTTCGGTGTTAATTACTTTACACAGTTTAGTGTCATCTGCAACAATTGATATTTTACTGTTCAAGCCTTCTACAAGATCATTAATAAATATATTGGAGAATAGGGACCAATACTGATCTGCAGATGGCACTGTTATAGGGGATCTCTGGATGGCACTGTGATGGGGGGGAGGGGGGAATCTGTGGATGACACATATATAGCATCTTATGCTATGTGCCATGTGTCATCCACAGATTCCCCCATCACAGTGCCATCCAGAGATCCCCCATAACAGTGCCATCCACAGATCCCCCATAACAGTGCCATCCACAGATCCCCCATAACAGTGCCATCCACAGATCCCCCCATAACAGTGCCATCCACAGATCCCCCCATAACAGTGCCATCCACAGATCCCCCCATAACAGTACCATCCACAGATCCCCCCATAACAGTGCCATCCACAGATCCCCCATAACAGTGCCATCCACAGATCCCCCATAACAGTGCCATCCACAGATCCCCCATAACAGTGCCATCCACAGATCCCCCCATAACAGTACCATCCACAGATCCCCCCATAACAGTACCATCCACAGATCCCCCCATAACAGTGCCATCCACAGATCCCCCATAACAGTGCCAGCCACAGATCCCCCCATAACAGTGCCATCCACAGATCCACCTCCATACCAGTGCAATCCACAGATCCCCCTCCATACCAGTGCCATACACAGATCCCCCCATAAGTGTTTGGATCACTTTGTTTCTTACACCGTTCACATAATTCTTATGTACAGGATTCGTAGAATTCGAGATTCAAAAGATTCAATAGATTTGAGAACCTTTTCGGATTCGGAAAAAATTGGATTCGTCCCACCTCTAGTAAATTTGGCATCAATTGGTAATCCTACTGACCTAAAGATAAATGTATAATAAATTTATCTCACGTGTTAAAATTGCAGTTTTTTTTTATCTTCCTCCTAAAAAAAATTAAATAATAAAACTTATTTAATACACTATATGCACCCAAAAATTCAAAGTCTCATATACGATAGCTGAAATGAAGAAAAAAAAAAAAAGCTATGGCCACTGGAACACGGGGGCGGGTAAAGTCACTGGTCTCTACGGTTAAAGTCAGTTATGTCACTAAGGGCGGGTTCGCACTTGTGTTCGGGAATTCCGTTTAAAGGCAGTCCATTTTGTTCCTTCTTAAAGGCTTCAGTTTTGCATTCTGTCCTATAATTCTGATTCCTAGAGTTATGTGTGTGCCTGTTCTGTAACAGGGCCCTCACCCACCATTTATAATATTTCTGCCCCACAAGGGTCAGATTGACCTTTTCAGCTTCATGGCTTACATGGGACTGAAGCCTCTACACCTACTATAGTGACACCCCGTTGTCCGATATTGTATGACATAGGCATGTGCTATAATCCCTTGCAAGCTATGTAGCACGCATTGTCATGTAGTCAAGACTTGTAAATCCTATTAAAATGGAAAGATTATGTATTCCTGCAACATTGTAACTGTATAATGTGTTACCATGGTGAACAGTGGGATACATATGGATATGTCCAAATATAAGATCAATGTGTCTTCCCGTTATAGTCATGCATTAACCGGAATGTGCATAACATCAGGAGCCTGTGTCTCACCAATTCTCACTCCTCTCTGCATTATTCCTTTGACAATTATAAAAGGATTACCTAGAAATACAGAGAGTTGCTTTTACTTTTCGCTGTTGTGATGTATAGATGTGTGGGGAATGTGCATTCGATGTAGTTTAAGTGATGATGCGGCACAGATTTTTCTGTTATTTTTAACATTTTATGTAAAGCAGGTGCCATGCTTGCATTTCGGACTGTGATAGATCACAGATGGCTTCTTCCAGATTTAGTATACAGCTCAGCCTAATTTTAAAGGGGCTATCCCATAAGCAATGTTAAAAATGGAAACCAGACATATAGTGCATGGCAAGCTATTCCTAACAAAGCTAGAACCAGCCCTGTACCTATAATGGATTCAGAACTCCACCCCATTCATTGCTCCAATAGCTTAAATTTATTTCTAGTGAGCCGCTCAAAGGGTATGTCCTTTCTGCTGCAGCTCAGGGGGCATGTCTTCTCTGCTTTAGCACATGGGGCATGTCCTTCCTGCAGCAGCTCCCTCCCTGTCACAGCTCTGAAGGCATGTCCTTTATGCTGAAGCACTTTTCCTTTTACAGCTCAAGGGGCGTGTCACTTCCCATGAGGTATGTTCAGGAAGTGTGTCCTTTCTGCTGTAAATTAGGGGATATGTCCCTTCTCAGGGGTATGTCCTTTCTGCAGCTGCTCTCTTCCTGTAATTGTCACAGATGTTGGCAGTTGAAGGATAGAAAAAGCATGAGCGTCCACCTCAGTGATGTTAAGGAGGTGGACAGAGAAGGAAGGAAGAGAACAAACTGCGGGTGGTTAAACTACATTTTTAATTTTATGTAATTACAAAGGTATTCAGTATACAGTATCCAGATGCTGTAAAAATGTTGAATATTTTTCTTGTGATAACCCCTTTAAGCAATATGAAGGGTTTGGATTATTTTACATTAGAAATGTAAAAAATAAGATTTTGCTCTGGGGCTTATGACACAAACACACCAAAAAGCCAGTTGTGTTTACAAGGCACATAATGTATGGATTCAACCATTGTGTGCTTTTTCAACTGCAATTAAAGTAGATAACTTTTTAGATTTTTTTTTCCAGTTTAATTCTGTGATCTTTGGGTAATACTATTGTATCAATGCCGGTTATGCAATATATGGGTTTGGCATCAGCTGGGCAATGAAAACCCATAGGAAAATAAAATTAGAGGCAAAACTATTAAACACACAATCCATTGTATTCATCATATGTTGAAACTCAGAGGCTCCACTATTTGCTTCTGCAGCTAAAATACAGATAGATATATCTAGTGCACATGGCATAAATGTGCGATCCTTAAATGTGTACATTCAATGCTCAGGATAAATTGTTTTTTCAGTAAGAATATTCATAGCCAAACTTGTCACTGCAAGCAATGCCTATAATAGCCTTAGCCACAACAGTTTCACGTATGACCAACTATTAAAATCTTAACTTTGGCAGAAGCCATTTCCCTTGATCAACCAAGCTGTAATAGAATACAACCACGTGGGATGTGCTGAGAAATTGTGCTGGGTTCATTTTGGCCACCGTTGTTCAGTTTTTTTAAGTTTTAATTGAGAATGAAGGCAAATTCATCAATAAAATGTCAATAGCCTTCTCTTTTAATTGGTTAAATAAGCGGGAATATTGTGTGATATAATATTTGATTTATGTTACGACTAAAGGTGTCATATTAAAACACTGGAGGCATCTTGCTAGAAAAGGACACCATGTTGGCAGCAGTCTAAAAAAAAAAAAACTAAGTGGTAGCAAAGCTAGTAAACACATCATCACCTGTCTGCTCTGTTCTTTATTTTCTGGGAGCCATAATGGTGGCCATTATATAACAATGCATCCTAGCTATATCCCACCAAAGTCACGGATGAGATAACCTCTTTTAGGTAAAAAGCAACACATTTTATATGCAAGTGATGTCTAAGTGACTAAGGGCTACTCCTAAAGGTGATGTGAGTGACCCGTCCTGGTCTTTGTGGTCTTCACCCTTTAACCCCTGTACAGGTATCTGGTCTTTTCTGCAGTTAAATCACCAGGTTGTTACCTCTTGGAGTAGTCTATGTGCAGTGACAGGTGACTAGGCAAGTCTAGAGGCACAGATATATATCACCAGAGGGGATAAGCAAAATCGTAGTCAGTGGTCAAGCTGAAGTCAAAATAGGGAGAGTTCATTGAATCCAGTAAACAGGCCGAGGGTCAAGGCAGATGGCAAATGATCAGTACAATAAATAGGCAGAAGTCAGGTGGAACAAGTGCAACATGGTCAACAAGCAAACATCAGGCACAGAAGATCAGACACTTTACACCTTCGCAGGGACTTTTCCATAGTGAATGGTGCCTTAAATGCCGCAGGGAAGGCTGTCGCTGGGCAAAGACTGATAAGGACGCACAGGCTCTAGCCTTTTAAGAGCCAGAGAGGTTTATGTGAACAAAGACTGCAGGCAGGGAGCAAGAGGCCAGAAGAAGCCTAGCGTGGAGAAGGTCAATTTATGAGTACCCTGGAAGGAGCAGGGAGCCGGTGGGTGCAAATCACCAGAGCCACAAAAGGGCAGGAGTAGTGGATATACCAGCGGCTGTACCCACCGGGTGTGGGGAGATGCTTCAGACTATCTGTACGGGCAGATCTATTATAAGATAGTATTATATAAAGAGCTGATACTTCAAAGTGGAACTACTAGTTTCCTACTGTTTATAGTAAAGATAATCTTAAGTGGAGACTCCACTTTAATTCATGACATCTGTCTAGTGCTTAAAGAATGATGCTTTCTAGACTCCCAATAATGTCACAGTCCTCTCAGCTAAGAAAGACCACATTACCGTATCCACTGCAGCCTAGTAACTTAATAAAAACCAATCACCGTCCATGTATTCGATCTGTATGTGGGCTTTACGTGGCAGGATTAAAGCTCCATCTCCTGCAATCGGTCAAAGACAAGAACTTTTTCAGTCTACATTTAACTCTATGAATGATATGTAGTGAACAAAGGCAGTGGCAATCGCATAATCCCGACAGCCCTGGCCATAACAGAGCTGTTACATCTTAGCAGACTCAGATCAGATATGCAAGTCACTCATGTAACAACTGGGATGATTTTCCCCTGTAACTATTGCTCCTATTAATGCCACCGTTTCAGTGGAAAAAAAAAAAAACAAGAAAAAAAAACAGGGGGACATTTATCATTTGCAATTGTTTTTCTGTCAATTTTTTGTCTTTCTTTGCTTTGTGTGCCTGCACCAAATTTATGAAATGTTGCACCTTAATAATATATTTGGAATGAGTGCAATGTGGTTTCCATCTATATGTGTAAAAGTACACCAAGGGGTTCCCTGGCATAGTTTGCAACTTTTTGGTAATTTTTATTAAAGACATACATAGTATATGAGTCATAAATTAGGTCTAATCTCACTTTCAACCCTTAACCCCTTAATGCAGAACGACATGCATGTACGCGCCTGATCACTGCAGGGGTCCGGCAGTCCCTGATAGCCGGGCCCCTGCTGTATCCGCCGACATCGCTGTTTACAGTGATGCTGGCGGATTAACCTCTTCTATGCCGCGGTCCGCGCTGACCGCGACATAGAAGTGGTTTGTGGCGGGTGAAGCAGTGCATCTAGTCCCCGCGCTGCTGTGGTGGGGACCAGGTGCGTGACAAGGCAGCCCAATACCATGCAGAGGCTGCCCAATGCCCTTCACAGCATCGGGACCTGCCTTCTATGGGTGCCGAGGAGATCCAGCCTCAGGCTGGGTCTCCTAGGCAACCTGTTTGTGTACTAATCACTGTAGTACACGAACAGGCAATGCATTACAATACAGATGTATTGTAATGCATTGCAGCGGGGATCAGACCCCCAAAAGTTGAAGTCCCAGAGTGGGACAGAAATAAAGTTTAAAAAATAAGTCTAAAAAAGTGTTTCGAATAAACAAATAAAGTTTAAAAAAATTCCCTTTCTCCTGGTTTTATAATAAAAAAATAGAAAAAAAAAAAGAAAAACCGCACATATTAGGTATCGCCGCGTCCGTAATGACCGTCTCTATAAATATATCACATGATCTACCCCGTCCGATAGATACCATAAAATATAAAAACTGTAAAAAAGCCATTTTTGTGACCTTACATCACTAAAAGTGCAACACCAAGCGATCAAAAAGGCGTATGCCCCCAAAAATAGTACCAATATAACAGTCACCTCATCCCGCAAAAAATGCCCTACATAGTATAATCGCCCAAAAAATAAAAAAAACTATGGCTATCAGACTATGGAGCCACTAAAACATGATTTTTTTTTGGTTTCAAAAATCCTTTTATTGTGTTAAATGTAAAAAAAAAAGTACACATATTAGGTATTGCTGCGTCCGTAAAAACCTGCTCTATAAAAATACCACATGACCTAACCCCTCAGGTGAACACAGTAAAAAAAAAAAAAAAAAAAAAAAATTGCTTTTTTGACACAGTTGTCACCTTACATCACAAAAAGTGTAATAGCAAGCAATCAAAAAGTCATATGCACCCCAAAATTGTACCACTCAAACCGTCATCTCATAATGAAAAAAAATGAGCCCCTACATAAGACATTCATTCAAAAAATAAAAAAAAATATGGCTTTCAGAATATGGAGACACTAAAAAAGCAATTTTAAAAAAAATGCTTTATTATGTAAAACTGAAACAAACAACCAAAAAAAGTAGTCATATTTCGCATTGTCGCATCCGTAACAACCTGCTCTATAAAAATAGCTCCTGATTTAACCTGTCAGGTGAACGTTGTAAATAACAAAAAATAAAAACAGGGGCAAAACAACTATTTTTTGTTAAAATATAGGGGGGGTTCAGCCTGCACAACCCTATGCAGGTGCACATTGCTATGGCGAAATACAGATACAAACGAAAAAACACAAATGCAATCGCACTCTGCAAACCAGCACTCTGTCCTGCCTTTATGCTGGATGTTGAATAAGGCATTTGTGTAGATTTTGGCCAAAGCGTAATAAGCCACTCACCACGTCAAGGTCGCCTTCATGAGTGGCCCCTAACACTAGTTCCTACCTGTTATGGGCCACACAAAGTATAATATAGAGCAACCAAAAATCATCTGTACCCTAAAATACTACCAACAAAACTGCCACCTTATCCCGTAGTTTCCAAAATGGGGTCACTTTTTTGTAGTTTCTACTCTAGGGGTGCATAAGGGGGTCTTCAAATGTGACATGGCAAGTTTAAATTATCCCAGCGAAATCTGCCCTCCAAAACCTATATGGCGTTCCTTTCCTTCTGTGCCCTGCCGTGTGGCCATACAGCAGTTTTTGACCACATATGGGGAGTTTCTGTAAACTACAGAATCAGGGCAATAAATATTGAGTTTAGTTTGGCTGTTAATCCAGGCTTTGTTAGCATAAAAAAATGATTAAAATGGGAAATCTGCCAAAAAAGTGAAATTCTGAAATGTCATATCCATTTTCAATTAATTCTTGTGGAACACCTAAAGGGTTAACAAAGTTTGTAAAATCTGTTTTGAATACCTTGAGGGGAGTAGTTTCTAAAATGAGGTCACATTTTGGGAGTTTCTACTCTAGGGGTGCATCAGGGTGGCTTCAAATGGGACATGGTGTCCAAAAAACAGTCCAGCAAAATCTGCCTTCCAAAAACCATACAGTCATGTGAAAAAATTAGGACACCCTTTGAAAGCATGTGGTTTTTTGTAACATTTTTAATAAAAGGTTATTTCATCTCCGTTTCAACAATACAGAGAGATTAAAGTAATCCAACTAAACAAAGAAAAGTCTTTTCAAGATCTTCTGTAAATGTCATTCTACAAAAATGCCTATTCTAACTGAGGAAAAAGATAGGACACCCTCACATGTATTCCCTCTTAAATTGGCTCAGATCTCACAGGTATATCACACCAGGTGCACATAATTAGTAGATCGTTACTCTGCATGTTGAATGAGGCTTGCCCTATTTAAACCTCAGACATTTAGTTTGGTGTGCTCCTGACTGTTGAAGTGAGAGTGAGCACCATGGTGAGAGCAAAAGAGCTGTCAGAGGACTTCAGAAAAAAGATTGTAGCAGCCTATGAGTCTGGGAAGGGATTTAAAAAGATCTCAAAAGATTTTGAAATCAGCCATTCCACTGTCCGGAAGATAGTCTACAAGTGGAGGGCTTTCAAAACAACTGCCAACATGCCCAGGACTGGTCGCCCCAGCAAGTTCACCCCAAGAGCAGACCGCAAGATGCTAAAAGAGGTCTCCAAAAACCCTAAAGTGTCATCTCGAGAACTACAGCAGGCTCTGGCTACTGTTGATGTAGAAGTACATGCCTCTACAATCAGAAAGAGACTGTACAAGTTTAACTTGCATGGGAGGTGTGCAAGGAGGAAACCTTTGCTTTCCAAGAGAAACATCGAGGCCAGACTGACATTTGCCAGAGATAAAGTTGACAAAGACCAGGACTTCTGGAATAATGTTCTTTGGACAGATGAGTCCAAAATTGAATTATTTGGACACAACAGCAGAGGACATGTTTGGCGTAAACCAAACACAGCATTCCAAGAAAAGAACCTCATACCAACTGTGAAGCATGGAGGTGGAAGTGTCATGGTTTGGGGCTGCTTTGCTGCAGCAGGACCTGGTCAGCTCACCATCATAGAATCCACGATAAATTCTATTGTGTATCAAAAGGTGCTTGAAGAACATGTCAGACCATCAGTTAGAAAATTAAAGCTGAAGCGGAACTGGACCATGCAACATGACAATGACCCAAAACATACTAGTAAATCAACCAAAGATTGGCTGAAAAAGAAGAAATGGAGAGTCCTGGAATGGCCAAGTCAAAGTCCAGATTTGAATCCCATTGAGATGCTGTGGGGTGACTTGAAAAGGGCTGTACGTGCAAGAAACCCCTCAAACATCTCACAGCTGAATAAGTTCTGCATTGAGGAGTGGGGTAAAATTTCCTCAGACCGATGTCGAAGACTGGTAGATGGCTACAAGAACCGTCTCACTGCAGTTATTTCAGCCAAAGGAGGTAACACTCGCTATTAGGGGCAAGGGTGTCCTATCTTTTTCCTCAGTTAGAATAGGCATTTTTGTAGAATGACATTTACAGAAGATCTTGAAAAGACTTTTCTTCAGTTTTCTTTGTTTAGTCGGATTACTTTAATCTCTCTGTATTGTTGAAACGGAGATGAAATAACCTTTTATTAAAAATGTTACAAAAAACCACATGCTTTCAAAGGGTGTCCTAATTTTTTCACATGACTGTATGGCATTCCTTTCCTTCTGTGGCCATACAGCAGTCAGGGCAATAAATATTGAGTTTAGTTTGGCTGTTAATACAGGCTTTGTTAGCATAAAAAAAATGATTAAATGGGAAATCTGCCAAAAAAGTGGAATTCTGAAATTTCATCTCCATTTTCCATTAATTCTTGTGGAACATGGAACACCTACAACAATGTTTTTAGAATCAGTCTTTAATACCTTGAGGGGTATAGTTTCTAAAATGAGGTCATTTTTGGGTGGTTTCTATGTAAGCCTCACAAAGTGACTTCAGACCTGAACTGGTCCTTAAAAAGTGGGTTTTGGAAATTTTCTGAAAAATTTGAAGATTTGTTTCTAAACTTATAAGCCTTCTAACATCCCCAAAAAATAAAATGGCATTAACAAAATGATCCAAACATGAAGTAGACATATGGGGAATGTAAAGTAATAATAATTTTAGAAGGTATCACTATCTGTTTTAAAGGGAACCTGTCACCTCCAAAAGTGATATAAAACTTCCAGCATTACCTTATAGCAGGAGGGGGCGGGGAAAAGGCGGGCATTGCTTGACTTGAAGCAAGGAGGCCGCTGCCTCCTTGACTTCAAGTACACTGCAAACAGAGCGCTCAGGAAGATTAAAAAAGCATTTTTCTGAAGTATGGATTAACGAATTTCTGGTTCACACACATGATCAGTTACAGACTGGGGGCTGCTATAAGGTAATGCTGGCAGTTTTATATCACTTTTGGAGGTGACAGGTTCCCTTTAAAAGCAGAGAAATAGAAATTTGGAAAGTTGCTAATTTTTCTAAATTTGGGGTACATTTGGCATTTTTTTATAAATAAAAATGAAATATTTTTATTCAAATTTACCACTGTCATAAAGTACAATATGTGATGAGAAAACAATCTCAGAATGGCTTGGATAAGTAAAAGCGTTTTTAAGTTATCCCCTTATAAAGTGACACATGGCAGATTAGCAAAATTCAGTCTGGTCCTTAAGGTGAAAAATGGCCCAGTCTTTAAGGGGTTAAACATATACAACTTTGAAAAGTGCAAAGGAACACCAAATGTTGCAAAATTGACCAACTGTTGCAGTACATGCAGCAATCGCCATGACTTACAATTTTTTTAAGCCACAAAACTAACATATTTGATTTACTAAATGTCCACCACAGTGTCTTTTATTAAAAAGGGGTTTTCCAGGAGTTCAATATTGATGACCTATGCTGAGAATAGAAAAGTAATGATGATTTGGAGCAGCACCCACGGGCCTTATCAACTACCGGAATGCAACAGCCTGTCCACGACTGCAGACCCCCAGTTGTCCACAGATCAGCAATCAAATAACAGGTGACGGCAGCATCTCCAGACGATCTTTATTCATCGTACGTCCATAAATATGTACAGAAAGAGCAATAAAGTGCAACATTTCGGCTACATAGTAGTCTTTTTTAAGCAGCTTGAAAAAAGCTACTACGTAGCCGAAACATTGCACTTTATTGCTCTTTCTGTACATATTCATGAACGTAAGATGAATAAAGATCGTCTGGAGATGCTGCCGTCACCTGTTGTTTGATTGCTATGCTCAGAATAGGTAATCAATATGTCATTGGTGGTGGTCTGACTCCTGAAGAGCCTGCGAAGCTCTGGTGAATGCTGCCGTCTCCTCACAGCTTACCAAGCACAGCGCCTTACATTGTATAGTGGCTGTGCTTGGTATTGCAGCTTAGACCTATTCACTTGAATAGGACTGGACTGCAAATAGGCCATGTGGCCAATGAACACGATGAGCGGGTGCTGGGAAACAGATCTCCAATGAGTCTTCCCAGAAAACTCTTTAAAAGACTCTGTCATCATAACTGGTTTATCCTTAGTATCTATCACCAAAGAAATAATCAGTAATTGAGATTGTAATTTACCTTCTATTACCATTTTTTTTATAAAAAGCCTTTTCCGGTAGGAAAGCAGTTCTCTGTCATTGATGTTGCTGATTGCTTAGAAAACAGTAGGTGCAATGTAACATGAGCGTGACCTTTGGCTGGTATACTAGATAATTAGATATCACAGTTGTATTATGTACAGATTTCATTCTGAATCGCTCCCTTTGTGAGCAGGCACAGCAGAGGCAGGTTCCTGCTGTTGTCCTACGAGATTATCATTAAAAAGTACAGTAATAAAATATTACAAAAAAGAGCTGCAGGACATGGAGAGGAGGTCAAAGATGATCGTTTATTTCTTTGTTCTTGATAATATTTAAACAATCCAGATCCATTGTGGGGGGAGCAGAAACTTCTGTGCAATGCTTGAAAAAAGCACCATGGATGCCAATACTTAAAGGGGTTGCGTCACAAAACATATTCTACATTTTTCAAACCAGCACCTGGATCTGAATACTTTTTCAATTGCTTATAATTAAAAATTTAGTATACCCACTGAGCTATTCAATAAAATGTATTTGTATAGCGCCACCTGCTGTTTGTTCTTTTCCTTATTTCTCGTCCACCTCACTGAGCTGGACGAACATGCTCAGTTTAAATCTCCATTCATTGCTCCAATTGTTCTGCTAGATTCTCTTCAACCTGGCGGTGCAAGGGGTGTCTCCTTTCTCTTGCAACTCTCTCCCTTTAACTGTCACAGCTTCTAACAGAAGATACGGCTGGCGACAGTTGAAGATTTAAACTGAGATCGTGTGACCACCTCATTAAGTTGGACATGAAATAAAGAAAAGCAGCAACAGCAGGTGGCGCTATACAAATACATTTTTAATTAGATACAATCTTTAAAGGGGTTTTCTCATCTCAGACAATGGGGGCATATTGCTAGGATATACCCCCATTGTCTTATAGGTGCGAGTCCCACCACTGGGACCCGCACCTATATCTGGAACGGAGCCCCAAAAGTGAAGGAGAGCGCACTGTGCCTGTGCAGCTGCCCTCCATTCATTTCTATGGGGCCGCTGAAAATAGCCGAGCGCTGGCTCGGCTATTGCCATCTGCCCTATAGAAATGAATGGGAGCATGGGCCGCGCATGCGTGGCACGCTCCCATTCACTTCTATGGGAGAGGTGGTGGACGGACCCCGGGAAATCTGGGGTCCTCCACCCACAGCGCTCCCCACTCCGTTCTCGATATAGGTGCGGGTCCCACCGCTGGGACCCGCACCTATCAGACAATGGGGTCATATCCTAACGATATGCCCCCATTGTCTAAGATGGAAATACCCCTTTAATTAGATACATTTACAAAAAAAGTAGCAAGCCCTAGATGTTGCTTTGCTTAGTTCAAGACGCCAAAACATGCTTTTAGACTTCCTTTAAATACTGTAAACCAGGATTCATAATCTGCTCATCATCCTATGTCCTACATCCAAGTCATTTTTCTATTCACTCCCGATATTTATAGATTTTAATTCTTTATAAGGGCTCAAAGGGTCTCTTACGGCTGTGCCCACCAGGACGGAGGGAAATGGATGACAAAGCCGGGATGTTGGGCACAGGCCTGTATGTGTGCTGATGTGTACTATAAGGATATACAATTGTTGCTGATTTGTCTAAAGGAAGGCTGCTTTTCCAGCGAGCCTGCCAAATATGCATTTAATGAGAGAACCGCTCAGCATTATTTCCAATATTACAACTTCTACTCATCTCACATGTAGCTGATCGGTCTCTTTGGCAGTCAGTTATACCATAATATACGGCTCATTACCCATAGATTTGAGTTGTAAGTCTGGGGATATTACAGCGTCGGGGGGACGTGTCATTACTGCAGAAGGAAACTGCTGGTGTAGCAGCTGGTAACGGGGAGCGTCACTTCTGTACAGGACGGACAATAATTATATCGACTGCATTACTGTGAGTGACAATGAAACACATTTGTCAAGCAGAAATGAAGTGTTTCTAAGGGCCATCGTCATGAGGCGTCAGTAGCAGAGTTAAAACTTCTTTTTTTCAGCAGGTCAGATCGACATTAACGTTCCCATTACTGACTAAATGATGTCACTGAAAAGAGTAAAAACAGGCACAAAGAAAAAGTGCAGTATCTAAATGGATTTTTGTGCTAGAAACTAGGATTTTGCATGTATTTACATCTATATTATTTATACTATGTCCCTGTGCTTGTGTTCGTTGCAAGGCAGCATCACTACTAAATTTGGCTCTATCTTCGTCTCAGACAGTCCAAAAGAAGTAAGTGGAGCAGTAGTTACGCAGGTGCGCTAGAGTTCAATTCACATAGGAAACTGAGGACCTCCATTCTCATAATCACTGGGGGGTTCCAGTGGTCTGACCCCCTGTGGACTCATCCATGGTACTGAATTCGGGCATATAGAAAGCTGTGATTAAAAAAAGAAATAAATAACGGACTCATCCCACTCACAACTATGCCAGGTGGCACGGTTACAATTATTGCTTCTAGATGGCGTGCAACCAGTTATTACAGTCTCCTTCATGTACATTTTCTTTTCAAACTTTTTCTCCAAGAATTTCAAGAATTTTCATGTCCTATAGAGCAATCTCTTGGAAAACCACTATAAAAATGGCAAACCGACCACCAAAAAAGCAAAAAAAAAAAAGCCACCAAAATGTCACAGAAAACAAATTGTATAGGTTTAAAATATCATTCTTCAGTCTTGACCTTAAAGGGGTTGTTGGGGTTATTAAAATTGGAGGCCTGTTCATAAGATAGACCGTCAATATAAGGTCTATCAATGGGGGCAGTGCCATAACCAGATACCACTGGGCCCCACAGCAAATTATTAAATACCCCCAGCAACTTCTTCGCAACCCCCTCCTCCCATGCACCCCTCACTCCTGTGGCTAGTCTAGATAGCTCTCTCAGACGAGGCCCGGCAGCTGCTCAATCCGTTTCCTACAGTGTCACTGTATATAGTGTCATGACAGTAAAATCTTTTAGTCCTTCTACTGGGTGGGCCCCTTCTGAGTTTGGGCCCCAAAGCAGCTGCTTCCCCTATAGCTACGCCCCTTGATAGGGGTCCCACTGTCAGTGGCCCTGGCGATCAGCTGTTTAAAGGTACTGTATGTCGGCCCTTTGTCCCTCTGGTGAACTGTGCGGCTTTCTCATTGATTATATGGCCACATAGTGCACAATGCAATATATTTAGTCCAGTTTCAAAGAATCGTATCCAGTCCGGGAAACACACTACATGTGGGAATAGTGTTTCCCAGACTAAAAACTACCCTTCTAAGGTTAACTCACAGCATCATAATGATTTAAGAGGCTAAGAATTCCCATCTCACCACAGGTCAACTGAACTGTAGTCACATAATGCCATGACTACTGTTCAGTAGACCTGCGGTCAGGAAGGAACTGCATCAAAAATCATTATGATATTAAGAGTTTGCTTGACTGTTTAGCTGCTCCCACACAAATTGTGTTTCCCGGGCTGAATATGGTTGTGTGAAACTGACCTTAATTGCAGCTATGTCCCATTCACTTGTAGGGTAGAAAGATGCAATACTAATCACAACGGCTATTAAATGTATGGCATTGTGTAGTATTGGGCAAGTATAATCATTGAGAAGGCCTTAGTGTTCGCCTGAGGGTCGTGGGCCCTTCAAACAGCCAAAAGTCAGACCCCCACCAATTTAACATTGATGGCCTATCTTAAGGATCAGCCTTTCATTTTAAAACTCTGACTAACTCCTTTAGTGAAGCATGTCCCTACACAAAAATGCCATGAAAAACATCTTTTTAACAAAAATGTTTTATGTAAAACCAGCTTAAGGGGAAGTTATCGCCTAGATTTTTTTCCTACAGTTTTAAACTAGCTAGTGAAATGTATGATTTCTTTTATCATCTTTTTATTTTCTGATTGTATATTTTTTTTAAAATTCTCTATTAATCTCTATTAAAGTGGTTTTCTGTGTTTTATACAGTCGACCTATCCTCTGGATAGGTCATTAGTATTTCATCGGTAGGGGTCTGACATCTAGGACCCCCAAAGATCAGCAGTTTTAGAAGGCACTGGCGCTCACAGTAGTGCTGTGGTCTTCTCTCAGCTCACCAAGCAAAGCGCCGTACATTGTATAGCGGCTGTGCTTGGTATTGCACCCAGCCCCCTTCACTTCAGTGGTTCCTAGGCTATGTGACTGATGAATGTGATGCTACAAGGCCTAGAATAATCTGCTAGAAGGCTGTGGCACTACTTTGAGTGTTGTGCCTTCTGAAAGGTGGAAGTCAGTCCTGTAAATAGGTAATCAGTAGAAAAGTCTCAGGAAAAAAAAAAAAACACCTTTTAACAGCACTTCAGAGATATGCTTAATAGGTCATCACAGACATAAGAAACCGCTTTTGCAAGTAAACAGCCATATTTTCTAACCTTATACATTCCCTTTTTAAGGAGTCAAAATTGTTAAGGGGTTATCCCACTTATTAAATAAAAAATCTGGAGTAATGCAGACCTGTATATTAACTGTATCATAAAAATACAAGAACACTGTTCTGCAGTGTAGTTTTCACAATTTACCTTAATCATCCCTCTGCAGTTCTGGTCTCTTCAGTTTCTGTGGGAGGGCAGCAGCTTGTCCCATGTGACATTCAAGCACCTTCATCTCCCATGAGTGCACTGCAGTCAGCTGTTAAACCCTTCTTCTCCTGCATAGAATACAGTCTCTTATGTAAAGCCCCAGAGATACATATGGTATGTGATGCCCCCACAATTTCCTTCTCCGCTGTCTAGAGAGATATAGCTGTATATTTCTATGGATTTAGAAGTAGAGATGAATGAAAGAAAGGTGTTTGTACCGCTGCACCATGAGATCACTATGACAGCAATGAAAAGTGATTTGAGTCCACCACTAGAAAGTGCATATGAGTCCACCACTAGAAACATAGAATGTGTCAGCAGATAAGAACCATTTGGCCCATCTAGTCTGCCCAATATACTGAATACTATGAATAGCCTCTTATATGAAGGATGGCCTTATGCCTATCCCATGCATGCTTAAACTCCTTCGCTGTATTTGCAGCTACCACATTGCAGGAAGGCTATTCCATGCATCCACTACTCTATCAGTAAAGTAATACTTCCTGATATTACTTTTAAACCTTTGCCCCTCTAATTTAAAACTTTGTCTAGACACTAAATGCATGAGAAGGTGGAACTGAATTTCAGCCAAAGGACGAACAGCAGGGGGCGTTACCAAGGGAAAATGTAATGTGCATTAAAAAATTAACAATACTTTTAATGCATGTAGATTGTAATAAAACTTCATATGAAATGCCCTATTAATAGTAATCCTTCTCATGAGATAACCCCTTTCATTTCTGTCAGCTGAATATTATAGTTTTTGTCCCGGGATTTAAAAGCTATGCCTCTGGCTATCACTGTGAATGAAGAGCACTTATGCTATAAATCAGCAATGGTCAAAAAAAAGCGTATAGAGTCAGGTAGTTCAAGAACTTTAACTATGATGAATGCACCCGTGGCAAACTTTCCAAAACTATCTGCCTGTGCAGACTGTGACTGACTGTCACGACTTTGCTGACCTTGTCCAGGAGGATAGGCTCATCATTTTTATGGACATCCTTAAACCTAATCCCAGAAATGAGTCTGCCGCACCCATTACTCCGTAAAAACAAACAGCAGACACAGAACGCCATGCAAATTATGCTGGAAATGTGTAAATGCTAGAGATATTATTTTATAATAAGGATGTGTATGGGGAATATTGCCAGTAGCTCAGATGAAGGTCAACTCGGTATTTCCAATCATTAAATTATTTGTACAGCAGATGTGATTTGGTTACCTTCATTTTGTACCAGAAGGCACAAAACAGTATGAGATCGAAGCCTGAGCATGTTTTCCTCCTGCGGAGAAATGTCTAGCGCTTCCTCATCACTTAAAGATTTTTAGTGAAGTTTTATCAATAAAGAGTCATCAGTATCCAAAAAGTAAGCTGTCCTTAAATGTCACTCCATCATTTTCAGTTCCTCAGTAAGAAAACACTTAAATCCTGTCCTTTCTTTGCCATTTCTTAGTGAAATGCAGATAGATACTTAAAGAGGACCTGTCACTATTCCTGACAAGTCTGTTTTAGTAACTACTTGCAATCTCCATGTACTAACAATTCCGAAGCATCTTTTCTGATGGCTCTGTGTAAGGATAAGAGAATTGATTCGTAATTAATTGGGTTCCTTACAGATTTCGCAAAAATGTATCTACCAAACAAACCCAAAGTTTTTCCGGTTCGCTTCAGATGAATCCAGTAAAATGGCACATGGCACCATTCTACTGCATATGTTGGCTGGAAAAATCACGAGGGAGGAAGAAGAAAGATGCTCACATGACCCTGGGAGAAAGTGGGGGGCTTGCACAGATTGGCTCAGTGGCTGGAAAACAGCCCCATTATCTAATCGGGGTGCAGTAGGCAGGGAGATGTCTGTGCAGAAAGAGAAGTATGACGGTAACGTACACTACACACAGGGGGGAGGATAGTGACCACTGCACTCCACCCTCACTCCTGGCCCTGCCTACTTGCCTCGCAAGTCCTAATGACAGGGGACAACTAGACGGCAGTCCCTAACTTAGAATACGTGCAGGGAAGACAGACAAGACAAATAACGGAATGTGAACGAACTGGGTCAATACCTAGAGAGCTACACAATACTAAGGAATGAGCAAAGAATAGTCAGGAAAGCCGAGGTCAAATACCAGGAGAGAACTGAAGTACAACAGGAGTCTGCAAAGAATCGTCAGGTGGAAGCCGGGGTCGGGATACCAGGAGAGATGCGCAGTACACGAGGAGCAGGCAAAGGATCGTCAGGTGGAAGCCGGGGTCGGGATACCAGGAGAGATGCGCAGTACATGAGGAGCAGGCAGGGAATCGTCAGGGAACACAGGAGCAGGTAAGTATGCAGGAACAAAACAATCACCAGATACCTAAAAATTAACAGGCAACCTGTGGCCAGCAGGCTGCCTGTATTTATAGTGGGGAGTCAGGGTCATGTGACATGGCCAGCGTCACATGACCGACAGACAGACAAATCGAGCACCGAGTGATCAGCTTGGTGCTCAAGGCAGACCTAGGAGCAGGGAGCCTTCCAGCTAGCAAAGCTGCCCTGGGAACGAGGCCAAACACAGATCCTCGCTCCCTAAGCTAAGCAGCAGGTCTGCGGCTGATGGGAGACCGAGTGCGCCTTTGGTGCCCCGTGACAAGAAGAACATTGTTCTTTATTGAGCTGTTGATGAAGGTGGATGGGTCTATGCAGTGTTTGAGAGAAAACGATTTTACATAGAACACATTATACAGAGACACAAGCAAGCTTCCATTTTAGTGTAAAAGGGACTGTGTCGGAAAAGAACAGAAATAAGTAATTGGCAGACTTTGATCAGGGAAAGCAGTTTGAGGAATTGAGAGGCTGGGCACACTGCTTAATACAACTGTTGCTGCAGCATCTCATTCTATCAGTTCTGCATTAAAAAAAAAACTGCCAGCTGCAGGAAAAAAAAAATATATTTTTTCCATTTCATTTGAACAGAGAGACTTAAAAAAAGATTCAGATTAGGCTTATTGCCAGCACAGCACACCAAGAATAATAAGCAATTGCACAATTTCTTAAACCATTTTTTTTTTTACGCATTGTGTTACAGAAAAAGCATTTTACCGCAATAACATAATTTTATAATAGTGAAATTAAATGCAAATTACACTGTGAACAGAAATATTGCCACCTTTCCTACATTGTTATATTGGTGGTGTGGAGGAGGTGGATAATCACATTGCAAGTTTGCAACTTGTTTCTTAACAGTAAAGAAAGGTCTTTTTTCAACTTGCATTTTTAAACGCAAATAACACAGTAGACAGAAATATTACTGCCCTTTCCTGCATTGTTATTTTGGTGTTTAAAATAACAAGTTTGCAACATGTGTTTTGATACTAAAGAAAGGTCTTTTTTGAACCTGCCTGTGTTTTTAAACTCAAATGACATAGTAGGTAAAAATCTCACTGACACCGATACTGCAATATTCCCAAAGAAAATTGTCAATAGCAGTGTTCAGTGTGTTTGCAGACGGGGAATTACATTTAATTGCCCCTCTGCCTTTAAATTACAGGAAACAAACTTGCAGTTTTGCTATAACTGTTCCATAATTTTTGTGACTTTGTACCAAACCCGTGACTTTTAATTTTGGCGTTTTCATTAGGCCCTATAAAAAAAATTTCTTTAACACAGAAGAGTTCAAAATTAAAGACCTGAGCCTTGTCCTCTCAGAGGTAGAATGTGGTTAGCAGCACTAGCCATCCAAGCAATAGTAGCAGTGGTAAACCACAGTTCTCCTGGGAAAAAGAGGCTCACTTCTCCTCCCAATCACAACAAGATAATGGGGAAGTAACCTCCTTCTGCTTCCCCTCCTTGTAGCCACAGAGAAGCCTTTCCGTTGCATCCTCTCTGTCTTCACTGTCACCTCCTAGTGAGGCATCTTCATTTTTCCTAAGAAGAGGCAACAAAATCCCACCATGCACTATGGCAGATAGTCAAAAGATCCCCCTGTTGATGATCTGTGACAGAGCAGTCAGCATTTAAACTGCCATGAATAGGAGGTTCAGTGGGAGGCGGGGGACCCCATGCATAGCTGTAGGGACTATAGATAGCCAAAACCTCCAAAAGAACTGGCTGGCCTAGATCTTCTATTGTGGCCAGCTTGGGAACTGGTGTTGCCGCTGATACTGTGGCCGCATGCTCAAAATATGCCAGACCCAGGCTAAGCTCAGCTGTCACTAGCTCTATGTGAGCATCTGTCATATGGTCTTTTTTCTCCACAAGGCTGGACCACAAAACCACAGCCATATGCAAGATCTACAGGATTAAAATAAATTAAAATGGGCATTTAAACACAAACATAGGTACCAGGGCTCTTTTGCAGCACATCAGCATCTCCGGATCACAAAAAAATCTGAATCATAACAAGTTTGTCCTTCTTCTCCTGGTCTTTTGTGGCAGCCAGTCCATGGCCCCAATCAGTACAGTGTCCTTGCCATTATCAGCTGCTTCTTCTCTTGCTTAGACTCCTCCTCCGTGTCCTACGCTCTATCATGAGACATGGAATGTGTATCCCTTAGAAGAAAGCTATTTGCGACCAGCTTATATGGAAGCTGAACTCCCACCTGGCCAAGTTGCTGGAGGTTCATTTGCTATTGTACCACTAAGTTGTGTTAAATATGGTGCACTTCCGTGCCTTCATCCAAATGTAATTTTTCTGAGCTCTGGCCCAGGGCAGTGTTTTGGGACTTTTTGCCAAGCATGCAAGAGTACCACTGCATGCCAAAAAATGGACTCTCACAGTAGCGCACTTTTGCACCTTCGCCCAAATTTAATTTTTCTAGGCAGTGTGGTGGAACTTTTCCAAAAAAAGATAAAAAAGCATGGATCACACATCCACATGGCTTATGCATTTTGAAAATGTATTCTAATACCTTATGGACAGTATGTTTATTATGGGACTATATACTATTAATTGTGCAGAGAAGCAATGATAAATCAGTGCATAGAATGTTGATGTGCAATCTATGGTTTTCTTTTTTTAGTAGTGAGACTTTTTGGCAAGAAAGCAAAAGTGCCACCACATTGCAAAAAATTTACTCTTGTCAGTCTGCAAATGTGGCACACTTCGGTAGCTTTGCCCAAATGCAATTTTTCTGGGATCTGGCCCGGTTGGTGTGGTGGGGATTTTTCGTCAAGCAAGTAAGAGTACCACCACATTCCAAAAATTGATCTATTTGGTCTGCAAATGTGGCACACCTCTGCACCTTAGCTCAAACTTTCTGGACTCTGGCCTAGGTGGTGTCAGTGTGATAGGACTCATGGCCAGACAAGCAAGAGTACCACTACATTGGAAAAAAATGGAATCTCTTCAGTCCATAAATCTGATGCACTTCTATGCCTTGCCTAAAATTAAATTTTTCTGGGTTGTGGTCCAGGCAATGACAGTGTGGAGGAACTCTTGGCCAGACAAGCAAGAGTACTGCTGCAGGAAAACAAAAATTGACTATCGCTTTGTGGCAAACAATGTTGGTGGGGCGCAAAAATGATACCAGATTGAGGAGGAAAGAATAAAGTGATGGAAAAGGATCTAACAAGATTTTGGTGTAAAAGACTAAGGTGGTAAATAGGCTGAGAGCCTAGTAAGAAGAATTACACCCTAGATAATGGGCAAACCGTATGGAATAAGAAGTGAAACTAGGCAGTAATCACATATAATAGTAAATATTAATATAAAAAAATTACATGATAAAGTAAATTAATAAAATAATAGAAAGCCAGGTGAGTCCAGGGACTTATTTCACCGGGGAGGAGGGCGAACAGGATAAACTCAAGACACCTGTCCCCCTAACCTCCCCTGCCAAAATCGCCTGTAAGATGAATATATAACCCTCCCATGGAAGTCCTCAAGCTCACCTGTTCAACAAGGACGGGGTGTATATTCATGAGTTTTTCCTGTCTGCTCTCCTCCCCGTTCTATCCCATACAGTTGGTACAACTCATTCATTAGAGTACCCTGAAAACATGCCCCCTGGACCAAATATATCCACGTGGACACCCGAACACCTGCATAAACTCTTTGCAGACCGCTTCAGCGGCCGACTCTGCCATCTGGTCTTTGGTGGGTACAGCCACCCCATACTTTTTCTGAAATGATCTGGCATGACTAAACAGAATGAGTGTCCCGAGGTAGAGTACCCAATCTGTACGTAATCGATCATTAGAAGCTCTAGGGGCGCTGAGGTCTGGATGGCCTGGACAGGAGCTGTTCAGTTCTCTTACTCAGCCCGCAGGGTCGACACTTAAGATATGCCTCAGCCTCCATTTCTGCTAGATCTGGACAGTATACCAGCCATTAGAGCCACTTGAACGTTTTGTCGCTCCCGAAATGGGTGCCCCTCTAATCGGCTTCCTGGGCTGCCTCCGGTCCCAATTACATGGCGCTGACAATCTGTTGCCGGTACTGCAGCTCTGACTGTAAGTATATGGTTCGACATAGGAGGCCCTGGGTAACAGTCAGCTTATCCCACTGCCTCAACAACGTTTGGCCCTCTGGAGCCAGACGGGCCCGCTCTTCTGGCCGAGGCCAGAACTTGGTCCGGATCCATTCTTTCACTTTTCACAGGTCCGGGCAGCCATTCTGGACTCTCTCCCAATCAGCCAATGTCTTTCCCCGCACCATGTACATCCCGGACGCCACCCCACTTGAATGTGCCACGTCCTGGAACATGGGTAATCAACCAAGGTCAGGAGTTTCAGTGTTCTCTAGCTCTTCATCGGCACTCTGAGTTGACAACCCTACAGGGACTCGGGAGAGTGCATCGGCGTTGCCATTCTCCCTACCTGACTGGAGCTTGATGCGGTAATGGTACTTAGAAAGGCAAGCAAACCACCTTTGCTCAAGCGCACCGAGCTTGGCATTCTCCAGATGTGCTAATGGGTTGTTGTCCGTCATCACGGTCACCTCTGCACCTGTCAGATACGCCACGAACCTTTCGGTCATGGCCCACACCAGTGCCAGTTTAGCCCCTTAGGGACCAGGCTCATTTTCACCTTAAGTACAAGGCAATTTTTTGCAAATCTGACCAGTGTCACTTTTTTCGTCACATATATGTTTTTTTGTCACATATTGTACTTCATGACACTGGTAAAATGGAGTAAAAAAAAATCTTTTTTATTTATAAAAAATATCAAATTTGCAAATTTCCAAGTTTCAATTTCTCTACTTCTATAATACTTAGTAATACCTACAAAAATAGTTATTACTTTACATTCCCCATATGTCTACTTCATGTTAGGATCATTTTGGGAATGACATTTTATTTTTGGGGGATGCTACAAGGCTTAGAAGTTTAAAATTAAAAAAATAAAAAATTAAAAAAACAACTTTTTAGGGACCAGTTCAGGTCTAAAGTCACTTTGTGAGGCTTACATAATACACCCAAAAATGACCCCATTCTAGAAACTGTCGGGGTGTCCCTTTGATAGGCCTCTACAGCATAGGTCAGGCTGATCTCCTATCTGGCTGTAGTGTGAAACTCCTTTGTTGAGGAATATCCCCTTCGGACACATAAACTTTGGCCAGCAAGGTATTCTGAGAAATGGTTAACTTGCAGTCTTCAACATTGATGCAGCATATGGGCACACATCCATCCTTCACAACAGTGAGGGACGGGGTACCAGTGGGCGAGTCTGCGTTTCCTCTTGGTAAGCGGGCTCAATCAGGCCCTCCAGTCCATTCAATTGTCGTCCAGCCCCCACCAGCAACATCAATATTTGTTCTTGCCGAGGTGGGATCTTCACTGGGGTCCTCCGCGGCTCCTTCATGTGTCCAATGGGCCGACTGGACATGTTGCTCTTTTGCAGACTTCAGCTTCTCACCATCTGCTGTAGAACCTTCTGGGTCGGCCGGTGTGTGGTAGCCCATTGCCAATACTTTGGCCCTACTTTGGCATAGAGTTGATGGTCTAGGTCTCTCAGCACGTTCATACCTAGCGTTGCGTCCATCCCTCTCCAGGACGAATGGTCCACCAGCACGACCCCCTTCTTGCTTACGTCTTGCCCAAACAGCCAGACCAGCATCCAGACTATCCCTCAGACGTCCATCTCTCTGTTATTGGCAGCCATCAACCTGACGCTCCCATCTTCCGGCTCCATCATATGTCCGAAGTGTCTTTCGAAAAACTCCAGAGGCATAAGGGTGCACTCTGACCCTGTATTAACTAGGCAGTGTACCTTCTGGCCTTCCAACTTGGCTTCCATAACAGGCTGCTGGCATACAGGTCGTGTTCCTCATGCATAGGGCTTAGCTTATGGTGTACCACCGTAGCACGCCCAGCTACTGATGCGGTCGAAAGTTTAACGTTGGCTCAAACTTCATCTGTTCGGGGAACTCTCTGCCAATATGGCCATACTGTCAACAAGCCGAGCAGAGGGGACCTCTTTTGACATGCCCCCGCACCTGGTTATCCTGGGTATAGTGGCGTGGGGTGCTGGAGTCATTTCCGGAGGCCGGGGAGATTCTGCCTTCATCTGGGACACTTCCAGCCGAAGTTCTCTCAATTCTGTCTGCAGGGCCTGGACCACATCCTTTAAAGACTCTGAGTCTTCAGATACAGACCGACCTCCTGTAGCATGGGTGCTACTCACTACTCTCACTGCCGCAGGCATGTGCTCTTCCTCTCTCTCCAAGGCGGCTAGGTAGACGATGTAGAATGTCGTGTTGGTCGTCGTCCGGGTCATCTCTTGAAATTTGTCCTGTAAGAACTTGTCGGAGAGCCCTACTATAAACTGGTCTATTAGTAGCCGGTCCACCTTCAGGAAAGGCCCCCATGGCCTCAGTGTCTCGCCGCTGTATTTAATTTAGCGTCTCCTGTAAGGCATTGGAGTACTGCATCAGGGTCTCGCCCTCTCGCTGTGGTCGGTTGAAGAAGTGGTTCCGCAACTGCGCTAATTTAGCACGCCCCCCCCCCCCCCCCCCGGCTCTCTCCAGCAGGGAGAATATTTTTTTTAGGGCGTCTCTCTCGGATTTGGGCCTTACCATCACTGTCCATGTGACGTCACACAGCACGGCACCCTCTGATGGATGTAGGAGGAAAATGCTGTAATTTATCTACTGGCAGGCACAACTAAACTAACTGCCACACCTGACCTGTTATTAGTCTAAAAAACACGAACAATTGTTTGGGTGCGTGGTACAGGCTCACCTGTGGTGCAGCACAGCAGCTTAAAATCTTACAGTGCTCTACAGTATTTCCCCTCCCATAACTGGTCCTGTAGCATGTGCCTGACTCTTCCTTATGCGCAAAACACCAGCCTGGCTTGAGTTTGTGGGGATTTATAAGCTCTCCAAGGTGAAATGTCCCTTTAAGTTATGGAGTCCTTGTGATGAACAGTACTAACAGTTGTGGCACAAACAGAAACCCTAACTAACTAACTACAGGTCTCGTCTCAGTCTCTAGGCGCCAACACTGTGATGAGGTGTGTGCATGATCTTACCGACCCGGGTCGGCTTTGCATCCGCTGGTAACTCCGAACAGAACAAACGTGTCTCCAACAAGCATGCGGTACCGCGGTGTATGTTACTTTGTTCCACTGCTTTCTTTAGCGTTCCTGGCCGCCATCTTCTTTTCTCTGGACAGGATAAGGGTCTTGGACACGATCAGCTTCACTCAGCTGCAGTTCTGGTCACTCTCACACCTGGATTCAATTACTCACACAGCTCCTTAGTCTCTGCTTCCAAGATAGCTGCCTCCTCTTCTTCTTCATGCTCTGACAACCACACCTCTCATATATATATGGAAAGCTGTGCCTAGGAAACAGCAGCATCTTATGGCCAAACAGCAGAACATCAGTCCAGAACATTTAATTTAATCCACACAGTGTTCAAACAATCAGAGCTGTTTCCCCATCTCACAATGGGACCAACACAGATGCCTTCAGCTGCCAAGCGCACATGTAACAGGTCAGCCAGTTTCATAGGTACAAATCTGTTGTGACAGATGCCCTTTTGCCAGTTGGTGTTAACTCACTGTGTCACGTGTCCTATCTCCTCTAAGGGTGTTGTCTAAGTGAACTCCTCGATCTTTACAGTACCCCTGATGGTGGGGATAGATTTCCCGCGGGGAACACAAGGTTGCTACCTCTTGAGGAGGATTGGCACACAAGGCATCTGGTCCAGGTCGACCAGGAGGTACCTGAGCAAGGTACCAGAGGTACAGACGTAGTTAGCAGGCTGAGTCGTAACCAGGAGCAACAGTGCAGGACCGAGGTCAAACAAGCAATAGGTCAGGGCAGGAGGCACAGGTACAGGTCAGGCAATCCGGGGAGGCAACAGGAGAGTCAAGACAAGCAGGCAGGGATCAAACAGGTAGCGGAGTCCAAAAACACAAGCACAAGTCAGGTACACAGGAACACAAGCAGAGAAAACAGCAACCTAGAAGGACACAAGGACCTTGATGCTGAGTCACTTATATATGTGCAGGAGGGCTAGGATTGGTCAGCAATGTCACATGATCTAGCCCATAAAGAATAGGAAGTGACGCACATTGGCCCTTAAGGAACTGCTGCAGCGAACAAGCAGCAAGCACACTGTGGCCAGGGCAGAAAGGAAACTGTGGAGCAGATCCCAGAACAATAGTACCTTCAAAGACAGAGCCCAGGACTGCAGCTGTGAATGGGGAAGCACTGGCAGCAGATCATTGCTGAACACGGCGCCCAGGACCGCGGCGGTAAGCAGGGGAACAGCAGCGCACAGCAGCCGCTGTTACACCTTTAAACATAATACTGGATGTAATAACAGCACTGGCAGCATCCACATTAGCTCCTCTTCTTTTTTTTTTATACATAAAACAGTTAGTACATCTGCCTTTTTTCAATCCCCAGCGACCATCTCCTAGTTACCATTATTTAAGGTCCTACATGCTCTGACTCTGCTTGTACATGTATTTTAGAGGTGTTATCCAGGAATTTTTTATTGATGATCAATCCACTGGCTAGGTCATCAATATCAAATCGACAGGGGGAAGGGGAGGGGGGGTTTGACACCCTGCAACCCTGTCGATCAGCTGTTAGAAGAGGCCAGCGCTCCATGAGCTCCTGCGGCCTCTTGCTAGACCATGTGACATCATCGTACATAGGTCACTTGGCATTGTTGCAGCTGTCCTATTCAAGTCAAAGGGGCTGAGCTGCAATACTATGCACAGCCACTATACAATATATGATGCTGTGCTTGGACAGCTGCCGGGAGCCATCTTATTGGCGGGGCTGCAGGGATATGAACCCCTGCCGATGTGATAGTGATGACCTATCCTGAGGATAGGTCTTCATTATCAATTCCTGGAAAACCCTTTTAAGAATGTTTTGGGACTTGTTTCTTTCTTCAGCTATGAATTGAGGGAAAGCAGACTTGTATTGTAACTTTGAAAATATTGGCACTGCAGCTGGAGGACCAAAAGGATCTGCTAGGATAGCTGCCAACAGTCCTGAATTTGCAGGGACTGTCCTTAATTTTTGGAGACAGTCCCTGCATATTTGGCATTAGTCAGTCAAAAACTGGTAAGGGCTTATGCAATCTCCACCCATGAATGGGTGATCCTGCATGGCCTGGGAGCATTCACAACATTTGTCCCTAATTTACCAACTGCAAAGTTGGTTTGTGCTACTTGCACATAAGGAAGCATCACTTTTAGTCTTGTGATAATGCATTGTTTTAATATGTGGTCAAATATCTCATTCATCAATTGACTGCTCTTGACATTTCTTTATACTATAATAAGGTTCACAATGTGTCACTTTTATTTGACAATTATTATTGCACATAAGTGATTAGGTTTAATCAATGTTGCCACTTTGCCAGTGATTTATGTAGTGGCCGGGGACTGATTAGTGCTATTATGCCTTGCTTCAGTGGACAGATATATTATTACACAGCTTACAAATTCCTTGAAATAAAAAAACTAAAAAACTGCACTGCTGTGAAAGATGTCTGCTTACATATAGCCCCCATATAGATTGTTATGCAGCTTTTCTAGAGACAATATGTAGGGGTATATAGAAGATTAATTAGGCACATGTGCAATTCAAGAGGCTATGAAAGCTTGGTGACAATCTACATGGAGGCAGTAATGGTGTCATATAGCTTTTCTAAAAAGAGATACAAAGAAGAAAAAGCAGAGTAAGATATTTTTTGGTTTAATAGAAATATTAACTGCAGGCATGATATAGAGCAGGAGGAGCTGAGCATGTGTCATGCAGGTTATCTTATATGTGATTGACAGCTATTTCTGCATGACTAAACATGAGACTAGACAAGAATGGGGGTCAATCACTGAGCAGGACCTCCAATATGATGACTAAGCATAAAACAAGCAGAGATTTAAAGGGAACCTGTCACCGGGATTTTGGGTATAGAGCTGAGGACATGGGCTGCTAGATGGCCGCTAGCACATCTGCAATATCCAGTCCTCATAGCTCTGTGTGCTTTTATTGTGTAAAAAAATTGATTTGATACATATGCAAATTAACCTGAGATGAGTCCTGTCCCTGACTCATCTCACGTACAGGACTCATCTCAGGTTAATTTGCATATGTATCAAATCGTTTTTTTTATACAATAAAAGCACACAGAGCTATGAGGACTGGGTATTGCGGATGTTCTAGCGGCCATCTAGCAACCCATGTCCTCTGCTCTATACCCAAAATCCCGGTGACAGGTTCCCTTTAAAGGGGTTATGCAGTGCTGTAATATTGGTGACTAATCATCAGGATAGATCATAAATATCATAGCAAGTGAATGGGACAAAGCAGGTGTAATTACACTGTGCCGCCGCTACAAGCAAGACGGTGCATGGGTAATTTTGAAGAGGAAGCAACACTCTCATAATCGGTGCTTCTTCTTAAAACAGCTGATCAGGAGTGAGACCCCCACCGATCTGATATTGACATTGAGTATCTGAAAATCTGATCTAGTTTCAGGTAAGATTTATTCACAAACTTTCAAGCACCACTGTACATTTTCATGCTTTTTCAGTTTAGACTCTCCTGACCCATTTTCACCATGCAAGCAATCCCTCTTTTTGCATCTTGTATGCATCACTTCTTGTTGCTGTATCCAACCAAACTCATGATGCACTTCTACTTTCTCTGCCACAGCTTTAGCCCCACCCCTAACACCCAGCTAGAGTATAGCTCCTCCCACCAGCTAGTTACAAAGACACTCCCCTATCACCGCCCCTAACACCCAGCTAATTTATAGCTCCTCCCACCAGCTAGTTACAAAGACACTCCCCTATCATTGCCCCTAACACACAGCTAGTTTATAGCTCCTCCCACCAGCTAGTTACACAGACACTCCCCTATCATTGCCCCTAACACACAGCTAGTATATAGTGTTATGGATGTTATGTTGGTGCACAACTTCCTGTTTCCTGTTTTCCGTTTGTGGCAGTTGCTCCTGTCTTTATGTTATGTTACCAACATGGCTCCTGTGCAGTAATCCCGTGTGCTGTGTTTATTTACAGCACATAAAACATGGTGTCAGAAGTATCTGGATCTGCGCTGCTTCTGCACATTTGCTGCTGAGAGCCTGCCAGCCTTGCAGCGTGATCCGTGTCTCCTGTCTGTGGATTTGAGCATTTGTACAAAGGCCCAAGGGTCATAGTGCCTAAATCGCTGAGAGAGATGTTATCACGAATACACTCTAGCCACATTGGAGGTGAAGCATGCTACAGACAAGCTCGTGATACTCTTTACTGGCCTAACATGCAAGGTGAAATCAAAGATTTTGTCAGTAATTATCCCATCTGCAATGAATATGTCCACTTCCAACAAAATGAAACTATGATGTTGCATGAGATACTGACACTACCATGACAGATCATCAGTATGGACTTATTCAACTACGCAGGCAAAGAATTCCTGATATTAGTTGACCACTATTCGGACTTTTGGGAAATCTACCTTCTTCTGATTTGTCCACTGAAACCACAATTAAGTGGTGCAAGGCTCAGTTTGCCCGTTATGGCCAACCAGATAAAGTGATCTCTGATAATGGCCCTCAGTTTTCAAGCTTGCAATTTAGAAGATTTGCAATGGAATGGGAGTTTGAGCACGTTGCTTCCTCGCCACGTCATCCACAGGAGAATGGCAAAGCTGAAGCAGCTGTAAAGATTGTTAAGAACTTATGCCAGAGAGCACACAGTGATGGTAAAGACTCATGGAAGGCCATTTTGCATTGGAGAAACACTCCAACCGAAAGCATGGATAGTAGTCCTGCACAAAGACTGATGTCAAGGAGGCTGAAGACTTCCTTACCGGCAGCGAATAAACTTCTGGAACCTTGTGTGGTACAAGGTGTTACAGAAAAGTTAAAGTTTAAGAGACAAATGTCAAAGGTTCAATATGATACATCGGCCAGGGATCTGCCAGAGTTGATTATTGGAGAACAAATCCGTATGAAACCCTTACCTGGGGATCAAACAGGTCGTTGGAGAATGGGTACTTGTTTGAAAAAAGTTGCACCACGCTCGTATCTAGTGGATGTTGACTGAACTCTCTTTCGTCGCAATCGTGTGGATTTACGAGTGGCAGAAAAACCTACGTCGCAATATCTCATTGATAAGCCAGTCTCGCTTGGTATAACAGGGACACATGTGCCCATTGACTGTGAGGAATGTACAGAGGTGGGGCCACAGACCAATGGTACTGGCAATCCTGAGCAAGCTAGTACATTTACCAGCAGCCACGCGCAGGACATGCCAGTAGGAGGTGATAAGAGCCCAGTAACTACTGAGAGGGCTAATAGACTCTGTCTGCAAGAACCAGTTGTCATCTGTAGTGGCAGATGTTCAAAATCTTAACCTATAGAGACTTAACCTATAGAGTATCAAATGCATTATTGTTATCTCTCTTCAAAACTTACAATGTTCATTTATTAACACTAAAAAGGGGGAGATGTTATGGATGTTATGTTGGTGCACCACTTCCTGTTTCCTGTTTTCCGTTTGTGGCAGTTGCTCCTGTCTTTATGTTATGTTACCAACATGGCTCCTGTGCAGTAATCCCGTGTGATGTTTACATCACATGAAACATATAGCTCCTCCCACCAGCTAGTTACATAGACACTCCCCTATCACCGCCCCTAACACCACCTAGCTAGTTTATAGCTCCTCCCACCAGCTAGTTACATAGACACTCCCTTATCACTGCCCCTAACACCCAGCTAGTTTATAGCTCCTCCCACCAGCTAGTTACATAGACACTCCCTTATCACTGCCCCTAACACCCAGCTAGTTTATAGCTCCTCCCACCAGCTAGTTACATAGACACTTCCCTATCACTGCCCCATTTGCTGCTATGGCACTACTCTTGGACATGCATCACAGGAAATAAGTAAGAGCTGCATGGACATGGTCATGTGACTACAGCCCAAAATGGGAGATAGGTGCAAAAAAGGTAAAAGAAATACATTACAAAATTACAGTTACATTAATAAATGATTATTTGAAAGGATGTCAATTGAAACCAGAAACCTAATTTAAACCCATAACATCAGTTAGCAGTTATTCTACACATTTTTATTCATATAATGCGGTAATTACCTTTGCTGTTATGTCATATTATAGTTTTACATATCACCACCTTACCATGTAATGCAGAAAATGTGGTACTGTAGTATCAGTGGTATTAGTAGTACTAACAGTGATAGTAGTAATAGTAACAGTGGTGGCAGTATTAGTAGTACACCACTATATGGAGAAAAGTATAGGGACACACTTATAATCACTGAATTCAAGTTTTGTTCAGTTCCATTACCACAGGTGTTTACATCCCACCCTCTAATTGTGCAATTAAGCCAGTTCTATTTTACATCGGTTTGATAAATGACCCCAGTAGTGCACAAAAGTCACCGACGCTCTGCTGACTCTATGACGCAGATCTCCAAACCTTTTTTGCCATTAACATCAGCACAAAAACTGTGCATCAGGAGCTTCATGGCATAGGTTTCCTTGACCGAGCAGCTGCATGCAAACTTTTCATCACCAAGCACAATGCTAAGCTTTGGATGGAGTGACGTAAAGCAGTCACTGGACTCTGGAGCAGAGGAAACGTGTTCTGTGGAGTGATGAATCACGCTTTTCTATGTGGCAGTCTGATGGACTAGTCTGGGTTTAGCGAATGCCTGGAGAATGTTACCTGCCTGACCGCAATGTGCCAATTGTAAAGTTTGGTGTATGCATAATGCTATGGACTTGTTTTGTAGGGGTTGGCCTAAACACCATAGTTCTGGTGAAGGAAAATCTTAATGCTTCAGCATACCAATACATTTTGGACAATTGTATTCTTCCAACTTTGTGGGAACAGTTTGGGGAAAGGTTTTTTCTGATCCAGCTTGTCTTTGCCCCAGTGTACAAATAAAAGTCCATAAAAACACGGTTGGATGTGTTTTGTGTGGAAGAACTTGACAGGCTGCACAGAGCCTTGACCTCAACTTCATCCAACATCTTTGGTAGAGATGAGCGAATCGAAGTTGACGAAGTGGAATTTAATCAAAATTTCAGGAAAAATTTGATTAGCAATTAATCCGAATTTTCTCACGCTTCGTGTTGACGAATCAAATTTTTTCCTAAAATGGATGCTGCAAGTGTTAGGACATGGAGCAAGGAACTCTGGGAAGGCGAGATCACCCATAATGCCATGCATGTAGCCAATCAGCAGCCAGCCATCCCTGTGATGTCACAGCCTTATAAATAGCCTCAGCCATCTTGGATTCTGCCATTTACCAGTGTACTTAGTGCAGGGAGAGACGTCTGCAGGCGCTAGGGACAGTGCTAGGAAAAACTTCATTGTGCTAAAAAAATAATTTACAAGTGCAGGAAAAGATTATTCAAGGTGTAGGGAAGGGATAGGGAGGAATCATTCCGCAACATTTACAGTATGTTGAACAGGGTTCAGTAGGGGATGTTACAGCCTGGGTAATAAGAACATTCCTTTAGGACTGGGGACCTAAATTGCCATTATACAGCTCTGTAATTCCAGCAAACCGTTCTTATTAGGGTGCAAGTGCTGTTTGATACAGCCATTAACAGGGCTTATAACAAGGAAATATTTCTATGTCTTATTTGCCCTTGTGCGGTGCATTTATATGTCCTAAAGCATTTTATGGCTTGTATTAGTGGGGAAAAAAGGGCTTATTAGTAGGGATGAGCAAACTCGAACTGTATAGTTCGGGTTCGTACCGAATTTTGGGGTGTCCGTGACACGGACCCGAACCCGGACATTTTCGTAAAAGTCCGGGTTCGGGTTCGGTGTTCGTTGCTTTCTTGGCGCTTTTGTGACGCTTTCTTGGCGCTTTTTGAAAGGCTGCAAAGCAGCCAATCAACAAGCGTCATACTACTTGCCCCAAGAGGCCGTCACAGCCATGCCTACTATTGGCATGGCTGTGATTGGCCAGAGCACCATGTGACCCAGCCTCTATTTAAGCTGGAGTCACATAGCACCGCCCGTCACTCTGCTCTGATTAGCGTAGGGAGAGGTTGCGGCTGCGACAGTAGGGCGAGATTAGGCTGATTAACTCCTCCAAAGGACTTAATTACTCGATCGATCTGCAGCTGTGGATCATTGAGCTGCTGATACTCAATTGCTCACTGTTTTTAGGCTGCCCAGACCGTTTGTCATTCACTTTTTTCTGGGGTGATCGGCGGCCATTTTGTGTCTTGTGCGGTGCTGCGACCAAGTGCATCCAAGCTGCGACCAAGTGCATTTAACCCTCAATGGTGTGGTTGTTTTTTGGCTAAAGCCTACATCAGGGTGAAGCTGTCACACCAAGTGCATTTAACCAGCAATAGTCTGTTTATTTTTTGGCCATATACTACATCAGGGGCAAGCTGCGCCTGTCACCAAGTGCATTTAACCCTCAATGGTGTGGTTGTTTTTTGGCTAAAGCCTACATCAGGGTGAAGCTGTCACACCAAGTGCATTTAACCAGCAATAGTCTGTTTATTTTTTGGCCATATACTACATCAGGGGCAAGCTGCGCCTGTCACCAAGTGCATTTAACCCTCAATGGTGTGGTTGTTTTTTGGCTAAAGCCTACATCAGGGTAAAGCTGTCACACCAAGTGCATTTAACCAGCAATAGTCTGTTAATTTTTTGGCCATATACTAAATCAGGGGCAAGCTGCGCCCGTCACCAAGTGCATTTAACCAGCAATAGTCTGTTAATTTTTTGGCCATATACTAAATCAGGGGCAAGCTGCGCCCGTCACCAAGTGCATTTAACCAGCAATAGTCTGTTAATTTTTTGGCCATATACTACATCAGGGGCAAGCTTCGCCTGTCACCAAGTGCATTTAACCCTCAATGGTGTGGTTGTTTTTTGGCTAAAGCCTACATCAGGGTGAAGCTGTCACGCCAAGTGCATTTAACCAGCAATTGTCTGTTCATTTTTTGGCCATATATATACTACATCAGGGGCAAGCTGCGCCCGTCACCATATGCATTTAACCCTCAGTAGTGTGGTTGGTCAAGCTGTCACACCAAGTGCATTTAACCAGCAATAGTGTGGTTATTTTTTGGCCATATCCCAGTCTAATTCTGTCACTAAATCCATACCGGTCACCCAGCGCCTAAATACTAGGCCTCAAATTTATATCCCGCTAAATCTGTCGTTACCGCTGTACTGTTGTGGCTGGGCAAGTTATTTAGTGTCCGTCAAAGCACATTTTTTGTTCTGGGTTGAAATACAATTCCCAATTTAGCAATTTCATAATTTAGTGGTTTCTGCTATATCAGAGCTATTTGAAATCTATCCCTAAAAGGGTATATAATATTCAAGGTGCACATAGGGTCATTCAGAATAACTTCACACACACGCTACTGTGCATTTCCAAGTCTAATTCTGTTAGTAAATCCATACCGGTCACCCAGCGCCTAAATACTAGGCCTCAAATTTATATCCCGCTAAATCTCTCGTTACCGCTGTCCTGTTGTGGATGGGAAAGTTATTTAGTGTCCGTCAAAGCACATTTTTTGTTCTGGGTTGAAATACAATTCCCAATTTAGCAATTTCATAATTTAGTGGTTTCTGCTATATCAGAGCTATTTGAAATCTATCCCTAAAAGGGTATATAATATTCAAGGTGCACATAGGGACATTCAGAATAACTTCACACACACGCTACTGTGCATTTCCAAGTCTAATTCTGTTAGTAAATCCATACCTGTCACCCAGCGCCTAAATACTAGGCCTCAAATTTATATCCCGCTAAATCTCTCGTTACCGCTGTCCTGTTGTGGATGGGAAAGTTATTTAGTGTCTGTCAAAGCACATTTTTTGTTCTGGGTTAAAATACAATTCCCAATTTAGCAATTTCATAATTTAGTGGTTTCTGCTATATCAAAGCTATTTGAAATCTATCCCTAAAAGGGTATATAATAGTCAAGGTGCACATAGGGTCATTCAGAATAACTTCACACACACGCTACTGTGCATTTCCAAGTCTAATTCTGTTAGTAAATCCATACCTGTCACCCAGCGCCTAAATACTAGGCCTCAAATTTATATCCCGCTAAATCTCTCGTTACCGCTGTCCTGTTGTGGATGGGAAAGTTATTTAGTGTCTGTCAAAGCACATTTTTTGTTCTGGGTTAAAATACAATTCCCAATTTAGCAATTTCATAATTTAGTGGTTTCTGCTATATCAAAGCTATTTGAAATCTATCCCTAAAAGGGTATATAATAGTCAAGGTGCACATAGGGTCATTCAGAATAACTTCACACACACGCTACTGTGCATTTCCAAGTCTAATTCTGTTAGTAAATCCATACCGGTCACCCAGCGCCTAAATACTAGGCCTCAAATTTATATCCCGCTAAATCTCTCGTTACCGCTGTCCTGTTGTGGATGGGAAAGTTATTTAGTGTCCGTCAAAGCACATTTTTTGTTCTGGGTTGAAATACAATTCCCAATTTAGCAATTTCATAATTTAGTGGTTTCTGCTATATCAGAGCTATTTGAAATCTATCCCTAAAAGGGTATATAATATTCAAGGTGCACATAGGGTCATTCAGAATAACTTCACACACACGCTACTGTGCATTTCCAAGTCTAATTCTGTCACTAAATCCATACCGGTCACCCAGCGCCTAAATACTAGGCCTCAAATTTATATCCCGCTGAATTTGAATACAATACATTGGGCCAAATAATATTTTTGTTGTTGTGGTGAACCATAACAATGAGGAAAACATCTAGAAAGGGACGCGGACGTGGACATGGTCGTGATGGTGTTAGTGGACCCTCTGGTGCTGGGAGAGGACGTGGCCGTTCTGCCACATCCACATGTCCTAGTGTACCAACTACCTCAGGTCCCAGTAGCCGCCAGAATTTACAGCGATATATGGTGGGGCCCAATGCCGTTCTAAGGATGGTAAGGCCTGAGCAGGTACAGGCATTAGTCAATTGGGTGGCCGACAGTGGATCCAGCACGTTCACATTATCTCCCACCCAGTCTTCTGCAGAAAGCGCACAGATGGCGCCTGAAAACCAACCCCATCAGTCTGTCACATCACCCCCATGCATACCAGGGAAACTGTCTCAGCCTCAAGTTATGCAGCAGTCTCTTATGCTGTTTGAAGACTCTGCTGGCAGGGTTTCCCAAGGGCATCCACCTAGCCCTTCCCCAGCGGTGAAAGACATAGAATGCACTGACGCACAACCACTTATGTTTCCTGATGATGAGGACATGGGAATACCACCTCAGCATGTCTCTGATGATGACGAAACACAGGTGCCAACTGCTGCGTCTTTCTGCAGTGTGCAGACTGAACAGGAGGTCAGGGATCAAGACTGGGTGGAAGACGATGCAGGGGACGATGAGGTCCTAGACCCCACATGGAATGAAGGTCGTGCCACTGACTTTCACAGTTCGGAGGAAGAGGCAGTGGTGAGACCGAGCCAACAGCGTAGCAAAAGAGGGAGCAGTGGGCAAAAGCAGAACACCCGCCGCCAAGAGACTCCGCCTGCTACTGACCGCCGCCATCTGGGACCGAGCACCCCAAAGGCAGCTTCAAGGAGTTCCCTGGCATGGCACTTCTTCAAACAATGTGCTTACGACAAGACCCGAGTGGTTTGCACGCTGTGCCATCAGAGCCTGAAGCGAGGCATTAACGTTCTGAACCTGAGCACAACCTGCATGACCAGGCACCTGCATGCAAAGCATGAACTGCAGTGGAGTAAACACCTTAAAACCAAGGAAGTCACTCAGGCTCCCCCTGCTACCTCTTCTGCTGCTGCCACCTCGGCCTCTTCTGCTGCTGCCGCCTCGGCCTCTTCCTCCGCCTCTGGAGGAACGTTGGCACCTGCCGCCCAGCAAACAGGGGATGTACCACCAACACCACCACCACCACCTCCGTCACCAAGCGTCTCAACCATGTCACACGCCAGCGTTCAGCTCTCCATCTCACAAACATTTGAGAGAAAGCGTAAATTCCCACCTAGCCACCCTCGATCCCTGGCCCTGAATGCCAGCATTTCTAAACTACTGGCCTATGAAATGCTGTAATTTAGGCTGGTGGACACAGACAGCTTCAAACAGCTCATGTCGCTTGCTGTCCCACAGTATGTTGTTCCCAGCCGCCACTACTTCTCCAAGAGAGCCGTGCCTTCCCTGCACAACCAAGTATCCGATAAAATCAAGTGTGCACTGCGCAACGCCATCTGTGGCAAGGTCCACCTAACCACAGATACGTGGACCAGTAAGCACGGCCAGGGACGCTATATCTCCCTAACTGCACACTGGGTAAATGTAGTGGCAGCTGGGCCCCAGGTGGAGAGCTGTTTGGCGCACGTCCTTCCGCCGCCAAGGATCGCAAGGCAACATTCTTTGCCTCCTGTTGCCACCTCCTCCTTCTCGGCTTCCTCCTCCTCTTCTTCCACCTGCTCATCCAGTCAGCCACACACCTTCACCACCAACTTCAGCACAGCCCTGGGTAAACGTCAGCAGGCCATTCTGAAACTCATATGTTTGGGGGACAGGCCCCACACCGCACAGGAGTTGTGGCGGGGTATAGAACAACAGACCGACGAGTGGTTGCTGCCGGTGAGCCTCAAGCCCGGCCTAGTGGTGTGTGATAATGGGCGAAATCTCGTTGCAGCTCTGGGACTAGCCAATTTGACGCACATCCCTTGCTTGGCGCATGTGCTGAATTTGGTGGTGCAGAAGTTCATTCACAACTACCCCGACATGTCAGAGCTGCTGCATAAAGTGCGGGCCGTCTGTTCGCGCTTCCGGCGTTCACATCCTGCTGCTGCTCGCCTGTCTGCGCTACAGCGTAACTTCGGCCTTCCCGCTCACCGCCTCATATGCGACGTGCCCACCAGGTGGAACTCCACCTTGCACATGCTGGACAGACTGTGCGAGCAGCAGCAGGCCATAGTGGAGTTTCAGCTGCAGCACGCACGGGTCAGTCGCACTACAGAACAGCACCACTTCACCACCAATGACTGGGCCTCCATGCGAGACCTGTGTGCCCTGTTGCGCTGTTTCGAGTACTCCACCAACATGGCCAGTGGCGATGACGCCGTTATCAGCGTTACAATACCACTTCTATGTCTCCTTGAGAAAACACTTAGGGCGATGATGGAAGAGGAGGTGGCCCAGGAGGAGGAGGAGGAGGAGGAGGAAGAGGGGTCATTTTTAGCACTTTCAGGCCAGTCTCTTCGAAGTGACTCAGAGGGAGGTTTTTGGCAACAGCAGAGGCCAGGTACAAATGTGGCCAGCCAGGGCCCACTACTGGAGGATGAGGAGGACGAGGATGAGGAGGAGGTGGAGGAGGATGAGGATGAAGCATGGTCACAGCGGGGTGGCACCCAACGCAGCTCGGGTCCATCACTGGTGCGTGGCTGGGGGGAAAGGCAGGACGATGACGATACGCCTCCCACAGAGGACAGCTTGTCCTTACCCCTGGGCAGCCTGGCACACATGAGCGACTACATGCTGCAGTGCCTGCGCAACGACAGCAGAGTTGCCCACATTTTAACCTGTGCGGACTACTGGGTTGCCACCCTGCTAGATCCACGCTACAAAGACAATGTGCCCACCTTACTTCCTGCACTGGAGCGTGATAGGAAGATGCGCGAGTACAATGCGCACGTTGGTAGACGCGCTACTGAGAGCATTCCCAAATGTCACAGGGGAACAAGTGGAAGCCCAAGGCCAAGGCAGAGGAGGAGCAAGAGGTCGCCAAGGCAGCTGTGTCATGGCCAGCTCCTCTGAGGGCAGGGTTAGCATGGCAGAGATGTGGAAAACTTTTGTCAACACGCCACAGCTAACTGCACCACCACCTGATACGCAACGTGTTAGCAGGAGGCAACATTTCACTAACATGGTGGAACAGTACGTGTGCACACCCCTCCACGTACTGACTGATGGTTCGGCCCCATTCAACTTCTGGGTCTCTAAATTGTCCACGTGGCCAGAGCTAGCCTTTTATGCCTTGGAGGTGCTGGCCTGCCCGGCGGCCAGCGTTTTGTCTGAACGTGTATTCAGCACGGCAGGGGGCGTCATTACAGACAAACGCAGCCGCCTGTCTACAGCCAATGTGGACAAGCTGACGTTCATAAAAATGAACCAGGCATGGATCCCACAGGACCTGTCCGTCCCTTGTCCAGATTAGACATTAACTACCTCCCCTTAACCATATATTATTGGACTCCAGGGCACTTCCTCATTCAATCCTATTTTTATTTTCATTTTACCATTATATTGCGAGGCTACCCAAAGTTGAATGAACCTCTCCTCTGTCTGGGTGCCAGGGCCTAAATATATGCCAATGGACTGTTCCAATGTTGGGTGACGTGAAGCCTGATTCTCTGCTATGACATGCAGACTAATTCTCTGCTGACATGAAGCCAGATCCTCTGTTACGGGACCTCTCTCCTCTGCCTGGGTGCTGGGCCTAAATATCTGACAATGGACTGTTGCAGTGGTGGCTGACGTGAAGCCTGATTTTATGCTATGACATGCAGACTGATTCTCTGCTGACATGAAGCCCGATTGTCTGTTACGGGACCTCTCTCCTCTGCCTGGGTGCTGGGCCTAAATATCTGACAATGGACTGTTGCATTGGTGGCTGACGTGAAGCCTGATTCTCTGCTATGACATGCAGACTAATTCTCTGCTGACATGAAGCCAGATTGTCTGTTACGGGACCTCTCTCCTCTGCCTGGGTGCTGGGCCTAAATATATGCCAATGGACTGTTGCAGTGGTGGCTGACGTGAAGCCTCATTCTCTGCTATGACATGCAGACTAATTCTCTGCTGACATGAAGCCAGATTGTCTGTTACGGGACCTCTCTCCTCTGCCTGGGTGCTGGGCCTAAATATATGCCAATGGACTGTTGCAGTGGTGGCTGACGTGAAGCCTCATTCTCTGCTATGACATGCAGACTAATTCTCTGCTGACATGAAGCCAGATTGTCTGTTACGGGACCTCTCTCCTCTGCCTGGGTGCTGGGCCTAAATATTTGACAATGGACTGTTGCATTGGTGGCTGACGTGAAGCCTGATTCTCTGCTATGACATGCAGACTAATTCTCTGCTGACATGAAGCCAGATTGTCTGTTACGGGACCTCTCTCCTCTGCCTGGGTGCTGGGCCTAAATTTATGAAAATGGACTGTTGCAGTGGTGGGTGACGTGAAGCCTGATTCTCTGCTATGACATGAAGACTGATTCTCTGCTGACATGAAGCCAGATTGTCTGTTACGGGACCTCTCTCCTCTGCCTGGGTGCTGGGCCTAAATATATGCCAATGGACTGTTGCAGTGGTGGCTGACGTGAAGCCTCATTCTCTGCTATGACATGCAGACTAATTCTCTGCTGACATGAAGCCAGATTGTCTGTTACGGGACCTCTCTCCTCTGCCTGGGTGCTAGGCCTAAATATATGCCAATGGACTGTTGCAGTGGTGGCTGACGTGAAGCCTCATTCTCTGCTATGACATGCAGACTAATTCTCTGCTGACATGAATGCCAGATTGTCTGTTACGGGACCTCTCTCCTCTGCCTGGGTGCTGGACCTAAATTTATGACAATGGACTGTTGCAGTGGTGGGTGACGTGAAGCCTGATTCTCTGCTATGACATGCAGACTGATTCTCTGCTGACATGAAGCCAGATTGTCTGTTACGGGACCTCTCTCCTCTGCCTGGGTGCTGGGCCTAAATATATGCCAATGGACTGTTGCAGTGGTGGCTGATGTGAAGCCTCATTCTCTGCTATGACATGCAGACTAATTCTCTGCTGACATGAAGCCAGATCCTCTGTTACGGGATCTCTCTCCTCTGCCTGTGTGCTGGGCCTAAATATATGCCAATGGACTGTTGCACTGGTGGCTGACGTGAAGCCTGATTCTCTGCTATGATATGAAGACTGATTCTCTGCTGACATGAAGCCAGATTGTCTGTTACGGGACCTCTCTCCTCTGCCTGAGTGCTGGGCCTAAATTTATGACAATGGACTGTTGCAGTGGTGGCTGACGTGAAGCCTGATTCTCTGCTATGACATGCAGACTGATTCTCTGCTGACATGAAGCCAGATCCTCTGTTACGGGACCTCTCTCCTCTGCCTGGGTGCTGGGCCTAAATTTATGAAAATGGACTGTTGCAGTGGTGGGTGACGTGAAGCCTGATTCTCTGCTATGATATGAAGACTGATTCTCTGCTGAACATGAAGCCAGATTCTCTGTTACGGGACCTCTCTCCTCTGCCTGGGTGCCGGGGCCTAAATATCTGAGAATGGACTGTTCCAGTGGTGTGTGACGGGAAGCCAGATTCTCTGCTATGGGACCTCTCCCCAATTGATTTTGGTTAATTTTTATTTATTTAATTTTTTATTTTAATTCATTTCCCTATCCACATTTGTTTGCAGGGGATTTACCTACATGTTGCTGCCTTTTGCAGCCCTCTAGCCCTTTCCTGGGCTGTTTTACTGCCGTTTTAGTGCCGAAAAGTTCGGGTCCCCATTGACTTCATTTCCGGGCCGAACTTCTCGAACCCGAACATCCAGGTGTTCGCTCAACTCTACTTATTAGTCGTTGTGTAGCGAAAATGACAGCCCTTTTTGTCTTGTATTAGTGGCAAAAGAAAAATATATTTGCCGATTAGCGTTGCAGTTATATTTTCTAAAGCCCTTTTTGTCGTGAATTAGTGTCAAAAGTAAAATATATTCGCCATTCAGTGGTGCAGTTATATGTTCTAAAGACCTTTTTGCCATGTATTAGTGGCAAAAGTAAAATATATTTGCCGTTCATCGGTGCAGTTATATGTTCTAAAGACCTTTTTTGTGCATTTGTCACATATGTGACAGGTGTTAGAAGGTCTGAAAGACTGACTGCACATGAGTGATCTGACAGCCTCTTTTGGTTTCACTTTGTCTATGTGTTGTGGTATATCCACACCTCCTGTCCAGGTGTGGATCATATGACCTTTATCTCTCCCTATTAAGTCTGACTCTACCCATCACTACTTGCTCTGTATAGCTTCATTTTGTTTTGGAAGAGCTGGAGTGTGGTTCTTGTTGAAGTCCTGTTCATCCATCATCCTCAGAAGTTAAGTGTTACGCTTGTTGTGTTTTGTATCCCCCCTGTTGCTTACTAGGCCTCAGCGAGACACTGGTGCCTTCACCAGGAAAGGAACAGGTTGTCTCTGCCCTGTCATTACCTTTAGGGCATCCGAGGGTCACAAGGGTTTTCTAGGTTCTTGTGTATGTGCCTATACGGATAGGAGTTAGGGCCAGGAGCAGGGTTTTATAGGTGGTGACCCTTTTCCTTCCCTAGCGGTGAGGTCTAGTGTCTTCCCCCTTCCTTCTTGTTGTCTTTTGGTGTTCTCCCCTACTACATCAGTGACAGTTTTAGTGGCAAAATAAAAATATATTTGCCATTCAGTGGTGCAGTTATATGTTCTAAAGCCTTTTGTGGCGTGTATAAGTGGAAAAAATAAGGGCCTATTTGCCATTCAGCAGTGCAGTTATATGTTATAAAACCCTTTTTGTTGTGTATTAAGCAATTTTCACATTCGCGTTTGGTGCGGATCTGTCATGGATCTGCACAGACGGATCCGTTCAGATAATACAAACATCTGCATCCATTCAGAAGGGATCCGTTTGTATTATCTTTAACATAGCCAAGACCGGATACATCTTGAACACCATTGAAAGTCAATGGAGGACGGATCTGTTTTCTATTATGCCAGATTGTGTCATAGAAAATTGATCCATCCCCATTGACTTACATTGTGTGTCAGAACGGATCTGTTTGGCTCAGTTTCTTCAGACGGACAAGCAGCAGTTTGGTGTCAGCCTCCAAAGCGGAATGGAAAAGGAACGGAGGCAAACTGATGCATTCTGAGCGGATCCTTTTCCATTTAGAATGCATTAGGTAAAAACTGATCCATTTTGGACCGCTTGTGAGAGCCCCCATGAACGGATCTCACAAACAGAAAGCCAAAACGCGAGTGTGAAAGTAGCCTTAGTGGCAAAAGTAAAATATATTTGCCGTTCAGCGGTGCAGTTATATGTTCTAAAGCCCTTTTTTTCATGTATTAGTGGCAAAAGTAAAATATATTTGCCGTTGAGTAGTGCAGTTATGTTTGAAAGCCCTTATTGTTGTGTAATAGTGGCAAAATAAAAATTAATTTGCCGTTCAGCGTTGCAGTTATATGCTCTAAAGCACTTTTTGTCGTGTATTAGTGGCAAAAGTAAAATATATTTGCTGTTCAGTGGTGCAGTTATATATTCTAAAGACCTTTTTGTCGTGTAATAGTGGCAAAATAAAAATATATTTGCCGTTCAGTGGTGCAGTTATATGTTCTAAAGCCCTTTTTTGTGTGTATTAGTGGAGAAAAAGAAGGGCTTATTAGCCGTTGTGTGGGGAGGTGAGAAATTACAGACTTTTAATGTTTTAATTTCCTTTATATTTATTTATTTGATCTAACAGTATGTCAAACAGAGAAGTGCCAGGCCCTGCACAGGGCAGAGGCCTAAATGTTTCTGGCGCATGCACAGGTCGCAGCAAAGTAAGGGGGTGTGGCAGCAGGAGTCGCAGCGAGAGGCCTGAGCTCCCGGTGTCATCTAGTGGTCGAATGGTTGACTCGGTCATCCACTTCGTCCCAAGTGACATCAGACACCCTCAGCCAAGAGTCGGTGGGTTTGTCAGGCACAACCATTGGTTGGCATAGCCCGGGAGCAGGCCCTGTGCCCTCACCTTTTCTCAAACTGCCTCTGTTCTTTTCTGTTCCCTCAGCCAGAAAATTATTATATGCTGTGCACTCAGTCCCACTATACAGCAAGAACGAGCTGCTAGAGGACAGTCAGCAGCTACTGCCCAGCCAAGATGTGGAGGAGACATCCGCCACTTCCTCTGCTAGGTGGGCAAGTTGTGATGAGGAGAGTGTCGTGGGAGCTGGTGTTGCGAGCGGTAAGGCTCCTAAACCAGAGACCGTTGAGGAGGACATCAGTGACATGCAGACAGTACTCGATGATGATGATGTAGCCGACCGCACTGGGGAGCCGGGTGAATTAGAGGCTTTATCATCGGGAGAAGAGGGTGGCCGCTTGCCCGTGAGGCAGCGGCAGAGCCAGCAAGTAGCTAGCGAGGCCAGGAATCAGCAGGGTGACAGCAGTGGGAGGTCAGTAGCCAAACATGCCCAGGTTAGACCACCTGATACACAGGAGCCTACCTGCCAGGAAAGTTGTGGTGCACGGGTTCACAGAAGCAGCAGCAGTAGCAATCAGTTAGGGCGTAGTGTTGGGGGTAAAATCACCTACTGTGGCAGTTTTTTGTTAAGCCGTCGGAGGAGGTGAACATGGCCATATGTAAAATCTGTGGGCAGAAGGTGAAGCATGGCCAGGTTGCAATGTTGGCACCATGGCCCTGCGTAAACATATGCAGCATCACCATAAAGTGGCCTGGGAGAATCGTGGCTCCCATGTGGTGGTCAAGCCTGCCGCAGCATGCATCACCCAGTGGCACGCACCCGGTTTCAGGCAGTCAAGGCACAACCACCACAGCCGAAGGGAGCTGTCTGTCCTTCATATCATCTGCTGGTCACGATGCTCCTTCTCCTCCTCCTCGTCAGTCATTCTGTCAGCAATCGATCACCGAAGCGATTGCCAAGAGACAACAGTATGCGTGCACTCATCCAACGGCGCAGAAGCTAAATGTGCTCCTGGCCAAGTTGCTGGTGCTGCAGTCCCTCTCTTTCCAAGTGGTGGACTCTGCACCTTTCAGAGAACTGATGGCTTGTGCCAAAACGAGGTGGAGAGAGTCTCTTGATGATCCAAGTGGACAGGAGTACTACCCTGTGTAACTTCAATGTCAGCCAGTGGCAGCTCATGCGTGACACCTGGTGTTTGCAAAGGGCCTTTGAGAAGGCCACGTTATTTGTCAGTCGCAAGGACTACTGGATGAACAACGTCATTCCACTGCTTCATGTCCTGGAACAGATGCTGGTAAATCTGGCTGGTCAGGGGACTGGAGACGTGGCGCCTAGATCTCACGGCCACATGAGCCCTGTGGGGGCTGAACTTGAGGAGGAAGAGGACATTGGAGCACAAGCAATGTGTAGCAAAATGGGTGGTTTTTACACATAGGTTACAAGAGAGGAGGAGCTGGAGCACCAGGAGGAGCTACATGGCGATGATGAAGATGAGGCAGAGGACCCAGACATACCTGAAAGAATATCATCCTTCTCTCTATGCACCGTGATTCCTTTCTGTGTCCCCGAAGACAGACGTCTGGAGAACGTGTCAACGACAGATGCAGAATTATGTCAGAAACAGTTCTATTTATTGTTGTCGTACAGGGCCTTATATACTTTCAAACATACAAGAATAGCTTGAGCTCTTATTACAATAATAGCAGTTCCTTATACAGAAAGAAAGGCATCTCTCATTATAATAAATGCTGACTAGAAACTTTCCTTATAAAGACAGAAGGTAATTGTATACATAGTCACCCTTCAATATAATGTCACCCAACCTCTTGTCCTTCATACAGATCACACAGCTAATTCTGTTTAAGCCTTCAATACCGTGGCAGTATGCAGTGGAGATGGAGGCAGGGAGTCTCTCCGAGTCACTTGCATAAATGGCCCGATGCATGCTCACTTGCATGCATAGTGACAGACAAATTGTCACCATTCGGCAGAGGGATGACTTCTAACTCTGCACCTTGTTGGACCCTCACTACCGGTCCAAAATGGGGAACTTTTTTACACCCGCTGAGAGGGAGGACAAACTGAACTACTATAGAGACATCCTATGTAGACAGTTGGCCGCTGCCTATTTGCGCCATCGTCCATCCTCTCACAGGGCCCTCTGCTCTCACGTTCCTCTGCCATGGCTGCTGTGGCAGGGGGGGTAAGGGGGGTTAGGAGCAGTTCCAGCTCCATCAGCAGCAAATTGAGTCTAGAGTCACTGATGAGCAGCTTTCTTCACCCGCCTAGTGAAGAAACTACGCAGCAGCAGCTAGACCTGGAGCAGGATCTGAAGCAGCAGGTGGTGGCATACTTCTACAGTACCTTGCCACCCCACATTGAAAATACGCTGGACTACTGGGCAGCCAAACTGGATTTGTGGCCGCAACTAACAGAGTTTGCCCTGGAAAAGCTGTCCTGCCTGGCCAGTAGCGTGGCATCAGAGCAGGTGTTTAGTGCGGCGGAGGCCATAGTTACCCCAAGAAGAGCTCGCCTGTCCACCCAAAATGTGGAGAGACTGACCTTTGTCAAGATGAATCAGGTGTGGATCAGCCAGAATTTCCACCCACCAATGCCTGATGTATAAGGCTAGATCATCCATGGTGCCACAACAACACTTTGACAAAAGAGACAGATTTCTTATGGCTACCTGCCTCAGCTATTATTCTGATGCTGCCACCTGCCTGATGCCAAACATATGATGCCAAATGCTCCTTCTTTCGCCAACCATATTCAGCTGGTACTTGTATTGCCACCCACCTTCCCACTCTGTCACCGGGTCACTCTGTGGTCTCCTGATTCTGCTTTCACCTCCACACTATGTCACCTTGCCACTCTGTGGTCTCCTGACGCTGCTGCCACCTCCACACTATGTAACCTTGCCATTCTGTTGTCTCCTGATGCTGCTGCCACTTCCACACTATGTCACATTGCCACTCTGTGGTCTCCTGATCCTGCTGCCATCTCCCCATTATTTAACCGGGTCACTCTGTGGTCTCTTGATGCTACTGCCCCCTCCACACTATGTCACCTTGCCACTCTGGTCTCCTCATGCTGCTGCCACCTCCACACTATGTAACCTTGCCACTTTGTGGTCTCCTGATGCTGCTGCTGCCACCTCCACATTGTCATTGTGCCACTCTTTGGCCTCCTCCTAATGGTGCTGCTTCTGCCAACTCCACACTGTCATTGTGCTACTCTGTGGCCTCCTGATGCTGCCACCACCTCCACACTTTGTCATTGTGCAGTCTGTGGCCTCCTGATGCTGCCGCCACATCCACACTCTGTCATTGTGCCACTCTGTGGCCTCCTGATTTTGCGCCACCTCCACACTTTGCCAGTGTGCCACTCTGTGGCCTCCCAATGCTGCCACCACTGCCACATTCTTTCATTGTGCCACTCTGTGGCCTCCTAAAGCTGCCACCACCTCCTGTCATTGTGCCACTCTGTGGCCTCCTGATGCTACTGCCACCTCTACACTCTGTCGTTGTGCCGCTCTGTGGCCTCCTGATGCTGCCCCCACCTCCACACTGTCATAGTTCCACTCTGTGGCCTCCTCCTGATGCTGATGCCACCTCCAGACTCTGTCATTGGGCCACTCTGTGGTCTCCTCATGCTGCTTCCACCTCACTACTATGTCATAGGGCCACTCTTTGGACTTCTCTTGCTGTTCTCACCCTCCCCACTTCATGACTGGGCCACTATTTTGCCTTTAGGCCTGGCTGACATCCTCATTTATTTGACCTTTCTTCTGATCTGTCAGAAGGAAGGAAAAATGTGACACACAACGGATGCTGTCTGTGTAGCAGCTATAAGGCCTGTATAGTCCCATCGGAATTGGCTTGTGATTAGGTAGCCAAAAGCAGGAGTTGGTACAAAACACAGAAGATATGCAAATATTCCATTCACGTGTCATCTCTGTGTTGGATCCACTCCTGTGTTTTTTGGCATTAGCAATACTGATGGATTACTGACCAAATACTGACCGAGTGAAGGCGGATACTCAACAGACAGGATTCCGCGAATAAATTCGGATCAAAGTGAATTTTTTTTTATTATTCCACGAACCGGCCGAAGCGAATTTTATTTAAATTCGCTCATCTCTAATCTTTGGGATGAACTAGAACAGAGATCGCAAGCCAGGCCTTCTAGTCTAACATCCTCTCTTCTGGATAAATGGGCAAGAAAGACACACTCCAAAATACTCTAGAAAGCCTTCCCAGAAGAGTGGAAGCTGGTTTATCTGCAATGTGGGGACAAACTCCCTATTGATGCCTATGGATTTAAAATGGGATGTCATGAAATCTCTAATTGTGTATTGTCCCAATACTTTTGTCCAGATAGTGTAGCAGAGATAATAATAATAACAGGGTAGTATAGTAGTAGACATAATTGCATATTTTACATTCTTGAAGACATTCTATGCGATCAGAAAAATAATATCCTTGAATTTCTTGTCCCTTTTTTCTTCACAAACATTTCAATTGAAATACATAATCCAGTAAAAACCTATAGGGAAGCACAGTTTGCATAGAGATTAAAATGCAAATCTGGTAATAATACTATTGTGTACAAAAAATAATAATTCCTGAAGTATTTTCTACCTTGTAGAAGTGTCTATCTCAGGGCATGACTTTAGGCTGATACTGAGTCCCCCTAGTCACTCAGATCCATGCAGATCTCTGTAGACGGCACTGTTCTCAATCATGTAACATAAATCTACATCAGCTAGCAGTGTGCCTGTCTGCAGAGCTGCCATATATATTTACTTGTTCCCCTGACAATCGCAGTGTTTCAGCTGCATAGAGTGTCCAGATCTGGTTGTAACAGCCTCTGGTTAGGGTGGCATCATCTGACCCTGGAGAGGTCATTGAGACGTGATCCAATCCAAGAACACAGAATGAAAACAGCACTCCAGTCTTGGTGTAAGCAATTAATCTACTTTGTATACAGTATAATTAATTACAGATTCACTGATGTGGTTCAGATAACAACACAGGTAGCCAGCAGCAATGTTTTGGATTGAAGGCCCTTCATCAGGCTTAGCTATAGACAGTAAGGGAGTAGAGAATCCCTATGGAGCCACAGAGCTAGTCGTACCGCTGGGACGGGCCATGCACTATGGCTTCCCATAATTGGAGAATGTTCAATCAAGTCCTGATGATGGGATCGAGACCAGATGTTAGTTACCATCTCAGTTACCATCTCACCTGCACGACCCCATTTTGCAGGAGCATTTTGATCGTTGGCTGATCGTAGTGCAGTCCAGGGTTGCAATAAAAAACATTATCTGGTCTAGAGGCACTCATTGTGACTTGAACCAAACCATGAAAATTTTAAAAGCCCCCCTCTCACCTAAAAAGTGCATACTACTGTAGAGTTCCCCAAATTCATTCTAAGTGAATTGGATTGGTCACAAATTTCACAAAAATCTGGCAAGCAAATTCAAATCTATCAAAATCCCATGAACTCCAGCAGCATACATTTCACTGAATATGCTGCATATACATTTTACTTTGTGACTATACCAGTTTAATTCAGAGCACTTTACGGTATTAAAATACCTGTTTAATTCAGTGCATTTTACTGCATTAATATGAGATTTTAAATGGTCAATACCATTGTGTACTTAGAAGGAGAGGGACATCTGCTTTACTTGGAATTTTCAGTGAATAATCAGTGTACCAAACGTGACTTGTCATTGTTTAATAAGCCTCTAGGGTTGCATCGGGTATCGATTTATTGATACCCAATCAATACTTTTGTACCGGTATCGATTCGATACCGGGATTTGCCATTTACCGCTACTGTGCAGCCTAGTATCAGACAACATGGAGTGCGCTGCTCTTAGCGCACGCCATGTTACCTCAGCAGCACAGGGAATAAGGAGTCACTCTCTCCCACCCCCCTGTGCTCCTGCTGTTGCTGCCACCAATGAGAAGAGAGAGGGACAGAGGAGTGGAGGGACTTAAAAAAAAAACTATGGTATTGAGTATCGCAATACCTTTTTATGGTATAAAAATCGAATCAAAATTTTGGTATCGTGACAACCCTATAAGCCTCATAATAAAATGTCTGGTAAATTAGAGTGGAAAATGAAAGACCCGTGGGTGGCTGTAGTAGTGCAGCAGTAGCAGCACCAGCAACCTGGCCAGTAGTATTAGTAGTAATAGTAGTAGTACCTGCAGCAGACCACAGTTCTCCTTTGCTCTCAGTAGGCACCAGATTATTATTGATAACATTCTCACTCACAGCAGGATGATATCAATGTCACCTCTGAGTCTGACACCCTGCCTTTGAGCCAGGGCTCAATGCAGTCTCATGTAATGCTCCTGCTCCTATTCATCTGTGTCCCTAACCCTAACCCTTTACTTGCATCATCTCTGTCTTGACTGCCCCCTCCTAGTGGGGTGTCTTCTTTTTTCCTAAAAATAGGCAACAACACTCCATGGGCTGTGGAAGATACTCAAGATAGTCATCCTGGCGGATTATGTGACAAGCATTAGTGTTTGGACTGCCAAAAAGAGGAGGTTTAGGCAGAGGAAGGGGACCCAAGGCATAGCTGTGGGGGTAATAGTAGTAGTGACACCTGTAACCATGGTGGTGGTGGTAGGGAATGAGAACAGTGGCACCTGCGGAAAATACAGAGCAGGCAATCATGAGAGGGGGCCAAGGAACCCACAATGACATATCACAGTCTGTTAAAAGTAACAGAGAGGGTGAGGACTAAGGTGAGGATTGTGTATGGGACAGGAACTGGGAGCCAGATCAGGGTGCTGAGGAGGAGGTGACATCAGAGGAGGAGGGTGGTGGCTGTGGCTGCAAGTAAGAGCAGAAGCAATGTATGGCTAAAACCTCAAAAAAATAATAATAATTCCAGGGCTCTTTTGTGCTTAGCCCGGGAAGTGGTGATGCCACTGATATTATGGGCGCAGGTTCAAAACGAGACAGACCTTGCCCAAGTTCAGATGCTGCTTCAGATGTAGCTCCCATATGGCAATATTTCTCTAGAGTGCCAGCACACAAGACCACTGCCATGAGTAAGATCTGCAGGATGAAAATAAGCCTAGGGCATTCAAACACAAACATAGGTACCAGGACTCTATTGAAGCACATGAGGTGGCATCACCTGGATCCAGTGGAAAAATTGAACTGTCTACATTTCAGAATAAGATTGCCCGTCCTCTCCTGGTCTTATTTGTGGCAGTCAGGCCGCATCCCCAAGCAGTACAGTGTTCTTGTCATCATCATCAGCTACTTTGTCTCCTGCTCAGACTCATCCTGTCTTCTGGCCAGCTGTTGTTTAAAATTGTCTCATTTTCTAAATGACTGTGCCCTTTCTCCAGCACATGCCCATACACCATGGATTTCTGGGGAGGCAGATTGGGACTACTGTAACCCTCTATTGTCTTGCCCAGCATCCGGCATATTGTTAGAGGGTATTCCGTGAAGCAGATGGTGTCCTCACCGAATTCTAATTCTGCAGTATGGCAATTTTTACTTCTGGCTAGCGGTCCATTAAAATTGTTTTGTTTTCAAAATGTCACCGAGTTCCACGCCTTCACCCAAATTGAATACTGCTCTATGGCAGTAGTACTTCTGACCAGCTGTCTGTTAAAATTGTTGTGTAGTTCCGAGCCTTCACCCAAATGTTATTCTGCTCTATGGCAGCAGTAAGGCTTCTAGCCAGTTGGCCAGCTCTCTAAAACATTGTCTTATTTTTTAAATTACTGTGGCATTTTTCTGGCACATACCCTTACAGTGTTCATTTTAGGACATGGTCAGATATCATAGTCAATTATCAGAACAATGCCAGTGTAACATCTGACCCTGACCCTGAAAACTGACTCTGACAACTAACTCTGACACCGGACCCTGACACCTGACCCCTGACCCTGACACCTGACTCTAACACCTGACCATGACACCTGACCCTGACAACTGATCCTGACACCTGACTCTGAAACCTGACACTGACACCTGACCCTGACTTTGATATTTGACTCTGACATCTTCATAGGTCAGGGTCAAAGTGAGAATGAGTTATAGATATGCTGTGTATTTGTATGCTAAATCACATTTCTATGCAAAAATCCTTCATCTTTGTGATTGAGCATATTAAAAGTGCAATAAAGCTAAAAGTCCTTGTGACGCTTGACTAGTGAGAAGAGTCTCACATCAGGGTCACACATCACTTGAATTTGTCTCTTTTCTAGGGCTCAATAAAAAGTTATTCTTTTAAAGACTGATATGAGCTTTGAATCCAAGAACACTGCATGTGGGGCAAGCATCTAAACCACTAATACAGCAGCCTGAAGGATTGTTGCATGGAAATGTGATTTAGCATACAAATACACAGTATATCTATAACTTATTCTCACTTTGATCCTGTCCTATGAAGATATCAGAGTCAGTGTCAGGTGTCAGGGTCAGGTGTCGGGGTCAGGTGTCACACTGGCATTATTCTGATACTTGACTATGATATCTGACCACGTCCTAAAATTAACACTGTATACCCTGTTCCCTGACCTCATGGACTTCCGAGTAGTGTTGAGCTTGAATATTCTAATTGCAAATTTTTATTGCGAATATCGGCAGAATATAGTGCTATATCTTCGTAATCACAAATATTCTAGATTTTTTTTATCACTAGATAAACCTATAATCTTTTTTTGCTTATTGAATATAGCATCTCTTTATCCTTATTATGATATCTGTCACCCATACCTTCTTTTTTTATATAGTTATTATTTTACCTATCATTAATAATTTATTTTTATAGATGTTATATTATTTTATTTTTAAAATAAATCATTACCTATAATATACAATAGACAACATATAACAGACGATCACACAAAGGCTGTATGCCAAAAGCCGGGTATGTGCAAGACTGTATCTGTCTCATGGATAGGTTGTTGGCTTGCACATACCCGGTTTTTGGCATTATCACCTTTGTGTGATTGTTTGTTATAGGTAATGAACTTGTACGTGCAATATGTGTATATTACATTGCTGATTTTTGCAATTGTGAATATTCAGCAAAAAATTTGTGAAATATTGTGAATTCAAATATTGCCTATGCCGCTCATCACTAGAGTTGAGCGAACACCTGGATGTTCGGGTTCGAGAAGTTCGGCCGAACATCCCGGAAATGTTCGGGTTCGGGATCCGAACCCGATCCGAACTTCGTCCCGAACCCGAACCCCATTGAAGTCAATGGGGACCCGAACTTTTCGGCACTAAAACGGCTGTAAAACAGCCCAGGAAAGGGCTAGAGGGCTGCAAAAGGCAGCAACATGTAGGTAAATCCCCTGCAAACAAATGTGGATAGGGAAATTAATTAAAATAAAAATTAAATAAATAAAAATTAACCAAAATCAATTGGAGAGAGGTTCCATAGCAGAGAATCTGGCTTCCCGTCACCCACCACTGGAACAGTCCATTCTCAGATATTTAGGCCCCGGCACCCAGGCAGAGGAGAGAGGTCCCGTAACAGAGAATCTGTCTTCATGTCAGCAGAGAATTAGTCTGCATGTCATAGCAGAGAATGAGGCTTCACGTCAGCCACCACTGCAACAGTCCATTGGCATATATTTAGGCCTAGCACACAGGCAGAGGAGAGAGGTCCCGTAACAGAGAATCTGGCTTCATGTCAGCAGAGAATCAGTCTGCATGTCATAGCAGAGAATGAGGCTTCACGTCAGCCACCACTGCAACAGTCCATTGGCATATATTTAGGCCCAGCACACACACAGGCAGAGGAGAGAGGTCCCGTAACAGAGAATCTGGCTTCATGTCAGCAGAGAATCAGTCTGCATGTCATAGCAGAGAATGAGGCTTCACGTCAGCCACCACTGCAACAGTCCATTGGCATATATTTAGGCCCAGCACACACACAGGCAGAGGAGAGAGGTCCCGTAACAGAGAATCTGGCTTCATGTCAGCAGAGAATCAGTCTGCATGTCATAGCAGAGAATGAGGCTTCACGTCAGCCACCACTGCAACAGTCCATTGGCATATATTTAGGCCCAGCACACACACAGGCAGAGGAGAGAGGTCCCGTAACAGAGAATCTGGCTTCATGTCAGCAGAGAATCAGTCTGCATGTCATAGCAGAGAATGAGGCTTCACGTCAGCCACCACTGCAACAGTCCATTGGCATATATTTAGGCCCAGCACACACACAGGCAGAGGAGAGAGGTCCCGTAACAGAGAATCTGTCTTCATGTCAGCAGAGAATTAGTCTGCATGTCATAGCAGAGAATGAGGCTTCACGTCACCCACCACTGCAACAGTCCATTGGCATATATTTAGGCCTAGCACACAGGCAGAGCAGAGAGGTCCCGTAACAGACAATCTGGCTTCATGACAGCAGAGAATCAGTCTGCATGTCATAGCAGAGAATGAGGCTTCACGTCACCCACCACTGCAACAGTCCATTGGCATATATTTAGGCCTAGCACACAGGCAGAGCAGAGAGGTCCCGTAACAGACAATCTGGCTTCATGTCAGCAGAGAATCAGTCTGCATGTCATAGCAGAGAATGAGGCTTCACGTCACCCACCACTGCAACAGTCCATTGGCATATATTTAGGCCTAGCACACAGGCAGAGCAGAGAGGTCCCGTAACAGACAATCTGGCTTCATGACAGCAGAGAATCAGTCTGCATGTCATAGCAGAGAATGAGGCTTCACGTCACCCACCACTGCAACAGTCCATTGGCATATATTTAGGCCTAGCACACAGGCAGAGCAGAGAGGTCCCGTAACAGACAATCTGGCTTCATGTCAGCAGAGAATCAGTCTGCATGTCATAGCAGAGAATGAGGCTTCACGTCACCCACCACTGCAACAGTCCATTGGCATATATTTAGGCCTAGCACACAGGCAGAGCAGAGAGGTCCCGTAACAGACGATCTGGCTTCATGTCAGCAGAGAATCAGTCTGCATGTCATAGCAGAGAATCAGGCTTCACGTCAGCCACCACTGCAACAGTCCATTGTCATAAATTTAGGCCCAGCACCCAGGCAGAGGAGAGAGGTCCCGTAACAGACAATCTGGCTTCATGTCAGCAGAGAATTAGTCTGCATGTCATAGCAGAGAATCAGGCTTCATGTCAGCCACCACTGCAACAGTCCATTGGCATATATTTAGGCCTAGCACACAGGCAGAGGAGAGGTTCATTCAACTTTGGGTAGCATCGCAATATAATGGTAAAATGAAAATAAAAATAGGATTGAATGAGGAAGTGCCCTGGAGTCCAATAATATATGGTTATGGGGAGGTAGTTAATGTCTAATCTGGACAAGGGACGGACAGGTCCTGTGGGATCCATGCCTGGTTCATTTTTATGAACGTCAGCTTGTCCACATTGGCTGTAGACAGGCGGCTGCGTTTGTCTGTAATGACGCCCCCTGCCGTGCTGAATACACGTTCAGACAAAACGCTGGCTGCCGGGCAGGCCAGCACCTCCAAGGCATAAAAGGCTAGCTCTGGCCACGTGGACAATTTAGAGACCCAGAAGTTGAATGGGGCCGAACCATCAGTCAGTACGTGGAGGGGTGTGCACACGTACTGTTCCACCATGTTAGTGAAATGTTGCCTCCTGCTAACACGTTGCGTATCAGGTGGTGGTGCAGTTAGCTGTGGCGTGTTGACAAAAGTTTTCCACATCTCTGCCATGCTAACCCTGCCCTCAGAGGAGCTGGCCGTGACACAGCTGCCTTGGCGACCTCTTGCTCCTCCTCTGCCTTGGCCTTGGGCTTCCACTTGTTCCCCTGTGACATTTGGGAATGCTCTCAGTAGCGCGTCTACCAACGTGCGCTTGTACTCGCGCATCTTCCTATCACGCTCCAGTGCAGGAAGTAAGGTGGGCACATTGTCTTTGTAGCGTGGATCCAGCAGGGTGGCAACCCAGTAGTCCGCACAGGTTAAAATGTGGGCAACTCTGCTGTCGTTGCGCAGGCACTGCAGCATGTAGTCGCTCATGTGTGCCAGGCTGCCCAGGGGTAAGGACAAGCTGTCCTCTGTGGGAGGCGTATCGTCATCGTCCTGCCTTTCCCCCCAGCCACGCACCAGTGATGGACCCGAGCTGCGTTGGGTGCCACCCCGCTGTGACCATGCTTCATCCTCATCCTCCTCCACCTCCTCCTCATCCTCGTCCTCCTCGTCCTCCAGTAGTGGGCCCTGGCTGGCCACATTTGTACCTGGCCTCTGCTGTTGCAAAAAACCTCCCTCTGAGTCACTTCGAAGAGACTGGCCTGAAAGTGCTAAAAATGACCCCTCTTCCTCATCCTCCTCCTCCTCCTCCTGGGCCACCTCCTGTTCCATCATCGCCCTAAGTGTTTTCTCAAGGAGACATAGAAGTGGTATTGTAACGCTGATAACGGTGTCATCGCCACTGGCCATGTTGGTGGAGTACTCGAAACAGCGCAACAGGGCACACAGGTCTCGCATGGAGGCCCAGTCATTGGTGGTGAAGTGGTGCTGTTCTGTAGTGCGACTGACCCGTGCGTGCTGCAGCTGAAACTCCACTATGGCCTGCTGCTGCTCGCACAGTCTGTCCAGCATGTGCAAGGTGGAGTTCCACCTGGTGGGCACGTCGCATATGAGGCGGTGAGCGGGAAGGCCGAAGTTACGCTGTAGCGCAGACAGGCGAGCAGCGGCAGGATGTGAACGCCGGAAGCGCGAACAGACGGCCCGCACTTTATGCAGCAGCTCTGACATGTCGGGGTAGTTGTGAATGAACTTCTGCACCACCAAATTCAGCACATGCGCCAAGCAAGGGATGTGCGTCAAATTGGCTAGTCCCAGAGCTGCAACGAGATTTCGCCCATTATCACACACCACCAGGCCGGGCTTGAGGCTCACCGGCAGCAACCACTCGTCGGTCTGTTGTTCAATACCCCGCCACAACTCCTGTGCGGTGTGGGGCCTGTCCCCCAAACATATGAGTTTCAGAATGGCCTGCTGACGTTTACCCCGGGCTGTGCTGAAGTTGGTGGTGAAGGTGTGTGGCTGACTGGATGAGCAGGTGGAAGAAGAGGAGGAGGAAGCCGAGAAGGAGGAGGTGGCAACAGGAGGCAAAGAATGTTGCCCTGCGATCCTTGGCGGCGGCAGGACGTGCGCCAAACAGCTCTCCGCCTGGGGCCCAGCTGCCACTACATTTACCCAGTGTGCAGTTAGGGAGATATAGCGTCCCTGGCCGTGCTTACTGGTCCACGTATCTGTGGTTAGGTGGACCTTGCTACAGATGGCGTTGCGCAGTGCACACTTGATTTTATCGGATACTTGGTTGTGCAGGGAAGGCACGGCTCTCTTGGAGAAGTAGTGCCGGCTGGGAACAACATACTGTGGGACAGCAAGCGACATGAGCTGTTTGAAGCTGTCTGTGTCCACCAGCCTAAATGACAGCATTTCATAGGCCAGTAGTTTAGAAATGCTGGCATTCAGGGCCAGGGATCGAGGGTGGCTAGGTGGGAATTTACGCTTTCTATCAAATGTTTGTGAGATGGAGAGCTGAACGCTGGCGTGTGACATGGTTGAGACGCTTGGTGACGGAGGTGGTGGTGGTGGTGTTGGTGGTACATCCCCTGTTTGCTGGGCGGCAGGTGCCAACGTTCCTCCAGAGGCGGAGGAAGAGGCCGAGGCGGCAGCAGCAGAATAGGCCGAGGCGGCAGCAGCAGAAGAGGTAGCAGGGGGAGCCTGAGTGACTTCCTTGGTTTTAAGGTGTTTACTCCACTGCAGTTCATGCTTTGCATGCAGGTGCCTGGTCATGCAGGTTGTGCTCAGGTTCAGAACGTTAATGCCTCGCTTCAGGCTCTGATGGCACAGCGTGCAAACCACTCGGGTCTTGTCGTCAGCACATTGTTTGAAGAAGTGCCATGCCAGGGAACTCCTTGAAGCTGCCTTTGGGGTGCTCGGTCCCAGATGGCGGCGGTCAGTAGCAGGCGGAGTCTCTTGGCGGCGGGTGTTCTGCTTTTGCCCACTGCTCCCTCTTTTGCTACGCTGTTGGCTCGGTCTCACCACTGCCTCTTCCTCCGAACTGTGAAAGTCAGTGGCACGACCTTCATTCCATGTGGGGTCTAGGACCTCATCGTCCCCTGCATCGTCTTCCACCCAGTCTTGATCCCTGACCTCCTGTTCAGTCTGCACACTGCAGAAAGACGCAGCAGTTGGCACCTGTGTTTCGTCATCATCAGAGACATGCTGAGGTGGTATTCCCATGTCCTCATCATCAGGAAACATAAGTGGTTGTGCGTCAGTGCATTCTATGTCTTTCACCGCTGGGGAAGGGCTAGGTGGATGCCCTTGGGAAACCCTGCCAGCGGAGTCTTCAAACAGCATAAGAGACTGCTGCATAACTTGAGGCTGAGACAGTTTCCCTGGTATGCATGGGGGTGATGTGACAGACTGATGGGGTTGGTTTTCAGGCGCCATCTGTGCGCTTTCTGCAGAAGACTGGGTGGGAGATAATGTGAACGTGCTGGATCCACTGTCGGCCACCCAATTGACTAATGCCTGTACCTGCTCAGGCCTTACCATCCTTAGAACGGCATTGGGCCCCACCATATATCGCTGTAAATTCTGGCGGCTACTGGGACCTGAGGTAGTTGGTACACTAGGACGTGTGGATGTGGCAGAACGGCCACGTCCTCTCCCAGCACCAGAGGGTCCACTAACACCACCACGACCATGTCCACGTCCGCGTCCCTTACTAGATGTTTTTCTCATTGTTATGGTTCACCACAACAACAAATATATTATTTGGCCCAATGTATTGTATTCAAATTCAGCGGGATATAAATTTGAGGCCTAGTATTTAGGCGCTGGGTGACCGGTATGGATTTAGTGACAGAATTAGACTTGGAAATGCACAGAAGCGTGTGTGTGAAGTTATTCTGAATGACCCAATGTGCACCTTGAATATTATATACCCTTTTTGGGATAGATTTCAAATAGCTCTGATATAGCAGGAACCACTAAATTATGAAATTGCTAAATTGGGAATTGTACTTCAACCCAGAACAAAAAATGTGCTTTGACGGGCACTAAATAACTTTCCCAGCTACAACAGTACAGCGGTAACGAGAGATTTAGAGGGATTTAAATTTGAGGCCTAGTATTTAGGCGCTGGGTGACAGGTATGGGTTTAGTGACAGAATTAGACTTGGAAATACACAGTAGCGGGTGTGTGTGAAGTTATTCTGAATGACCCAATGTGCACCTTCAATATTATATACCCTTTTTGGGATAGATTTCAAATAGCTCTGATATAGCAGGAACCACTAAATTATGAAATTGCTAAATTGGGAATTGTACTTCAACCCAGAACAAAAAATGTGCTTTGACGGACACTAAATATCTTGCCCAGCAACAACAGTACAGCGGTGGGTAACGAGAGATTTAGAGGGATTTAAATTTGAGGCCTAGTATTTAGGCGCTGGGTCACCGGTATGGATTTAGTGACAGAATTAGACTTGGAAATGCACAGAAGCGTGTGTGTGAAGTTATTCTGAATGACCCTATGTGCACCTTCAATATTATATACCCTTTTAGGGATAGATTTCAAATAGCTCTGATATAGCAGAAACCACTAAATTATGAAATTGCTAAATTGGGAATTGTACTTCAACCCAGAACAAAAAATGTGCTTTGACGGACACTAAATATCTTGCCCAGCAACAACAGTACAGCGGTGGGTAACGAGAGATTTAGAGGGATTTAAATTTGAGGCCTAGTATTTAGGCGCTGGGTCACCGGTATGGATTTAGTGACAGAATTAGACTTGGAAATGCACAGAAGCGTGTGTGTGAAGTTATTCTGAATGACCCTATGTGCACCTTCAATATTATATACCCTTTTAGGGATAGATTTCAAATAGCTCTGATATAGCAGAAACCACTAAATTATGAAATTGCTAAATTGGGAATTGTACTTCAACCCAGAACAAAAAATGTGCTTTGACGGACACTAAATATCTTGCCCAGCAACAACAGTACAGTGGTGGGTAACGAGAGATTTAGAGGGATTTAAATTTGAGGCCTAGTATTTAGGCGCTGGGTCACCGGTATGGATTTAGTGACAGAATTAGACTTGGAAATGCACAGAAGCGTGTGTGTGAAGTTATTCTGAATGACCCTATGTGCACCTTCAATATTATATACCCTTTTAGGGATAGATTTCAAATAGCTCTGATATAGCAGAAACCACTAAATTATGAAATTGCTAAATTGGGAATTGTACTTCAACCCAGAACAAAAAATGTGCTTTGACGGACACTAAATATCTTGCCCAGCAACAACAGTACAGCGGTGGGTAACGAGAGATTTAGAGGGATTTAAATTTGAGGCCTAGTATTTAGGCGCTGGGTGACAGGTATGGGTTTAGTGACAGAATTAGACTTGGAAATACACAGTAGCGGGTGTGTGTGAAGTTATTCTGAATGACCCAATGTGCACCTTCAATATTATATACCCTTTTTGGGATAGATTTCAAATAGCTCTGATATAGCAGGAACCACTAAATTATGAAATTGCTAAATTGGGAATTGTATTTCAACCCAGAACAAGAAATGTGCTTGAACGGACACTAAATAACTCGCCCAGCTACAGCACTAGGGACAGATTTAGCTGGATATAAATTTGAGGCCTAGTATTTAGGCGCTGGGTGACCGGTATGGATTTAGTGACAGAATTAGACTGGGATATGGCCAAAAAATGAACAGACTATTGCTGGTTAAATGCACTTGGTGTGACAGCTTCACCCTGATGTAGGCTTTAGCCAAAAAACAACCACACCATTGAGGGTTAAATGCACTTGGTGACAGGCGCAGCTTGCCCCTGATTTTGTATATGGCCAAAAAATGAACAGACTATTGCTGGTTAAATGCACTTGGTGTGACAGCTTCACCCTGATGTAGGCTTTAGCCAAAAAACAACCACACCATTGAGGGTTAAATGCACTTGGTGACAGGCGCAGCTTGCCCCTGATTTAGTATATGGCCAAAAAATGAACAGACTATTGCTGGTTAAATGCACTTGGTGTGACAGCTTCACCCTGATGTAGGCTTTAGCCAAAAAACAACCACACCATTGAGGGTTAAATGCACTTGGTGACAGGCGCAGCTTGCCCCTGATTTAGTATATGGCCAAAAAATGAACAGACTATTGCTGGTTAAATGCACTTGGTGTGACAGCTTCACCCTGATGTAGGCTTTAGCCAAAAAACAACCACACCATTGAGGGTTAAATGCACTTGGTCGCAGCTTGTGCTGGCGCACCACAAGACACAAAATGGCCGCCGATCACCCCAGAAAAATGAGACTGACAAACGGTCTGTGCAGCCTAAAAACAGTGAGCAATTGAGGATCAGCAGCTCAATGATCCACAGCTGCAGATCGATCAGTTAATCAAGTCCTTTGGAGGAGTTAATCTGCCTAATCTCGCCCTACTGTCGCAGCCGCAACCTCTCCCTACGCTAATCAGAGCAGAGTGACGGGCGGCGCTATGTGACTCCAGCTTAAATAGAGGCTGGGTCACATGGTGCTCTGGCCAATCACAGCCATGCCAATAGTAGGCATGGCTGTGATGGCCTCTTGGGGCAAGTAGTATGACGCTTGTTGATTGGCTGCTTTGCAGCCTTTCAAAAAGCGCCAAGAAAGCGTCACAAAAGCGCGAAGAAAGCGACGAACACCGAACCCGAACCCGGACTTTTACGAAAATGTCCGGGTTCGGGTCCGTGTCACGGACACCCCAAAATTCGGTACGAACCCGAACTATACAGTTCGAGTTCGCTCATCCCTACTCATCACTACTTATGATGAGGTAGAATGGAACAGTGGCTGGAACTGGCACACTTTGCTATTGTTATACTGTCTTGTCCACTCTCCAGTCTACTATTAGTAAGGGTATTCAGTAAGGCAGATGGCGTCACAAAAATTTAATTCTGCTACATTGCATTATTACTTCTGGCCATCTGTCTGTTAAAATAGTCTAATTTTTAAAATGCCGTGCAGTTCTGCGCCTTCATATAAATTTTATTCTGCTCTATGAAAGCAGTAATACTTCTGACCAGCTTTTAAAATCGTCTACATTTTTAAATGACTGTGGCCTTTCTCCAGCACATACCCTATTCCCTGAACCCATGGGTTTCTGGAGAATCAGATTGAAACAGTTGCTGGAACTTGCTTGTCCAGCTTTCAGTGTCATCTAATAGAGGGCTTTCCACACATCAGGTGGTGTCTTCACATCCAAATGGGCAAAATTGTTCTGCGCAAGTGTCCAAAACATTACCTTTGTCATTGCTGACAGTGGATATTTATTGCTGGCCCAATTGGCCTAATGATACAACTGCCGCTGTCTGCCTGTTCATTGTGTACCATATTGTACTGCAACTGCCGCAGCTGCTACTCTCCCTGGTGCCACTACTACTACTACCCCTAAACATCTGCAGATTTCCTGCACATTTCCAGCCTTGTCCATGAAGTTCCACACACCACTACTGCTGCTCACAAAAAAGGCAGATTTTTTTAATGCTTTCTCAGAACAAGCTACTGCTTTTTCCAATACTACTGTGTATGTATAAACACTGGAAGGCATCTGCCCCCAATAACAGACAATAGAACATTTTTTATTTTATGAAGCATAAGAAATGTGATGGTGCAGTGTGTTTTTAAACAGGCTGTTTGCTAATACCGTCAGCCATGCTCTTCCCCTTAGATATATGTCAATGTCACTCTGACATTATTTACCATTGCTGCCATTCTGTTAAAAAGCTTAAAGGTGGGGTTGGTTTAAAAAAAAAAAATCATGTGAGAAAGACAAAGGAGAAAAAATATGAGTCCTAGATTTTTAGAAATCTCATCCACAGGCTGCATAACAAATCCACAGTGGACATTGACCTATGGAGTTGATTTGAAATCTGCTGTATGCTGCACATCTCCCTACAGATTTCAACCTGTGCAATGCATAATGTGAAATCAACAGCCGTAACCTTGACTAAAAACACATTTTTTCTATAACGGCCACTGCAGGTAAAATGTAGTAACGCATGCCAGAAGTCATATCTACTAGAAGTCGGATGATGGACATCTATTTTGCTGAATCTCTTCTCAAATTACCCTAAAAAAGACAACGTGAATGTAAAAGTCAGTAGAACTAGACTACAGCTAAGCAAGCATTAATGTGCACTTCTGGTTTGGAAGTATAAAGGTTAATACAGTATACATATGAATTGCATTTTCTGCACTGCCCTAATATACTCTCACTAATCATTCCTCCAGGAATCAGAGCTTTAGCTTAAATGTCCGTATGGTTACGCCTGAAGTCATTCTGAAAATTTTAGATAACAACATATAGTTATTTACAGTTTTATCAGGGAGCCATAACTGTACCAAGCTTTCTTGGTAATAAATTGAATTAAGGACTTGTCCAAATATATTTTAACATATTTAAAAGAACTGGTTGCTAAAATATAGAAACTTTTTATCCGAATCTATCTCAACTTGAAATCAAAACTGAGAACTATGGGGAAGCGTTATCATCCCCATACACCTTGCTTTTGGTGTTAAAATGTCTCAAGATCTGTTTTTGCAACTTCTTTAAAGCCATTGTGACTAGATTTAGTAGCAACTGGCAATTTTACACTGTCCATGCCAGTTTCCAAAAAGTGGCCCAGGGCACATTTATCATAATTTTTGCCAGAAACTGTATGCAATAATGACTGAATTCTATGCCAGCTACGAGCTGGCATAAATTTCATTCTGGCACACGGACTGTTGGAGAAGGCATTTATTTTATAATGGATCATGTGCCCCGAGCAAAAGAGGAACAAGGTTTAGAACTTTTAACTTTCAGGCTCCATATCTCACCATCCACTACAGTTTTGAGTGTGAAACTACCATCATCTTGGCTGTCTCATACATAAATTGGACTTGCAACTATTTAGCATATGATTAATTATGCAGATTAATCTCATGCAAACGCGTTGTTACTGTTTTGCTTCTAAAATTCTAAATTTCAATTTTTATTTTTTTAGTACTTTGTAAATCCACCTTTGACTTTCAACACTGCTTGAATCCTCCTGGGCATGCTCTTGATCAGATTGAAGCATACCTCAACCAAAATCTGTTCCCAGGTCTCTCCTTCACGTTCCCAATGTTGGTGCATTCTGGTCGACTCACTTGGGTACAGACACAGCTTTTTCTTCAACTCCTACCCACAAGTGTTCGATTTGATTGAGGTTTGGGGACTGTGGGGGCCAATTCAGCACCTCTACTTCATTGTACCACTTCTTCACCAATCTCGATGTATGCTTTGAGTCGTTGCCCTGCTGGAACACTATGTAGTCCTTTTCATACCATAGTACTTGAATGTATGAAGTAACTAGTCTTGTAGGATATTCATATATAGCTCAGGATTGAGGCCACTATCAATCCTGGTCAGGTATCCAACTCCTTTGGCTGTGAAACAACCCCATATCATCAGGCTTCCTCCACCGAACTTGACGGTTCCTTCAATTTCTCAATCTGTTAGCCCCCTTTTCCCTTGTTTTTTCCAGACCCATTTGTACTCATCAGAGCTCAGTCTATTGACTTTTGACTCATTGCTCCAAATCACCCGTTGCCAATCTTCTACTGTCCATTATTCATACTTTTTTGCAAACTCGAGCTAATGCTTCTTATGACAATATTGAAGTCAAGGCTTCTTCACCTTTTTTTTTTTCACTTTTTTGGTAGATTTTTTATTTTAATAATTTTTTTCCAGTTACAAAGCAAGAGTTAACAGCCAAACAAAACTTAATATTTATGGCCCTGATTCTGTAGTTTACAGAAACACCCCATATGTGGTCGTAAACTGCTGTACGGGCACACGGCACGGCACAGAAGGAAAGGAATGCCATACATTTTTTGGAAGGCAGATTTTGGACTGGTTTTTTGACACCATGTCCCATTTAAAGCCCCCCTGATGCACCCCTAGAGTTGAAACTCCCAAAAAGTGACCCCATTTTAGAAATTACGGGATAGGGTGACAATTTTGTTGTCACTAGTTTAGGGTACATATGATTTTTGGTTGCTCTATATTACACTTTTTGTGAGGCAAAGTAACAAGAAATAGCTGTTTTGGCACAGTTTTTATTTTTTGTTATTTAGAACATTCATCTGACAGGTTAGATCATGTGGTATTTTTATAGGTATTTTTATACAGGTCCTTCTCAAAAAATTAGCATATTGTGATAAAGTTCATTATTTTCTGTAATGTACTGATAAACATTAGACTTTCATATATTTTAGATTCATTACACACCAACTGAAGTAGTTCAAGCCTTTTATTGTTTTAATATTGATGATTTTGGCATACAGCTCATGAAAACCCAAAATTCCTATCTCAAAAAATTAGCATATCATGAAAAGGTTCTCTAAACGAGCTATTAACCTAATCATCTGAATCAACTAATTAACTCTAAACACCTGCAAAAGATTCCTGAGGCTTTTAAAAACTCCCAGCCTGGTTCATTACTCAAAACCGCAATCATGGGAAAGACTGCCGACCTGACTGCTGTCCAGAAGGCCATCATTGACACCCTCAAGCAAGAGGGTAAGACACAGAAAGAAATTTCTGAACGAATAGGCTGTTCCCAGAGTGCTGTATCAAGGCACCTCAGTGGGAAGTCTGTGGGAAGTAAAAAGTATGGCAGAAAACGCTGCACAACGAGAAGAGGTGACCGGACCCTGAGGAAGATTGTGGAGAAGGACCGATTCCAGACCTTGGGAGACCTGCGGAAGCAGTGGACTGAGTCTGGAGTAGAAACATCCACAGGCTTGTGCAGGAAATGGGCTACAGGTGCCGCATACCCCAGGTCAAGCCACTTTTGTACCAGAAACAGCGGCAGAAGCGCCTGACCTGGGCTACAGAGAAGCAGCACTGGACTGTTGCTCAGTGGTCCAAAGTACTTTTTTCGGATGAAAGCAAATTTTGCATGTCATTCGGAAATCAAGGTGCCAGAGTCTGGAGGAAGACTGGGGAGAGGGAAATGCCAAAATGCCTGAAGTCCAGTGTCAAGTACCCACAGACAGGATGGTCTGGGGTGCCATGTCAGCTGCTGGTGTTGGTCCACTGTGTTTTATCAAGGGCAGGGTCAATGCAGCTAGCTATCAGGAGATTTTGGAGCACTTCATGCTTCCATCTGCTGAAAAGCTTTATGGAGATGAAGATTTCATTTTTCAGCACAACCTGGCACCTGCTCACAGTGCCAAAACCACTGGTAAATGGTTTACTGACCATGGTATCACTGTGCTCTATTGGCCTGCCAACTCTCCTGACCAGAACCCCATAGAGAATCTCTGGGATATTGGGAAGAGAAAGTTGAGAGACGCAAGACCCAACACTCTGGATGAGCTTAAGGCCGCTATGGAAGCATCCTGGGCCTCCATAACACCTCAGCAGTGCCACAGGCTGATTGCCTCCATGCCATGCCGCATTGAAGCAGTCATTTCTGCAAAAGGATTCCCCACCAAGTATTGAGTGCATAACTGAACATAATTATTTGAAGGTTGACTTTTTTTGTATTAAAAACACTTTTCTTTTATTGGTTGGATGAAATATGCTAATTTTTTGAGATAGGAAATTTGGGTTTTCATGAGCTGTATGCCAAAATCATCAATATTAAAACAATAAAAGGCTTGAACTACTTCAGTTGGTGTGTAATGAATCTAAAATATATGAAAGTCTAATGTTTATCAGTACATTACAGAAAATAATTAACTTTATCACAATATGCTAATTATTTGAGAAGGACCTGTAGAGCAGGTTATTGCGGATGCGGCGGTACCTAATATGTATACTTTTTTTATTTATTTATGTAAGTTTTACACAATGATTTAATTTTTGAAACCAAAAAAATCATGTTTTAGTCTCTCTGTAGTCTGAGAGACATAGTTTTTTAAGTTTTTGGGTGATTATCCTGGGTAGGGTATGATTTTTGCGGGATGAGATGACGGTTTGATTGGCACTATTTTTGGGTGCATATGACTTTTTGATCGCTTGCTATTACATTTTTAGTGATGTAAGGTGACAAAAAATTGCTTTTTTACACAGTTTTACACAATAATATCATTTTTGAAACAAAAAAAATCTAGTTTTAGTGTATCCATATTCTGAGAGCCATAGTTTTTTCAGTATTTGGGCGATTATCTTAGGTAGGGTCAAATTTTTTTGAGGATGAGATGACGGTTTGATTGGCACTAATTTGGGGCGAATATGACTTTTGATCTCTTGCTATTACACTTTTTGTGATGTAAGGTGCCAAAAAATGGCCTTTTTTAAACCGTTTTTCATTTTTTTAATGGTATTTACCTGAGGGGTTAGGTCATGTGATATTTTTATAGAGCAGGTAATTACGGATGTGGCGATACCTAATATGTATACTTTAAAAAAAAAATTGTAAAAAAAAAAATTATTTATTTATTTATTTTAATAACAGCTTTTTAAAAAAAATAAAATTATGTTTTAGTATCTCCATATTCTGAGCCATAGTTTTTTTTTATTTTTTGGGCGATTGTCTTAGGTAGGGGCAAATTTTGTGAGGGATGAGGTGACAGTTAGATTGGTATTATTTTGGTGGGCATGTGCCTTTTTGATCGCTTGCTGTTATACTTTTAGTGATGTCAGGTGACAAAAAAATTGTTTATTTAGCACAATTTTTATTTTTTATGGTGTTCATCTGAGGGGTTAGGTCATGTGATATGTTTATAGAGCCGATACGGACGCGGCAATACCTAATATGTCAACTTTGTTTCCCCCTATTTTTTACCAATTTTTTAAACTTTATTTGGGGGAAATTATGTGTTTTTTTTTTTTTACTTGAAACTTAATTATTTTGGGGAAAACTTATTTTTTTCAACTTTTTTTTCACTGAATTTTTAGTCCTACTTTGGGGGTCTAATGCCCTTTACAATGCATTCCGATACTTCTGTATTTGGCAAAATAAACGGGAAACAAGGCGCTCATAGGGTAGTAAATTTTAGGCACCAGATTCAGAGAGTATGCTGTGTCAAATGTTAAACTCACCTTCTGGTGTTGTGCTTGCGTCAGTACAACAATTGCAAAGGTGGGAGGGGGAAGGGGGAGTTATGCTGCCGGTATCTTCTCAGTCCTTTGAGTTGCCAGCACTCCAAAGGAGTAATGTAGAGTACTGTGAAAAGCTGTGTACTAGGTCGTACACAATGTGATACCTCTTGGTGCAAAACCACAATTACGAGTGACGTCTTTTATTCAGGTGACAACGCGTTTCGGAGTAAGGATACTCTTTTTCTGAAGTCTAAAAGAAACAGTAGTATGTGAAATAGTAGTGCTAAAGGGCAAAACATGAATGACTAAAATAAGGTAAAAATAAAACAAATAGACTTGTATAATTCATCAGCAAGGTGCGAGGGTAATAGACAATATAATAATCACAGAAAATAATCACATAAATGTAAAGGACATAGTCAGAAGGATCCGATATACTCTAAAATTGGGTATCTGTATAGTAATAAAAATTTCCTTCACAATTAGGGAACATTAATATTAATAATCTTGATGATAATAATAATAGTAATAATAATAACTTGATAATAATAATGAAGGAAAAAATTATGTTAATAGTGGTGGCCTTGATACAAAAAAACAGGACCCCAAAAAACTGGGCGACTGATAAAATTTAAGTACCAGGGGAATCAAAATCACGCTAATAGTGTCACTGACATTATTGCAATTGCACTATTAACAATGATACTCACAGCAAAATTGACAATCATCATAGCGATAATGAATAGCAATAATCACAACAATATAATGACATAATTATTCCGCCAGGATTAGATGAGATGATGTGAATACATACATACATATATACATACATACATACTTACATATATATACATATATGCACAGACATGGGAGAGGGAGAGAGACATCGTACAAATGAGTGTGTAAATAGTTAATTATTGAAGGTGCATGATAATGGGTAGATGTAATAGTGATGATGATAAGAAGCACAGGTGAGGGGGTGGTGGGGGTAGTTACCTTTGGAGCCGGGTACATACAGTTGGTGCGACCAATCCAGATACTATAGGTCAAGAAAATTTGATGGTTAAGAACTTAAATAGTAAATTAGGATATAAGAAACTGGATGGAAGTAAAATGGGGGCGTGGCTAGTTGCGGGCTGCCGATTGGAGGATACGGGAAGGTGGGGGGTGGGGCTACTGAGCTGGAGTGGAGTGAGTGGCTACTGAGCTGGAGTGAAACTGTCTATGTGTGCAGTGTCAGTGCGCTCTGTATTGGAGTGCTGGCACTAATAGATAAGGGATCTGAGGGCTGATATGTGCTTGGTTAGGTGTGGGGTGAATTGATGATTGTGAATAGTACAATTGAATGTGAATGTACTGGTGTGCATAAATGGAGGATGGGCTGGGAGTGACTGAGGCAGGGGATGGTGGAATAGTGTATGAGATGATGGCACTGTAGGAAATTAAGATGGAAAGGTGAATATATTTATGAATATGAAGGTATAAAGGTGAAAAATAAATATGAAAGATAATAAAAATTAAATTAAATTGAATAAAAATAATAAAAATAAAAATAAATGTAAATGAAAAAAATAAAAAATAAAATGTATATATAATTTTATGGATGGGGATAGAAATATATGGTGGATGTGGGGCAACAAAAGGGGGGGGGGGCTTAGAAACAGTTGCTTTCAAGGGACTCGTTGAGGCCATAAGGCTCTATTGTCTGTAATTTGAAGATCCAGAACATTTCTTTTCTTCTTAGTTTCTGATACCGGTTGGTATGGGTGGTGGGAATTTGTTCTATTGGTGTTATGGGAAGGTCCGCAGGATTTTTGTTATGGAAGTGGAGGAAATGTTGCGAGGCCCCATGTTTTGTGAAGCCATTTGTAATGTTCCACGATGTTTGTTTATTCTCTCTCTCAGAGTCAGGGTAGTGCTGCCTATGTATTGCAAATTGCAATCCGCAAGTACATTCAAGTAAGTATATGACGTAGGATGATGAGCAATTTAGAAAACTTTTAATTTGGAATTGTTCACTGGTGACGCTACTTAAGAATCTGGTGACCCGGGAGGAGATGTTACTACAGCATTTGCATCGGCGGTGTCCGCACTTGTAACTCCCAAGGACTTGGGGGAACGGGGTTGCGGTAGACGGCGTTTGCTTCTTTTGGGACCGTAATCGGCTGGGAGCGATGAGGTTCTTGAGGGTTTGGGCCCTTCTGAAGGTTATTTGAGGCCTGGGTTGAATATGTTTTTTTAAAAAAGGATCTGCCTGTAAAATGGGCCAGTGCTTTAAGAAGATGTTACGCAAGACATTATGATTGATATTGTATGTGGTGGTAAAGGACGTTTGGTATTTCTTGGTGGTTTTTGAGTTCGTTTCTTCAGTTTTTGAGGACAAGCAGTTTTCCTGGGTGTATTTTTGTGTTCGCTGGAGGGCTGCCTTAATGACTCCACTAGGATACCCTATCCTTTGTTAAGGAATCTCTTTTTAATGACTTGACTCTGTTGCTTAAAATCCTCATCATTAGTACAGTTTCTGCGGATGCGTTTGAACTGACTAAATGGGACATTGTTCTTCCATTTTTTGTGATGTGCACTCTGATAATCTAAATAGCTATTCCCATCCACGTTTTTGAAGAAGGTCTTGATTTCTATAGAGTTTTCCTTGGAAAAAAGGAAGAAAGGCTTTTAGACTTGAGAAAGGAGTACCCTTACTCCGAAACGCGTTGTCACCTGAATAAATACCTTTTAAAAAGACGTCACTCGTAATTGTGGTTTTGCGCCAAGAGGTATCACATTGTGTACGACCTAGTACACAGCTTTCACAATACTTCTGTATTGGAATGCATTGGCTGTATGAGTAATACAGTGTGTATCACTCATACAGCTTCCTGCCTGTGAGATCCAGGGGGCTGGATATCACAGGCTCTTCACCGGAAGGCAGCGCCAATGTCTAAGGAAGGAATTGCTCTGCCTTCCATGCCATCGGGTCCCCATTAAAGCCGCACGGGGACCCTATGGCACCTCCAATCACCCTCGCAACCAACCATAAACGCCGCAAACCGCAGGTCTGAACTGACGGGACCCCCCGCGCTTTGTCCCAGGGTGCCTGCTCAATTATTTGAGAAGGCACCTTGTCCCGATCACTGCCCGCCTTGCGGCAGTGATCAGAACTACACATAACGTACCGGTATGTCATGTGTCCTTAAGTACCAGGACATCGTGATGTACCGGTACGTCATATGTCCCCAAGAGGTTACATCATGCCAGCTAAAACGCATTGTATGTAGTGGCACCCAACAAGGACGTCAAATAACAGTCGGGGAGAAACAGTAATGAAATTATGCAATATTTTGAAAAATCTCTAGAAGGATAAATAAGAAATTAAAGAAGGCAAATACTCAATCTGCAGACCTCCAGCTGTTTGTAAAATTAAAACTACCACCATGCCCTGCTATAGGTTGATAGCTGTAGGCTGTCCGGGCATGCTGGAAGTTGTAGTTTTGCAACAGCTGGAGAGCTACAGGTTGGGCATCCCTGACATAGACCAAAAAGAAATAACAGTATATACCTACCATGTGGATGTGGTCCAGCATGAAATTTGGACACAGAGTGGAAGTGACACTATTCCTGTAAGGAGAAAAAGAACAAAATATAGAAGATGTGTATCCCCAATAAGTGGTTATTCCATCAACAACTAAGATACATATAAAATGAGTAATATCAGGAAGGAGAAAATAATCTAATAGTATCTAATTGACCAGGAACAGTATTGACGCTAATATAGCAATAACTACCTCTGCTAATCCTGTGCTCCATAAATGGGGACACAAAATAAAAATGGCAATATATCTAACAGGAGTAAAAGAATAAAGAATCTAAAATAAGAGAGGTCATTGCTAATAGGAGGTAGTTTAATGAACATATAAAATGTACAGTATACAAAACAATTAATATTAGGAAGAAGAATACAGTCCTATAATATATAAGTGACCAAGGGAGGTCAATGAGGATAAAGAGAGTATTCCATCATTATTCACCAATCGTCATTAGTGCCAAGAGATTTGTGACATACATCAATATGATATACAGTAAACCTATTAGATATACATTAATATACATCTACAAGATGATTACATCACATCAGTGTAACTGATACTGACAGAGGGCACCCCATGCTAACAGTAGTATACTTCTTTATACTAAGTGGGAATAAAACTAAGTCTAATGGCGTGCGCATTGAGCGCTATTTGATGTATTTAAAAGTATTTGATGTTGTATTAAAAAGCTACATATTGGTTTTATTTTTATGCAGAGATCTGATTTCTCGGGGCCGGCAGTTTTGTTGCCGAACCGATGAACCACGTATAAAAGACGAGACGAGATGACCTCTTGATGTCAGTGGCCTGAGGAAGCGCAATAGCGCAAAAAGGCCATCGCCATTAGCTGGTTGCCTGCAGTATACGTTTGTCCACCTCTGCCTGTATTTGGAATCACTTTATGTCCGAAAAAAGAAGAATCCACTTGTATAGTGAGTGCTGCCTATTTTTCTTCTCACGCCGCGATATTATTTAAGTTCTATGCAAGGTTGGAGCAGCATCATTAGTGGGAGGAGAGGACCCGGTTCTGGACACACAATTTCAAGTTATTGAAAAAAAAGGGGAGTTTAACAGTGCTGTGTTCTTCTATATTATCGTAATCACTGCCATATAGTTAGTGTTTTTCAATCTGCATCCAACTAGATGATTCCTAAATGGTTCTACTGGATGTAAAATAAGACATTGTTATTTTGTTCCTATTAAACAAGAGTTAACCTGACGTACAGAGGAGGAGAAGGTGAAGTACGAATTTTAGAGATGTTCCTCTACCTGACAAGGATTGAATGCAGTGTGACACATGTCATCCCAGGCAATTTTCTGTGACAAGCAGGTGAAAGTGTCACTAATCCCTATCATGTCAAATCATATTGTCTATAAAATGTGATCTTTTATTATTTCATCACAGTTTACACATTTGTTTTATGGATATATAAATTGCTTAAAAAGGCAGCAAATTATAAGTATGTCCTTCAGCCTTCCAGGGGTGAAAACCCACCCGTAATGTGTTATTTGCTTATGAGATGCAATTATATGCTCCAGGCACATCACGAGATTTCACACATAAATATTTCTAGGCGTTTGTTACATATATCCCTCATTATGGGCAAGGACAGGAAGGAGTTTTAGATAATATGTTTGAAAAATTGCCTGAGTCTTCAGTTTGCCAAAGGTTGGGAAGAAGCATTGGGCTGTTTCCAGAATGTACTCAAAGACTTTGTCTTCCTAAATGACATTTCTAGGATGAAAATATGTTTTGTGTCTTGTTGATGAATGGAAATGTGTCTTTTTTATGCCAATATTAGTTAAACAGCATAATGCAGCATAAAAATCATTACAGTAGTCCATATTGCAGCAAGACTGCAATTTACGAGCAGTGGAAATATTCATTAAAGGTAACGTCTCGAGTATTTAGTTTCAATAATTAAATGTACGTTTGTAAAAAAAAAATTATGGGGGTCATTTATGATCTGAAATACTCTGATATTAGGTGTATTTCTGGCGTAGATTGTGAATTTTTCCTCGCTCCAGGTCTAAAAAAGTGATCAAGGCGTGGACGGGGAAGAGGATGGGTCAGCAGGCCCGTTTCATTTATCATTTTCTATGCTCGTTTTAGGCATAGAAAATGGTCTAAATGTAAGACAGCAAGGAAGCTGGCTAACATTCAGACTGGCGCTGGATACACCGAATTTATGTAGAGGCCGGCGCCTCTGCATAAGTTCGGCTGATCCACCGCAGGGTGTTAATAAATTAGGTGCAATCCAGCATACAGGATTCAGGACTGGTGTAGGAAATGCTGGTATTGATAAATCTAACCCTAACCTTAGATAGCTGCAGTTACTAACAGTGGAGCTTAAAGGGGTTGTCCGAGTTATGAAAAAAAATAGTATAGCACTGAAAATCTGATATATAACTGAGCTAAGCAAGTTTTATGCAAAAAAATATATATTTTTCCTCATTTCCCTGGTTCTTTTCTGGCCCTTTGTTTACATGCAATAAAAACAATCTCTGCCCCTCCCCCTGCTCTGCTAAGGGAGTGGATACAAGAGCTGCCCTGAGTGACATGTCTGCCTGCTGGGAGACTCTGCAGCATGTTGTATGTGTAGGACTACAAGTCCCAGCTGTATAATGACACTGCTAAGGGAGTGGATACAAGAGCTCCCCTGAGTGCTGGGAGACTCTGCAGCATGTTGTATGTGTAGAACTACAAGTTCCAGCTGTATAATGACACTGCTAATACACACAGGATCTTCCACCTATCTTCTTGTGCAATGCTCTCTCTAGTATGTCAGCTCCAGTGCCCAGCATTGTTCCCTGCCTGGAGAGCTGTGCAGCTGAAGGGGTTAAGAATCCAAGCAGAGAGTAGACGGCAGTGAAGGGGGGCGTGGCAAGCACAGTGACGTCTTGTTTACAGGCTTGTAAATGACCTTTATCAGAGCAGGGAGAGAAGCTGAAATCACAGGTCATGGAACCCTCAGTCAAATCTGAGAAACCAGCCACTGGAGATAAAGTGAGTGAATTGGAAAGCTGTTACATTTGCTTAGTTAGGAACATAGAAAGAACAAAAAAATAACTCGGATAACACCTTTAAGTGTTTACTGCATACTGTAATACAGTGAAATAAAATAGTGTACATTAAGCTCCCTCTAGTGGTGACTTCAGGTAAACAAAAAGCTATGTTTTAATTATCTGTATTTGCAGAGACTTTCAAGCTCAGTATAAGAAAAACACTCCGACCACTATAGTTGTATATAAAGAACTAAATCAGTACAGAATTTTGGATCTAAAAGCAATATGGTGGTGAAAGATACATTTCAAGGGGTTTTGTTAGATTCTAATATTGATGGCCTATCCTGAGGATAGGTCATCAATATCTCATCGGTGGGGAGCAGCCTTCCAGCCTCCCTGAACTGTCTGAAGAGGAAATTTAGGCCTCTTCCTAGGGCAGTGATATCACATTTATCGGTCACATGACCTAGGCGCAACTCTGTCCATTTCAAGTAAATGGGGCTGAGCTGCAATACCAAGCATGACCACTATCCAATGGACAGCACTGTACTTGGTAAGCTGCGAGATGGCTGCGGCAATCACCACCTCAAACAGCTGATCGGTGGGGGTCCCAGGTGTCGGACCAATGCCATTTTGATATTGATGACCTATCCTGAGGATAGGTCATCATTATGAGAATCTTAGAAAATCCCTTTAAGTCACAATATAACACCTAAATCCTTTAGATTATTAGGTAGAAGTTGATGTGCCATGTGTTGTTAGCATTCTGCATTCCATCTCTCCATCTCCAGCATTTACTCGTTATACATATCATATGCAGATCTGGCCTGACAGCACTGCAGGGGTTTGCTTGTTTATCACAGCAGAGACAGCAAATGAATTTGGTATCAGAGACGGATTCGTTCCCTGCTTTATATTTTGCTCTTCAGATTTATAGTGTCCTTCACTTTTGATTTAAAATATTTGTACGCATCACTTCAAGGGGAAGGACATTTCAAGTAAACCCTGGATGAAGGTACTGAGACATAAAACTTATATGATGACAGGAAAAAGACCTCACTTACTTGAATATGAAGTTAGCTAAAGACCGCACTTAGAATCACTTGAACAGCCATATGGCATGTGCCTTTATAACTGAAGTGGGTGAAGTATAAGGACAAGGATGCTAATTACAAAGGAAATCACATATTTTGCTTTATGATTTTAAGCTCTGTGATGTTTTCTTCCCCATTCACACACAAAGATAAATTCGTTGTGGGAGATCAGATGAAAATTGCACAGTTAAAATAAAGCTGTTAGGTCTCAAGTCTGACAGTGGGATGGAAATAACCTGCCGTCTTTTTCCAAAGGCAAGCAGAATTTGAACAGTAGCTGAAACAGAGAAAAAGCACAAAATGTAACTCAAAATCGGCATAAAATAAATAACAAAGAATACTGCCTGCAGTGATATTACACCGGAATATTACAATGTCTGCTTAAGTTTTATTTATTTTTAATTAATAAAAAAAACTTACTGCCAGTATACTTTCTGAATTACTTCCTCAAAGTTTTTAAGATCTCTGCTTGCAATCATGTATAGTATAAATCTTCCCTGGTTTCTTCCAGGCCATTTGTTGATTAGAAATAGGAAAACCATAATGTAACTATAATAAGCCATACCTTGACAAAGGGATCACAGCATTGAAGAGGTTAACTACTGGCATCACGGGTCCACAATGGTGTGGCTGGCGGTATTTGCCCACCCTCCTCGCCAGTCCAAGACATTTGGGACAATTCTGCATCCGCTTTTTTGCCATTAACGCAGTTGATGTGGTGTATTGAACAGATCCTTGCCACCTCATAGCAAAGGCAACTGGGCCAACAAGATCTCTCTCCAAAGGCTCCAGAGCAGCTACGTGGGCTCCTGTCTTATATGTACACCCATGCTTTGGGTGGCCAGACGACAGAGAGATTATCCTCATTAGAGCTAATATGGCTGACAATTGTAGTAGTTATCAAGCAGAATACACATAAGAGGTATATTTGCCTTTTTAGGTAGGACCAGTTAACCATCTAAAAGTGTATGGTGCCCGAGTCCCAACTTTTCTCCAAACTCAAGCAAGTTGAATTTCAATTGCCCAATTCTTTTGTTCTTGGGGGAGATCTTCTTCCCCCTGTTCCTACTGAGAGCACATGTATGAGGAGAACAGGAACTTAAAGGGGTTGTCCCATTAAAGTTTTTTTTTTGCAGTTTTTAAACCAGCACCTGCATCTGAATACTTTTTTTGTATGTAATGAAAAAATGCTGTATAGCCACTGAGTTATTCAATAAAATGTTTCTATATAGCGCCACCTGCTTTTTGTTATTTTTCGTATTTCTCTGTCCACTTCATTGAGGTGAACACACAAGCTTAGTTCCAACCTTAAACTGCCTCCTGAGCTGTGATGCAGCAAAAAGGACATGCCACCTGAGGTGCAGCAAAATGGACACCCTCCTGAGCTTCCAACTTGATATAAATCTAGCAGAGCATTTGAAAAAATGTATGGGGTGATCTCTGGATCTATGATACAGGGCTGGTTCTAGCTTTGTTAGAAATAGATTGTCATGTACTATATGATGTCTGATTTTTTATTTTATTTTACATTAATCATGGGATAATGTCATGCTCAGTGTGGGGGAAAAACTCCACACTAAACACAGGAGGGAAGGGGAACAGTAACTGGGCCTGGAAACTAGGGAAGGAACAGGTCACCTCCTAAAAAACCCTAAGCCATAACTACCTATCCATATGAATAGACTTTGAAGGTAGGAATATTAATATGCTGTATACCTAGGCCCTTATATCCCTATAAGGCCCTGGAATGAGGTTAGGACTAGAGACAACCCATTCCTCCCTAGATGGACGAATGGAAGTCTGTCTCAGGCCCAGATACAAACAACAGGGAATGTAACAAACACAAAACAATAAGAAAAGACAAGACTTATCTGAAAGTAGAAAACTGGCAACTTCAGAAGCACCACAGAGTACAACCGACCAGCTAGTTAGAAGGCAGGAAGAAAATCTATAAACCGCACCTTCAAGAGTGAGAAGCGGCTACTTATGGGAAAGGTAATTTACCAACAACCAACACCTGAAGCAAGGGGTGTGGCATTCACAAAACACAGACACAATAAGATCCACAGTGAACTTGTCAATTTAACTCACGAGTTGCCAGTCTCTCCGATCTCCTGGTACCTGCCACCGGAACGTCCGTGACAGGTAACCCCTTTAAGGTGGCCATAAATAGTCAATAGCTGTCAGCTGAACGATCATTTGGCTGATGGCTATGTCTTCCTACTCCTTCCTGACTCCCCCATACACATGCCAGATACCTCTGACATTAGCCTATATCATGGGATAATATTTGAGTAAAAAAATGTATTTCGCCTGATCCTTTTCTCCACCAATATCATTTGTCGGAGGAGATCCAGGAGGTCCCCAGTCACACTAGATTGTTGTCTGAACTTGCCATTCTTTCTCGGTTTGTCCGACAATACACTAATGTATATAGGGGCCTTTACTATCAAAGCAGAGACGTTCTGGAGTACACATAGCAGAAAGATTGCACACATTTACTGGACGTAGAGGGATGAATAGTTACTGCGGAGCTGATGGCACCAAGTAAACCATAGATTGCAAGGTTCAAAGAAAAAAAATCTTTGAAATCTTTTTTTTTTTTTTTTGCATTGCTTGTTTTAAAATGTACTCTGTGTTGTGTTTGCCAAAGATAAAGCTGAACAAATAGCAGCGATATACATGTAACAGATCCAGTACGAAGAGTTTTTTTCTATTCCTGACTGATTACAACCTCCTTTACAGAAATGCACGCTGGGCTGCAAATTGTTTCTAGAGAGCCGTGAATTAATCATCTGACATCAAACAATGTTTGGTTTTAGAAGTAATATCTGGATCATTTTTCCCAATGCCAGTACGAGGAGATTAAAATAACGTCAGAATTAAAGCCACAGATCCAGTATGGAGAACGTCTCATTATCAGAGGCTGTATCATCTACCATCTGATGACATGGAAGACCGAGGTGACAGAGCTCCCATGCTTGTATCTACCTAGAGTTACCGATGTAAAGTTTCAGCCTCCCGTCTTCTGCTTCTTCAGAGTTTCATTTCAGACAGGGTCTAGTTCAAATATAGCACGTGACCCACTCTCATGCTAGCGTTTTGGTTTCCAATCTTGCCCCCTTATCCAGCTTCCCAAGAGCTATAACATTTTTATTTTTGGCAGGAGAAGTTGTACTTTTGGCACCACTGATAATTCTAATACCATCTATTGGGAAGCTGGAAAAATTATTAATGGGGTAGAATGGGAAAAAAAAATTGAACAACAAAATAGGTTTTAGTTTTTTTTTTTACGGTGTGCAGTAAAAGGATACCTAACTTTTACAGAACAGTAGGATTACAGCTTATCCAATGAATGTAATTTATTTTTTAAAGCTTTAAAAAGATTTAAAAACTTTATAAAATATTTTTTATATATATATATATATATATATATATATATTTGCATAACTATATTCTGACACAAATAACTTTTTGTCCATCCACAGATATTTGTAAGGGGCTGAGCGATCTGTAGTTTTTATTGATTTTGGGAGGTAAAAAAAACAAAAAACATCAATTTGGTCATTTTTTTATTTATTTTCTCTTATTTATATGTAAAATGAAGAAAGGGAGGCGATGAAACATTTTAATTCATTAAATGCTTATAATGCTTATATATGAATGCTTAATTCATAATACTTATACCTCCTTTTGTGGACTTGAAAATGCGATTGTTAGATTACTTCTACTATTGAATGCAGTAGTTTACTATTTGCAGTCTATAGTAAAAATGCAGTGTTCCTATTGAGCCTTGCCTATGGCAGGGCTCAATAGAAGCTTTACTATGGCAGACCTAGTCACCTTTAAAAGGCTTCAGACTTCCATAGCAACTAAATGGTCTGCTGCCAGGAAACAATTGCTCAGATGTCATGGTCACAATTGTTCACAGCGTCTGAGGGTTTAAATGTCTGTGATTGGAGTCTGCAAAAGGTGAGTGGGTATCAAAGGTTCTCATTGACAAAGCAATCCTGCATTGAGAATGGCGCTATATTGTAACTGTTGATTACTAGGGTTATGTCCAATGGCTTTTAGTGAAGGTAGAGCCCCATGGGACTGGCCAAAAATGAATATACTGTAATTCTTTTTGTTTAATGCATCACCTTAAATAAAAAGCTATCTACCTTCTGAGTGCAGCATAACATTTATCAGGGCACAGCATCGAAACGCAAGTATGAAGATAAAAATAATAAAACCGGACTTTGTATCACTTACACTATACACCGCCTACTCTAGTTTGGGGCGTGTTTTAGAGCTGACAGATTCCTTTTAAAGTAGTGTACAAACAGCATGGTTGGAATGGACAAGGGTTTATCACCCTGTTCCACTCTTCTCAGGAGTAGCAGGAGTGGGCTGGTCCTACTTCTTCATTAGAGAGGGAGAGAAGACTAGTGTGTGAGGAGGGAGGAAGCAAGTCCATGTGCTCCTTCTCCTTAGGCCTCACAATCCAGAGTCTAACCAATCTCTGTGAAAGTTACTGCATCTGCTAATGCAAGAGACAGAAAGAATGAAGAACGTAGAATCAGCATGACTAAGCGTAGGAGTCAGCAAGGTAACTCGCGACTACAGCTAACCAGACTTTGCTGTTTGTGAGGAATTACAGTTAAGCCACCCATCACACTTAATTATGTCCTGGCCAGATGTGCCTCTAAAGACCAGTGTAGTGCAGTGGACACTTCAGCCGTAATTGCCAGATTACAGTTACTAGCCAGAGATTCTAGTGAGAGAGACTTTATCAAGATAGTATACCAATAGTGCCATTATCTGCCACTTTGCCAGCCTCCATACCTTGTTATCTGGGGAAAGAATTTTCACAGTGTCCAGATTGTTGTTAGATATACTACAAACCCTATTCTGCACTCAATAAAAAGAGATGTTTATTCTTTTACCTCTAGCCTGGCTTTCTAACTCCTACACTACACACTGGCCATTGCACCTTGCACTCTACATGCTCTGCCTTGCATTCAGCCAAACATCGAACATCAAGGGCACCCCAGCTACAATCAGGCAGGAGACCCAGAATCAAGGTGTGTCCTGAGGGAAGAAAGGATCCCCACTCCTTTCAATGCATAGCCCAAGGTAGCAACGGTGAGAGGACAGTCATCATGATTGACTGCGTAATAACTTGAGCCACCACCTCTCCAATCCTCTGCTCTGGATTATACTTGTGCTAAAAAATAAAATAAAAAGAGACTGGTTAGGAAGGAGGGTAAATGGCCTGGTCTTTTAGTGGTTGACAACAGGTGTGCATCAACAAATGTCTCTTTGGGGCTTATGGTAAGTGTGGGGATTCGCTCTGGTAGTTAGGACTAGCGGGTGCAGTATAGAGGCAAAGTACACAGTTCTTGAATCAAACAGCGGTATTTATTCACACATTGGTGTATAACAAAATGCAGATAAGGTGTATCACAAAAAGCAGGTGGCTTGGTGTTTGTTCACACACAAGGAAAGTCCATAAACAACAAAAGTAACCTTTTCTCCTGGGTTTTAATTCGCACCCTTTTAGCCGTTCAGCCTCATCAAGTCCGTAGACGGCCTGTTCGCCTATAGAGAGGCCTAAGTCCTCCAGCCCGGCTCAAACCTCCAATCCCAGCACAGCCTTCAGTTCACAGCACACAGACTCACAGGCTTAGCAATTAAAGAGTATTAAAATTAACGTCATGACTAGAGATAAGCGAACCGAATTCAACAAAGTGGAATTTCATCTGAATTTCAGGATAAATTCGATTTGCTGCAAAGCCGAATTTCCTCGTGCTTTGTGGTAGCAAATCGATTTAACCTGAAATAGTGTAAAAAAACGAAAAAAATAAAATAAATCATACTTACCTCCTCCATTTGCTCATGACGGGCCAGCCGCCATCTTGATTGAGTTCTCGGCCGAAATCCCATGCGTTGTGTAATGTACCACACCAGCCGGCATGACAACGTCATCTTGGGCTGCGCAAGATCTTCAAGCAAGATGGCGACCGGCCTGAAGTAGGTAAGTGGGATTTAATAGTTTTTCTGTTAATTTTAAACTGTATCATTACTCTCAGATCACATTTGAACGCAGCATCTGAGGGGTACAATGATGGGGAGAGATGTTATCGCAGCTCGCTGTCATTGCACCCGCTGCTTACAAAAAATGCACAAAGCAAATTTTGGGGTAAAATTTGTGAAAGTTCACTAATCTCTAGTCATGACGTCCACAATGTAAAAAAAAACATTATTCACATGGAACAACACAATACTAATCAGTTTTCAGCAGTTTTATGAGACATACTAAAAGTATAAAAAAGGGTAATATCAAATTCCACAACATTCTACGTATATACTGCAGGAAGTCGCAAGGGTCCATCGTTGACGGAAGGTATGTGTCACTGAGGTTCCTGGCCTCAGTGGATTAAGAGCCAGTATTTTCAGGTGTCTGTGCCAGCTAATGCTGATTGACACTTTGCTATTTTAGTATGGCTGTATAGCTGATCTGGGACTGCTCTTACTGGAAAAGGTCAAAGTGCTGGGTGGGTGACTATTCCCCACGTTCCAGGCCGGGTCTTGACTGGTCTATAAAAAAGCCAGCCGGCAGTGTCAGCGTAAAGTGATTACCTCTCTCTGACAGTGAAGCCCTGGCAATCGCTGGTGTGGGAACTGAGTCCTGTGCTGGGCTGAAAAGCTGAGATCTGTGTGTTGGGAAAGCAGGCCACCTAAAGCTTGCATTTGAACTGCTGGAGGCAGAATCGCCAACAAGGTGCCATTTTTTTGTTATGCACAAACTTTCTACTCGGTGTGAACAAACACCAACCCTGCAAAGAGTGTTTTTTGTTTGACCTTATGTGTAATTTGAATTACGAACTTGTACTTTGCCTCTGTACTTCACCCACTTATCCCAACTACCAGAGCCAATCTCCACAATTGGTGGAGGATGCAGGCATTGCAGTGAGGCTGGCATAAAGGCCGAAATATTTTTGATTTTCCAGGCACGGTTGTATGTCTTACATCAAACCAGCGAGATTACAATCCGTGTCCCTCGACAAAATGGAAGCTGTCATGAAAGTCCTCGTGGAAGCTAACCTGCAACAGTGGGAGGCCAATAAGCAACAGCAGGAAATTAACCAGCTGCTGTTACAACATGTGATGGCTTTACAAGCAGCAGGAGCATCCCAGAGCGTCCACGATGCCCGGAAAGCGGTGCGTGCAGCAATACCCAAGATGAACCCCGCAGACGATGTTGAGACCTATTTGGCGATCTTCAAGAAGGTAGCCGAGAGAGAGAAGCTACCCCAGGAGCAATGGGCTGAGTTCGTCGCTCTGTTCCTGGCGTCTGGACCCCAGCAGGTGTATTTTGACTTACCGGATTATCAAGCAGCTGATTACCCGACAGTAAAGGGTGAGATCCTGGCAAGACTGGTGGTGAGTGTATTAATATGGGCAAAGCGGGTGCATCAGTGGGAGTTTAACCCAGCTGAGCCCGCGAGGCCCCAGTATTATATCTTATTACACCTGTTGAAAAAATGGCTGCAACCTGACATGCTGAGTCCAACTGCTATGTTGGACTGTCTGTTGGCCGATGTGTTCTGGAGGGCTTTGCCGTACCCCCTCCAGCACTGTATCGGCTAGGTGTATCCTGGTAATGCCCTTGAGATGGTGTACCTGGTGTAATGCTATGAGGCTACCAGGGACTTGAAAGGGGGTTCATTTGGGAGGGGGGAGGCAAACCCCAGCAATCTCCATCCCAGACCCAGAGACATGTGCCAACCAAGCCCGCCCGGGGTGTACCCCCCATAGACCTGGCTCCGATAGTATGCTGGCGGTGTCAGAAGCCTGGCCACGTAAGGGCCAACTGTTCCTATCAGGTCGAACCCATGGAGACTAACTATGGATACCGCAACTCGTTGTACGCCAGGAAGCTGTGTGCATCAGGTATCCCAGAGACTATAGACAATAACCACCTGTGCCAGGTAGAAGAGGGAGACACTCTGGAAGTTGTTTTGTTGGACTCAGGGAGGCTAATGTCCCTGGTAAAAGATATCCTGGTGCGGCCTGACGAGTATACTGACCCAAAAATCGGGGTTGTGTGCATACATAGAGATTTAAAGGACTATCCCACCACCCTGGTGTCTCTATCCATGGGAGGCGGCAAGTGGACCCACGAGGTGGCCGTTGCCACCACTTTACCTTCTGAACTAATAATAGGGAGAGACTTTCTGGGCTTCCCGGCCCTGTGGCCAGCTGTGAGAGTTGTTGATGCCCCTAAGTCAGAGGTAACTTCAGCAGAGTGGCCTGGCTCGGGCGGGAGGCCAGAAACCTGGGAACCCCAGGCCGAAGGGCCAGCGGTAGGAGTGACCGCCACTTCGAAGGAAGAGGGGGAGAAAACCCTGCTGAGTGTGTTGGTAGGAGACGTTGAGGACTTGCCGCCGGGTCCTAAATTGGCAGACCTCAATGTCTCCTGTGAAAATTTTGGAACTGCACAACACCGGGACCCAACCTTATCCCGGGCCTGGGAGAATGTTGTAATAATTTATGGTGAACCACAAAAACCTGGGGCCGAGCGATGTTTCCCCGTTTTGTCGTTCACCAGGAAATGCTGTATTGGGTAAACCAACTATGGGGTGAGCATATTGAACAGCTGGTGGTGCCCAAGGTGTATCGTAAGCTCGTATTGGAGCTTGCCCACCAACATGTTCTTAGGAGTCACTTTGGGTGGCAGAAAACGCAGGACAGAATACTACAGCGGTTTTACTGGCCCAGTGTGTTCAGAGAGGTAGATGAGTTTTGTAAGTCTTGCCCAGCCTGCAAGATAAATAGCCCCCAGCCACAATTCCGGAGCCCCCTAGTGCCTCTCCCGATTTTTGAGGTCCCGTTCGAGAGAATCACTATGTACCAAAGTCCACTAGAAGGCACCAACACATCTTGGTCGTCCACGACTACGCCACTCGGTACCCGGAGGTGGTGCCACTGCAACATACATCAGCCAAACTCATAGCTAAGGAGTTAATGGAGATGTTTTCCCAATTGGGACTACTTAAAGAGGTTCTGACTGACCAAGGGACCCCATTTATGTCCAAGGTCATGAGGGAACTCTGTAAGTTGCTCCACACAAAACAGCTACGGACATCCGTGTATCATCCGCATGGCCTGGTAGAGAGATTTAATCAAACATTGAAAAACATGTTAAAAAGAATAGTGTCTAGGGGGCGGAGCCAGCGCTTGATCCGGATGGACATGTGAAGCGCTGCTCTCCCGTCTGCATATCCCTCTCAGCACCGATTCATAAGCCTACTGACAGCTGAAATGGTAAAGATCGGGGGCCAAAAGCCCACAGACCAGCCAGGAGGCAACCGCTCCCAAAGTCAGGCTGGGGAAATAGAGAAATTTATGAAAAAAGCTGCCGCTGTACAAGTGAGCCGAGAATCCAAGATGGCGCCCGGCACCCGCGCTCCGGACACAAACAGCTTGCCGCTTGTAGCAGTGAAAAGGTAGGGGAAGACCCCAGTGAGGCGGAATGCCTGCCGATATCCAGAGCATTTTTAAAAGAAGCTCTAGCGGAAGCCCTGGGTCCTATCAGTGTGGACATTTCTTCAATAAAAGAAGATTTGAGGCACATAGGAAGGAGTGTAGAGGCCTTAGAAGAAACTCAGGCCACAATCCTCCAGCACCAGGGTGAAGTGTCCTCTAGCATGTCTCTAGCGCAGTGCCATATAAATGCCCTATATACAGCTATGGAGGACCAAGAGAATAGAAACAGGCGCAATAACTTGCGCTTTAGAGGGATACCTGAGACCATCCCAGCTGTGGACATTCCGGAAACGGTAATTCAGATATGCCTCAAGATTCTAGGCCCTGATTCGGCACATGAGGTCCCGCTTGAACGAGCGCACAGAGCCCTCAGGCCCAAACCTCAGACGAATGAGCCACCAAGAGACATTATTTGCAAATTTTTACATTTCCCTGTGAAAGAAGCCATTTTGGCAGGCGCCAGGAACTTCAATTCTGTAGAATGGGAAAATAACAGCATCGCCATATATCAAGATTTGTCGCAATCTACCCTCAAAAAACGTAAAGCTTTGAGACCTCTCACCGACTGGCTAAGGCAGCAAAGAATCATCTATAGATGGACATTCCCTTTCGGATTATCCTTCCTACATGAAGGCCGTCGCATCCATGTTTCCTCGTTTGCAGACCTGGACAAGACTTATGATCTTCTTCAGCTATCTCCATTACCTATTGCAAACTGGGACATGGTCCAGAACCTCAACTCTCTGCCTGATTTACCCAGGTCAATTCCCTGGGAGCCCCAACGCACCCCAAGGGCACAAAGAAGCAGCAGAAGAAGAGACTCCTTTTCTACCACAAAATGCCTTTCCTTGGCGGACAAGTAGCCGGTCTCACCTTCTCATCTCTGGATTTGGGTGAACAAGAAAATCGTCGGATGGGGCTTAATAATGTTAAGCTTTTGTTATATATTTAAATTGTTGACTGCAAGCTATATGCTGGGGGAGGAGCTGGGCTCGCTTTATACTCGGGCTTTGCTCTTCACCTAGCATTGGATGTAGAGACAGTAGGGATTTCTCTCCTGAGGTTTCCCATCTGTTTTAAAGCCAGGCTAGTCATGATATGATTAACTAACTTAGCTGTTGTTCTGATGATTTCCCATCTTTTTTTGCCCTACTACATTGAAGAAGTCGAGTGTAGTACCCTTACCTACTTACATTTTTCTTAGAGCACTATGTGACGCTCCCCCTGCTAGTTGACTATAGATATAACCTATTTCCATCATTTAATTCTTAGCTAATATATGGAGAACCAATATCTGAAAGTTATTTTACTCACCATAATAACCCCCTCTTTCCCCTAACTATGATTGTGACAAACAACAGGTTTCAGTATTTTTGCTTCCCAAGAGGGAAGTGCATCTGGGTATAATACCCTTTCCCCCCCTTCGTGTTATTATCCCGAACAGGCAAAGTATATATGCCCTGCCTCGTCTGGATGACACTCATTCACTTTTTGCTTTTCATTATTTTTATTTTTGGTTTATGATCTATTTGTTCATGTTCTGACAGGTACTCAAGAAATACTCCAATGCTCTTATCGGTCCGGAAATGTGTAAGCTCCCTTGGATCCTCTCGTGGCCGTACTCTCCTCCTCACGAAATATCTGGTTCGTCAAATTTCTTTCCACTGTGTCCTTTATAGCCCTCAAGCTTCTCAATTTAATATAAAATTATGGCAGATTTTAAATTAGCCTCATACAATGTCAAGGGGCTGAGATCCCCTTCTAAAAGATGCCAGATCCTATCTCTCCTGCGTAGAGAAAACTGCTCCGTGGTTTTTCTCCAAGAGACACACTTTAAACACAATAATTATCCTAACCTTTCCTATTCCAGATTCCCCTGCTGGCAACATTGTGGGGCCGGGGGTGCGGCCTCGAGGGGAGTCAGCATAGGCTTCCGAAAAGGCCTTCCCTTTCATTATAAGTCTCATCTACAGGACCCAGAAGGCCGATATTTGATCCTTAAAGGCGTGGTAGGACAATCAATGTTCACGTTTGTAAACATCTACGCCCCAAACACTGATCAGCTTAACTGGCTCATTAATGTTTTCTCTTTAATTGAGCAACATAGAGAGGGTTTCCTAATTGTCGTGGGAGATTTCAACGTTGCTTTCAATCCTTTAAAAGACACATCCTCTAAAAAATCCCTCATCTCTGCAAAGGCCCTCAGACTGCTACATACAAAGTTACATGACCTGGGAATTATAGACGTATGGCGATGCCATAACCCTGACTTAATTGATTTTTCCTTTTATTCCTCTGCAAATAACTCCTATAGCAGAATTGACTACATCTTAGTCCCAAAAGAAAATCTACAATCCTGCTCTTTACCTAAAATAGGGGATATCACCCTATCAGACCACTCCCCAATTTTCTGTACAATATCCCCGGGGAAAAAACATATCAGACAACCAAATTGGAGATTTAATGACTCTTTATTGAATAATACCAAACATAAAACCCTAATTACCTCTTACCTAGAAGAATACTTCTTAACCAATAATACTCCAGAAGTGACCCCCCAAGTTCTCTGGGACGCTCGCAAAGCATATATACGTGGCAGGCTGATTAGTCTCTGCTCTTTCCTAAAAAAAGAATCAGAGAAAAGACTCAACAACCTGCTTTCACAAATCCACCAAGTAGAAAAAGCACATAAGCAATCCTTAATGGCACAGAAATTATCGGAACTTTCTTCTCTTAGAACTCAGTTGAAGAATCTTCTGAACGAGCGCTCAGCCAAATTTTTTCTGTCCGCTCAACAGAAGATGTATGCCCATGGAAACAAAGCTTCTAAATATGTCATGAGCCGAATCAAACAGAGAAGAAACTCCCGCTATGTTCAGTCCATTAAGTCCTCCCAAGGAGTTCAACTATTTAAGGCTGAGGAAATCGCTGAACAATTTAGACTATTTTACAAATCTCTATATAATCTCCCAGCCCCTGACCTCACTAATCCTTCCCTGGATAGAGAAAGTAATATCAGTTCATTCCTGGAGACTCTTGACCTTCCCACATTAAATTTGGCACAACAAGAATCCCTGACCAAACTGTTCACTATCTCGGAACTAATTGCTGCGATTAAATCTACCCCTAGGGGCAAATGCCCTGGTCCGGATGGTCTCCCCATAACTTACTATTCGGCCTTTCAAAGTATCCTGCTACCCCACTTACTCTCTATTTGCAATCTATCGTTGTCCAACCACCCACTCTCTCCTGATATGACTAAAGCAGTCATTACAATAATCCCTAAAGAAGGTAAGGACCCCACGATCTGCCCCAATTACCGTCCTATTTCCTTACTTAATGTCGATCTTAAACTTTTAGCCAAAATGCTGGCCACTAGGCTACAAAATCTACTCCCTGAACTAATCAGCCCTGATCAGGCCGGTTTTGTCAAAGGTAGGGAGGGCAAGGACAATACCACTAAAATTCTAGACGCCCTGTTCTATGCTTCACATAAATCCTCCCCATTGGTCCTGCTTGGCACGGACGCCGAGAAGGCATTTGATAGGGTGGATTGGACTTATATCAGATTAGCCCTGGCTAAATTCAAAATTCCGGAGCAGTATATCAACTCTATATTTTCCATGTACACCTGCTCCTCGGCGTCCGTGTCAGTAAATTGACTTCTTTCCTCCCTTTTCCCCATTAGGAATGGAACGAGACAGGGATGCCCCCTCTCCCCACTCATTTTTGTCCTTGTAATGGAATCCCTTCTTCAAGCCCGCAGACAAGACAGCGAAATTAAAGGTCTGAAAGTGGGGAGCCGAGAATTTAAACTGTTAGCCTTTGCCGATGACCTTCTGATTGTCACCACTAACCCACAGAGATCCATGTCCAAGATCCTCTCAACACTCAACCTTTTCAGCTCCCTTTCCAACTTTAAAGTCAACCCCTCCAAATCCCAGGTTTTACATATAGGCCTTTCCCCCGCCAATATCGCCTCCCTCCAAATTAACTCGCCTTTTAACTGGCAAACCCAACAATTAACCTTCCTAGGGATCAAATTATCCTCTCACCTGCCTGATTTATTTCAATTAAACTATAAACCCCTTCTAGCCTCTATGATAGCTCAGATGGACTCCTTAGACTCTCCCTATCTCTCCTGGTTCAGAAGGAAGAACATCTTTATGTCGCTGATCATGCCAAAACTTACATATATGATGCAGGTCCTCCCTGTTGATATTCCCAGGTCATACTTTGCATCCTTAAACAAGCACATCCGTAAATTCATTTGGCAAGCCAAATCGGCAAGTCCTCGTATCTCCTTTGACACCTTGACCAAACCTAGGACTAGAGGAGGTATTGGCCTCCCTGACCCTAAATCATATATGCTTGCCATCCAGCTTTCTAGAGCCATTGATTGGATTAGAGAACCCTCCTATAAATCCTGGCTCACATTGGAGACTGCTCTCCTCCCCTCCTCACCTCGGGCCCTTTTGCTGGCTGACAGGCCACCCCCGACCCTAAGCTCAATACCTAACCCTCTTATACGCAATACTTTAAGGGTCTGGGGGGGGTTTCTCGACCAGCTTTGGGGCTCCAACGCCTCTTACATCACTTATGCACATAAAAGACATAATCGATCTGGCCCCTAAAGAACTGAAAGAAAGCTGTCTGCTACGTATTAGGTCATCGGCGATCCCCATTGCCCAGTTTTTGGACCCTGATGGCTGCATTCTTCCTGACTCGGAAATATGCAAAATTATGGAGACGCAGATTCATAACCCCACCCTGTTGCATTTCATTAAAACAGAACTACTTAGCAAAACGAAATGCCCCCCTCCACCAGAAGAATCAAATTGGTTTGTGGAAATGCTGAATAGTAAGAGATATCCACCTAAAGCCATTTCTAAGATCTATAAGCATTTGAAATCCCCTGCCTCCTTTATTAAACCTGCAATAGTGGGCAAATGGGAAAAAGATCTTCAAAGGTCCCTAACACCTCAAGAAACCACTAAAATGCTGATTCTCCCGCACAAGATATCTAGATGCATACGCATCCAAGAAAACAGCTATAAGATCCTTATGCAATGGTACAGGACTCCAGACAAAACCTATAGATATAGTAAAACAGCCAGTGATCTGTGTTGGAGATGTCATAATGCTAAGGGAACTTTTATACACGTTTGGTGGGCATGTGCCCTGATTAACCCATGGTGGCACACCATAACCCAACTATGTAACCAGATTTGTCAGTCATCTCTCACCTGCTCTCCTGAGTTGATTTTACTGTCACTCGGATTGGAAGGCCTGGGCCCCTATAAAAAAGCTCTTTTTGCCCTCCTGTTGGCAGCGGCTAGATTGCTCTTACCAACTCACTGGTTATCTTCAGATATCCCCAGTATTGAACATTGGTCCAACAAGGTTGATCAGATCTACAGGCTAGAGGAGATTTCACACTGGGAGTCACATTCTAGACCCTCTTTCATAAAAACGTGGTTACCTTGGAAGTTATATAGAAACTTTCCATAGGTACTGAGCTTAATAGCAATCTTTTATTGCCTTACCTCCCACGCCCCCCGGACAGAGGCCTACTTACCTATATTAACATATCCCCTCCCACTTATACGCTCTCACCATTGACGCCTACTTTTCATACCCACGAGTCTGGACTTAATTTGACTTATCAGTAGGTTTTTTATGGTCCTTTTACTCTTTTGCTAATGCCTGTCATGTTGGGCTTAATCGCCCATAGGTTAACTACATTTGTGACACTTCAAGATATGTGATTGTCGCTTCTGTTTATGTCACATATATTGTTGTATACTTTACTTATTGGAAAATGTCTAAGCATTGAAAAATTTAAAACAATAAAAACTTTCAATATAAAAAAAAAAAAGAATAGTGTCTAAGGATGGGAGGGACTGGGACCTTCTTCTGCCCTATCTCATGTTCGCAGTGCGAGAGGTGCCCCAGGCCTCTACTGGGTTCTTGCCCTTCAAACTGCTATATGGCAGACACCCTCGCAGTCTGTTGGACATAGCCAAAGAATCATGGGAACAATAACCCACACCGCACAAAAGTGTTATTGAGTACAGCACTCAGATGCAAGGACGGATGGAGACAGTGTTGCATTTGGTCAGGGAGCATATGGAGGCAGCACAGCGAGCCCAGATTAGGGTCTATAATCAGCAGGCTCAGGTCTGGAACTTTTACCCGGGTGATCAGGCTTTGGTTCTGGTACCAACGGTACACAGCAAGTTCCTAGCTAGGTGGGGCCCTACGAGGTACTCGAGAAAATTGGAGAGATAAATTACAAGGTACACAATTCAGGGAGGCGAAAGCCGGAGGAGGTGTACCATGTGAATTCACTAAAACCATCGGAAGATAGGGAGTCCTCTACTGAAGTCAGCCCGAGGTCAGGTTTTGTAGGAGAAAAGGTTCAGGCTCCTCAGTCTGATGCAAGAGAAGCAGTTGCCACAGTAAAAATTGCTGACAGCCTCTCCTCTAAACAGGCTCAGGAAGCCAGGGAGTTTATTAGTCGGATGTGTTCTCGGACCTCCCTTGACACACTTCCAAATTCCAGCATGACATTGTCACTGAGCCTCAGTCAAAAATATGGTTAAAACCATACCGTGTACCCGAGGCTCGGCGACAAGCCATCGCGGAGGAAATGCAGCTAATGCTGCAACTAGACGTCATTGAGGAGTCCAAAAGTGAATGGGCCAGTCAGATAGTCTAAATACCCAAGCCGGATGGGATGTTACGATTCTGTAAAGATTTTCACAAACTAAACGAAATCTCCAAGTTCGATGCATATCCCATGCCCCGGGTAGATGAGCTTATCGAGAGGCTAGAACAAGCCTAATATTTTTCTGTTTTGGACCTCACGAAGGGCTACTGGCAGGTTCTCTCAACAGAGGCTGCCAAAGAGAAAACTGTCTTTGTCACCCCTGAGGGGCTGTATCATCATAAAGTGTTACCCTTTGGTCTGCACGTTCCAATGACTCATGGACATTGCACTTCGTCCACATCGTCGGTACACGTTGGTTTACCTGGATGATATTGTCATCCACAGTACCGACTGGGAAAGTCACCTACCCAAAATGCAGGCTGCAGTGGACTCCCTTAGGAAGGCTGGACTGACCGCTAACCCAAAAAAATGTGCAATAGGGTTAGAGGAGACTAAGTACCTGGGGTACATCATTGGATGTGGAGTTATCAAACCCCAAGTAAATAAAATAGAGGCGATTCATAATTGGCCACGACCTATCACCACGAGGCAAGTAAAGTCGTTCGTGGGAATGGTGGGTTAATAACCCACCATTCCTACGAACGACTTTACTTGCCTCGTGGTGATAGGTCGTGGCCAATATGAGATTCTTTTCCAATTTTTCCACTTTAGTGGCTCCGTTGACAGGGCTCTTTTAGGGACAGAAGTACGTGATGGTCTGCTGGAATGACCAGGTGGAAGAGGCTTTTTCCGTGTTGAAGTTGGTCCTGTGCGGGTCACCGGTTTTAGTGACGCCCGACTTCAAGAGGGAGTTTGTGGTACAGACCGATGCCTCTGATATAAGCCTCAAAGCTGTACTCTCTCAGGAAATCAATGGGGAGGAACATCCCGTTGTTTTCCTGAGCGGCAAACTCACCCCAGCTGCGACTAGGTGCAGTATAGTGGAGAGAGAGTGCCTGGCTATCAAATGGGCACTCGAGTCTCTCTACTATTATCTGTTGGGGAGAAAGTTCCGTCTGGTGACCGGCCACTCCCCTCTCAAGCGGATGAGCCAGGCCAAAGAGAGGAATGCTCGGGTCACCAGATGGTTCTTGTCATTACAGAACTTCAAGTTCTCAGTGGAACAGAGGGCAGGCCGCTTGCAGGTAAACATGATGCCCTGTTCCGGGTACACTGTCTGGCAAGTGTTTACCCCCTCAGGGTTGAACAAAGGGGGGAGGTATGTAGGAAGGCACAAGGGTCTGTCGTTCACGGAAGGTATGTGTCACCGAGGTTCCTGGACTCGGTGAAGTAAGAGCTGGTATTTTCAGGTGTCAGCAGCAGCTACTGTATGGCTGTATAGCTGGTCCGGGACGGCTCTTACTGGGAGTAGTCAAAGTGCTGGGTGGGTGATTACTCCCTATGTTCCAGGCCGGGTCATGACTGGCCTATAAAAAAAAAAAAACAGCCGGCAGTGTGGGCTGAGAGTGATTACCTGAACAAACAAAGAGTGTTGTTTGTTTGACCTTATGTGTGAATAAACATGGACATTTGAATTACGAACTTTACTTTGCCTCTGTACTGCACCCGCTTATCCCAACTACCAGAGCGAATCCCCACAATACATACCTATTTATATTCCTGTGAAATCACCATATTGTGCACTTCTACCAGCTACAGGACCATGCTATTACAATGAGAAATCACTCCGCAATGTGATTTGTTTTTGTAACTTGCCATAAATACAATTTCAATAATAATACGCTCATTAATATCACTTTTATGTCACACTATTTCCATTTTGCAGAGGGAAATAATGAATGACATTATGCTAATTACCTAAATAGTGCCAATAATATCTTCATTATCATTGCATTAGTGCCACATTACAAAGATGTAGTCGCTGAATGAAAATCATGATGGACGTATCTGTAACACATAAGTTCAATCAATATGTCTTTAAAAGTGCGACCACAGCAACATAAGTGCTTCTTCTATTGCATTAAAGGGTTTATTCCATGAACGGTATTACTATGCAATGAATGGAGTGTTTACCATGAAGTTTTGCTGTTATATACATAACATAAAAATATAGTTATTTTTTTCCATCATGTGCATTACAGTTTTCTCTCTGGTAGTGCCCCCTGCAGTTTCTCCTTCTGGTCCACCTTCTTCTGCATTCAGAGGTGAAGTAACATGCTCAGTAGCTTCCCTGTTTCCCTCCTTTCAATGCTGTAGTAGTGATCTCATATAGAAGCAGGTGAAATAGCCCAGACACCTTTTATTTAAAGGAGTGTGTCACAAAACATATTCTACATTTTACAAACCAGCACCTCGATCTGAATTCTTTTGTAATTGCATGTAATTAGATATGTTGTACAGGTGCTGAGTTATTCGCTGACATCTATCTGTATAGCGCCACCTGCTGTTTGCAGATGCTCCATGAGCTGTTGACCACCCACAGAAAGGGAAGCAAGTCCTCCAAATACGTGACGCAATTTTACATTTGTGGAATAACCCCTTTAATACAATATCACATTGTAAGAAATATTGAATTGAAAACACATTGTAGATGTGAATACGGAGTCCCCTTTTATAGCCTCTGTTGAGATATAGCTGTAAAAATAGGAAGAGGTAGTAGAGGTTGAGGAGTAAGGAAAGGAAGAAGGAGGAGAGGAGAAAAGGGAAAATAGAAAAAAAAAATAGGTAATAAGAAGTGGACAGGGACCTTCTTGGCGTCACATCCAACCACCAGGAATCTTACAAGGTGTATTTTTTTTTTTTTTATGCAGTTTTCCAATATAGTTTCTGTGTTAGTCCTGCACTGTTTGAGATTAGTGTTGGAGACGAATGTTCGAATCGCGAATATTGATAGCAAATATCGGCACTTCGAGAATTTGCGAATATTTATAATATAGCGATATATATTCGTATTTTCGAATATTCTAGAATTATTTTTTTCATCTGAACCCATGATCCCTCCCTGCTTCTTGCTTGTGGGCCAATGGGAAGGCTGCAATATCTCTGTCATAACTTAGCAACCAATAGGAAAGTTGCCTACACCTTACTATATAAGAACTTCCCCATCAGCCATTTTCTACAGTTTTTTAAAGTTCTGAGAGAGAGAGCAGTGACATTGCTGTGCCCTGTACTTTTCACAATACATTAGATAGATAGTTAGAATAGCTTATATATATAATACAGATAGTTAGTGGGAGATAGTCAGTGTAGGTTATATCCTGATATAGTGTAGCTGTTGCAGTGCAGTGTTAGGTAGTGTGATAGGTTCTGCTGTCCATACATACAGTCAGGTCCATAAATATTGGGACATCGACACAATTCTAACATTTGTGGCTCTATACACCACCACAATGGATTTGAAATGAAACTAACAAGATGTGCTTTAACTGCAGACTGTCAGCTTTAATTTGAGGGTATTTACATCCAAATCAGGTGAACGGTGTAGGAATTACAACAGTTTGCATATGTGCCTCCCACTTGTTACGGGTCCAAAAGTAATGGGACAATTGGCTTTTCAGCTGTTTCGTGACCAGGTGTGGGTATTCCCTCATTATCCAAAGAGCTGTCACTATCATTGAATCAAGCCAGCATTAGGCTGAAAAAACAAAACAAACACATCAGAGAGATAGCAAAAACATTAGGCGTGGCCAAAACAACTGTTTGGAACATTCTTAAAAAGAAGGAACGCACTGGTGAGCTCAGCAACACCAAAAGACCCGGAAGACCACGGAAAACAACTGTGGTGGATGACCAAAGAATTTCCCTGGTGAAGAAAACACCCAGTTGGCCAGATCAAGAACACTCTCCAGGAGGTAGGTGTATGTGTGTCAAAGTCAACAATCAATAGAAGACTTCACCAGAGTGAATACAGAGGGTTTACCACAAGATGTAAACCATTGGTGAGCCTCAAAAAAGCCTTCACAGTTCTGGAACAGCGTCCTATGGACAGATAAGACCAAGATCAACTTGTACCAGAGTGATGGGAAGAGAAGAGTATGGAGAAGGAAAGGAACTGCTCATGATCCTAAGCATACCACCTCATCAGTAAAGCATGGTGGTGGTAGTGTCATGGCGTGGGCATGTATAGCTGCCAATGGAACTGGTTCTATTGTATTTATTGATGATGTGACTGCTGACAAAAGCAGCAGGATGTTTCGGGCAATATTATCTGCTCATATTTAGCCAAATGCTTCAGAACTCATTGGACGGCGCTTCACATTACAGATGGACAATGACCCAAAGCATACTGCAAAAGCAACCAAAGAGTTTTTTAAAGGAAAAAAGTGGAATGTTATGCAATGGCCAAGTCAATCACCGGACCTGAATCCGATTGAGCATGCATTTCACTTGCTGAAGACAAAACTGAACTGAAAATGCCCCAAGAACAAGCAGGAACTGAAGGCAGAGCATCACCAGGATTGAAACCCAGCGTCTGGTGATGTCTATGCGTTCCAGACTTCAGGCTGTAATTGACTGCAAAGGATTTGCAACCAAGTATTAAAAATTGAAAGTTTGATTTATGATTATTATTCTGTCCCATTACTTTTGTTCCCTTAACTAGTGGGAGGCACATATGCAAACTGTTGTAATTCCTACACCGTTCACCTGATTTGGATGTAAATACCCTCAAATTAAAGCTGACAGTCTGCAGTTAAAGCACATCTTGTTTGTTTAATTTCAAATACATTGTGGTGGTGTACATAGACAAAAATGTTAGAATTGTGTCAATGTCCCAATATTTATGGACCTGACTGTACATGCAGACCTGCTAAAAGGCTAATATATTAAAGCACTCTATCTGCATATAAAGCCATTTTTAATGTTCTGGCGTGCCAACCATATTCTCCAGTCTCAGGAAACTTCTAGCAGCTTGAAAATGTAGCAAAAGTGCCCTACGCCTGTATTGCACGCGCATTACACGAATATTACATTGCTGATATTAGCAATCAAGAAAATAATTGCAAATTCGAGACTTTGCAAATATATGACGAATATTCTACAAAATATTAGCGAAATATAGCAAGTTCGAATATATTGCCCCTGCCACTCATCACTATTTGAGATCTCCGCTTCCAGTCACTCCAAAGGATCAATACGTATTCCTTGTCCTGGTCATGTGATGGACACACAGGTGCAGCTCCATCTTGTCACTGGCCGTGCACCTGGGTGTCCATCAAATAACTGGTCAGATTTCTATCCCCTTGGTGTAAACATTGAAAGTTCCTACTAAATGACTGAAAGCAGAGATCTTGATACAGAAAATACATTGGGAAATACACTATCCAACTTCTACGGTTGTGACTTCTAATACTTTTACAACTTTTAGGCGGTCACTGGATATAAATTTTACTGTAGGCCAGTACAGGCCCCAAAAATAAGGCATTCACCTAACAGAAAAGAACTTGAGATTATGTGGCTGGAGGTACATTAGGCAGTCACTGGATACAAATTTTACTGTAGGCCAGTACAGGACCCAAAAATTAGGCATTCACCTGACAGAAAATAACTTGTGATTATGTAGCTAGAGGTACATTAACCGGTCACTAGCTAAAAATTTTACTGTAGGCCTGTACAGGCCCTAAAAATTAGGCATTTACCTGACAGAAAAGAACTTGTGATGATGTGGCTGGAGGTACATTAGGCAGTCACTGTATAACAATTTTACTGTAGGTCAGTACAGGGCCCAAATATTAAGCATTAACCTGACAAAAAAGAATGTGTGAAGATGTGGCTGGAGGTACATTAGGCGGTCCCTGGATAACATTTTTACGGTAGGCCAGTACAGGCCCTAAAAAGTAGGCATTTACCGGACAGAAAAGCCCTTTTATGTCGCTGTATTTAAATAAGACAAGGACCATTCTTTGTTCTGGGTGGTGGCGGATATGTGTGGGCTGGCATGAGGAAATTCAATTAAACGTGGTCATCACAGGTGTTGAATTCCTCCAAGATCCATGCGTCATTCATTTTTACAAATGTGAGGTAGTCTACACTGTCAAGTGCTAGGCAAGTGCGCTTATTAGTCACGATCCCCCCTGCTGCGCTGAACATCCTTTCGGACAGAAAACTCGAGGAGGGGCAAGCCAAGAGTTCCATGGCAAATTGTGCCAGCTCTGTCCATGGGTCAAGCCTGCACACCCAGTAGTGTAGGGATTCCTTGCTTCTCAGAGCGTCCACATTGGCTGTTAACCCGATGTAGTCGGACACCTGTCGGTCTAGGCATTCCCTGAGGCTGGATCCGGAGGGTGGCTGTCGATGGGTTGGCAAGAATGATCTCATATCCGAAGTGACCAACACATCTTCAAACTGCCCTCTTCTTGCATGCACGGTAGGTTTGGTACCTGCAACTGTTTCTCTGTCGGTGGAAATTTCTCTGCCAGCGCCCGCAACAGCAGAATGCAGTATCTCTCGCAGCAAGGCCTGGAAATGCTGTATTCTGACAGCCCTCTATGATGCTGGTAACATGTCCACCATTTTGTGTCTGTACCGGGGGTCTAAGTACGTTGCCACTCAGTACTGGTCCTTGCACTTTATGCTTTTTATACGGGGGTCCCTCTTCAAACACTGGAGCATGAAGGCCCCCATATGCACAAAATTGGAAGTGGTGGAGCACCTTGGCTCCTGCTCATCGCCCAGGAGAATGTCATCCTTGGTCTCCCCCCCATCCACGGACAACACCAGGGATCCCAGAAAAGTTTAAAGCCTGCTCTTCTTGATCCTCCACCCCCCAGGCACCATCCTCCTCTGACTACTATTCAGACACCTGCTGTCTTGTCTCAGATACAGTAGCCCCCCCCCCCCCCCCCCCCAAGGAATTCATTCATTATTGCGACTAGAGTTGAGCGGACACCTGGATGTTCGGGTTCGAGAAGTTCGGCCGAACTTCCCGAAAATGTTCGGGTTCGGGATCCGAACCTGATCCGAACTTCGTCCCGAACCCGAACCCCATTGAAGTCAATGGGGACCCGAACTTTTCGGCACTAAAAAGGCTGTAAAACAGCCCAGGAAAGGGCTAGAGGGCTGCAAAAGGCAGCAACATGTAGGTAAATCCCCTGCAAACAAATGTGGATAGGGAAATGAATTAAAATAAAAATTAAATAAATAAAAATTAACCAAAATCAATTGGAGAGAGGTCCCATAGCAGAGAATCCGGCTTCACGTCAACCACCACTGGAACAGTCCATTCTCAGATATTTAGGCCCCGGCACCCAGGCAGAGGAGAGAGGTCCCGTAACAGACAATCTGGCTTCATGTCAGCAGAGAATCAGTCTTCATGTCATAGCAGAGAATCAGGCTTCACGTCACCCACCACTGCAACAGTCCATTTTCATAAATTTAGGCCCAGCACCCAGGCAGAGGAGAGAGGTCCCGTAACAGACAATCTGGATTCATGTCAGCAGAGAATCAGTCTTCATATCATAGCAGAGAATCAGGCTTCACGTCAGCCACCAATGCAACAGTCCATTGTCAGATATTTAGGCCCAGCACCCAGGCAGAGGAGAGAGGTCCCGTAACAGACAATCTGGCTTCATGTAAGCAGAGAATCAGTCTTCATATCATAGCAAAGAATCAGGCTTCACGTCACCCACCACTGCAACAGTCCATTTTCATAAATTTAGGCCCAGCACCCAGGCAGAGGAGAGAGGTCCCGTAACAGACAATCTGGCTTCATGCCAGCAGAGAATCAGTCTTCATATCATAGCAGAGAATCAGGCTTCACGTCAGCCACCAATGCAACAGTCCATTGTCAGATATTTAGGCCCAGCACCCAGGCAGAGGAGAGAGGTCCCGTAACAGACAATCTGGCTTCATGTCAGCAGAGAATCAGTCTTCATGTCATAGCAGAGAATCAGGCTTCACATCACCCACCACTGCAACAGTCCATTTTCATAAATTTAGGCCCAGCACCCAGGCAGAGGAGAGAGGTCCTGTAACAGACAATCTGGCTTCATGTCAGCAGAGAATCAGTCTTCATGTCATAGCAGAGAATCAGGCTTCACGTCACCCACCACTGCAACAGTCCATTTTCATAAATTTAGGCCCAGCACCCAGGCAGAGGAGGGAGGTCCCGTAACAGACAATCTGGCTTCATGTCAGCAGAGAATCAGTCTTCATATCATAGCAGAGAATCAGGCTTCACGTCAGCCACCAATGCAACAGTCCATTGTCAGATATTTAGGCCCAGCACCCAGGCAGAGGAGAGAGGTCCCGTAACAGACAATCTGGCTTCATGTCAGCAGAGAATCAGTCTTCATATCATAGCAGAGAATCAGGCTTCACGTCACCCACCACTGCAACAGTCCATTTTCATAAATTTAGGCCCAGCACCCAGGCAGAGGAGAGAGGTCCAATAACAGACAATCTGGCTTCATGTCAGCAGAGAATCAGTCTTCATATCATAGCAGAGAATCAAGCTTCACGTCAGCCACCAATGCAACAGTCTATTGTCAGATATTTAGGCCCAGCACCCAGGCAGAGGAGAGAGGTCCCGTAACAGACAATCTGGCTTCATGTCAGCAGAGAATCAGTCTTCATATCATAGCAGAGAATCAGGCTTCACGTCACCCACCACTGCAACAGTCCATTTTCGTAAATTTAGGCCCAGCACCCAGGCAGAGGAGAGAGGTCCCGTAACAGACAATCTGGCTTCATGTCAGCAGAGAATCAGTCTTCATATCATAGCAGAGAATCAGGCTTCACGTCAGCCACCAATGCAACAGTCCATTGTCAGATATTTAGGCCCAGCACCCAGGCAGAGGAGAGAGGTCCCGTAACAGAGAATCTGGCTTCATGTCAGCAGAGAATCAGTCTTCATGTCATAGCAGAGAATCAGGCTTCACGTCACCCACCACTGCAACAGTCCATTTTCATAAATTTAGGCCCAGCACCCAGGCAGAGGAGAGAGGTCCCGTAACAGAGAATCTGGCTTCATGTCAGCAGAGAATCAGTCTTCATGTCATAGCAGAGAATCAGGCTTCACGTCAGCCACCAATGCAACAGTCCATTGTCAGATATTTAGGCCCAGCACCCAGGCAGAGGAGAGAGGTCCCGTAACAGACAATCTGGCTTCATGTCAGCAGAGAATCAGTCTTCATATCATAGCAAAGAATCAGGCTTCACGTCACCCACCACTGCAACAGTCCATTTTCATAAATTTAGGCCCAGCACCCAGGCAGAGGAGAGAGGTCCCGTAACAGACAATCTGGCTTCATGTCAGCAGAGAATCAGTCTTCATATCATAGCAGAGAATCAGGCTTCACGTCAGCCACCAATGCAACAGTCCATTGTCAGATATTTAGGCCCAGCACCCAGGCAGAGGAGAGAGGTCCCGTAACAGACAATCTGGCTTCATGTCAGCAGAGAATCAGTCTTCATGTCATAGCAGAGAATCAGGCTTCACGTCACCCACCACTGCAACAGTCCATTTTCATAAATTTAGGCCCAGCACCCAGGCAGAGGAGAGAGGTCCCGTAACAGACAATCTGGCTTCATGTCAGCAGAGAATCAGTCTTCATGTCATAGCAGAGAATCAGGCTTCACGTCACCCACCACTGCAACAGTCCATTTTCATAAATTTAGGCCCAGCACCCAGGCAGAGGAGAGAGGTCCCGTAACAGACAATCTGGCTTCATGTCAGCAGAGAATCAGTCTTCATATCATAGCAGAGAATCAGGCTTCACGTCACCCACCACTGCAACAGTCCATTTTCGTAAATTTAGGCCCAGCACCCAGGCAGAGGAGAGAGGTCCCGTAACAGACAATCTGGCTTCATGTCAGCAGAGAATCAGTCTTCATATCATAGCAGAGAATCAGGCTTCACGTCAGCCACCAATGCAACAGTCCATTGTCAGATATTTAGGCCCAGCACCCAGGCAGAGGAGAGAGGTCCCGTAACAGAGAATCTGGCTTCATGTCAGCAGAGAATCAGTCTTCATGTCATAGCAGAGAATCAGGCTTCACGTCACCCACCACTGCAACAGTCCATTTTCATAAATTTAGGCCCAGCACCCAGGCAGAGGAGAGAGGTCCCGTAACAGACAATCTGGCTTCATGTCAGCAGAGAATCAGTCTTCATGTCATAGCAGAGAATCAGGCTTCACGTCAGCCACCAATGCAACAGTCCATTGTCAGATATTTAGGCCCAGCACCCAGGCAGAGGAGAGAGGTCCCGTAACAGACAATCTGGCTTCATGTCAGCAGAGAATCAGTCTTCATATCATAGCAAAGAATCAGGCTTCACGTCACCCACCACTGCAACAGTCCATTTTCATAAATTTAGGCCCAGCACCCAGGCAGAGGAGAGAGGTCCCGTAACAGACAATCTGGCTTCATGTCAGCAGAGAATCAGTCTTCATATCATAGCAGAGAATCAGGCTTCACGTCAGCCACCAATGCAACAGTCCATTGTCAGATATTTAGGCCCAGCACCCAGGCAGAGGAGAGAGGTCCCGTAACAGACAATCTGGCTTCATGTCAGCAGAGAATCAGTCTTCATGTCATAGCAGAGAATCAGGCTTCACGTCACCCACCACTGCAACAGTCCATTTTCATAAATTTAGGCCCAGCACCCAGGCAGAGGAGAGAGGTCCTGTAACAGACAATCTGGCTTCATGTCAGCAGAGAATCAGTCTTCATGTCATAGCAGAGAATCAGGCTTCACGTCACCCACCACTGCAACAGTCCATTTTCATAAATTTAGGCCCAGCACCCAGGCAGAGGAGAGAGGTCCCGTAACAGACAATCTGGCTTCATGTCAGCAGAGAATCAGTCTTCATATCATAGCAGAGAATCAGGCTTCACGTCAGCCACCAATGCAACAGTCCATTGTCAGATATTTAGGCCCAGCACCCAGGCAGAGGAGAGAGGTCCCGTAACAGACTATCTGGCTTTATGTCAGCAGAGAATCAGTCTTCATGTCATAGCAGAGAATCAGGCTTCACGTCACCCACCACTGCAACAGTCCATTTTCATAAATTTAGGCCCAGCACCCAGGCAGAGGAGAGAGGTCCTGTAACAGACAATCTGGCTTCATGTCAGCAGAGAATCAGTCTTCATGTCATAGCAGAGAATCAGGCTTCACGTCACCCACCACTGCAACAGTCCATTTTCATAAATTTAGGCCCAGCACCCAGGCAGAGGAGAGAGGTCCCGTAACAGACAATCTGGCTTCATGTCAGCAGAGAATCAGTCTTCATATCATAGCAGAGAATCAGGCTTCACGTCACCCACCACTGCAACAGTCCATTTTCGTAAATTTAGGCCCAGCACCCAGGCAGAGGAGAGAGGTCCCGTAACAGACAATCTGGCTTCATGTCAGCAGAGAATCAGTCTTCATATCATAGCAGAGAATCAGGCTTCACGTCAGCCACCAATGCAACAGTCCATTGTCAGATATTTAGGCCCAGCACCCAGGCAGAGGAGAGAGGTCCCGTAACAGAGAATCTGGCTTCATGTCAGCAGAGAATCAGTCTTCATATCATAGCAGAGAATCAAGTTGAGATATAACCTCCTGGCACACTGGAAGTAATCAATTGGAGTCGGGTTCCCACCCCGTATAATAATAATAGAAAAACTCCAGTTGTTTTGTGAATCAAATGGTTTTCTGTTTATTTTGACATGCGGCTTCAAAGTGACGTTTCGGCCTAGATGGCCTTTATCAAACCAATGCCGCTGTGGGAGGCTGTATCAAATCTTTTGATACAGCCTCCCACAGCGGCATTGGTTTGATAAAGGCCATCTAGGCCGAAACGTCACTTTGAAGCCGCATGTCAAAATAAACAGAAAACCATTTGATTCACAAAACAACTGGAGTTTTTCTATTATTATAGCAGAGAATCAGGCTTCACGTCACCCACCACTGCAACAGTCCATTTTCGTAAATTTAGGCCCAGCACCCAGGCAGAGGAGAGAGGTCCCGTAACAGACAATCTGGCTTCATGTCAGCAGAGAATCAGTCTTCATATCATAGCAGAGAATCAGGCTTCACGTCAGCCACCAATGCAACAGTCCATTGTCAGATATTTAGGCCCAGCACCCAGGCAGAGGAGAGAGGTCCCGTAACAGACAATCTGGCTTCATGTCAGCAGAGAATCAGTCTTCATATCATAGCAGAGAATCAGGCTTCACGTCAGCCACCAATGCAACAGTCCATTGTCAGATATTTAGGCCCAGCACCCAGGCAGAGGAGAGAGGTCCCGTAACAGAGAATCTGGCTTCATGTCAGCAGAGAATCAGTCTTCATGTCATAGCAGAGAATCAGGCTTCACGTCACCCACCACTGCAACAGTCCATTTTCATAAATTTAGGCCCAGCACCCAGGCAGAGGAGAGAGGTCCCGTAACAGACAATCTGGCTTCATGTCAGCAGAGAATTAGTCTGCATGTCATAGCAGAGAATCAGGCTTCACGTCAGCCACCACTGCAACAGTCCATTGGCATATATTTAGGCCCAGCACACAGGCAGAGGAGAGAGGTCCCGTAACAGAGGATCTGGCTTCATGTCAGCAGAGAATCAGTCTGCATGTAATAGCAGAAAATCAGGCTTCACGTCAGCCACCACTGCAACAGTCCATTGTCAGATATTTAGGCCCAGCACCCAAGCAGAGGAGAGAGGTCCCGTAACAGAGGATCTGGCTTCATGTCAGCAGAGAATCAGTCTGCATGTCATAGCAGAAAATCAGGCTTCACGTCAGCCACCACTGCAACAGTCCATTGTCAGATATTTAGGCCCAGCACCCAAGCAGAGGAGAGAGGTCCCGTAACAGAGAATCTGTCTTCAAGTCAGCAGAGAATTAGTCTGCATGTCATAGCAGAAAATCAGGCTTCACGTCACCCAACATTGGAACAGTCCATTGGCATATATTTAGGCCCCGGCACCCAGACAGTTCATTCAACTTTGGGTAGCCTCGCAATATAATGGTAAAATGAAAATAAAAATAGGATTGAATGAGGAAGTGCCCTGGAGTCCAATAATATATGGTTAAGGGGAGGTAGTTAATGTCTAATCTGGACAAGGGACGGACAGGTCCTGTGGGATCCATGCCTGGTTCATTTTTATGAACGTCAGCTTGTCCACATTGGCTGTAGACAGGCGGCTGCGTTTGTCTGTAATGACGCCCCCTGCCGTGCTGAATACACGTTCAGACAAAATGCTGGCCGCCGGGCAGGCCAGCACCTCCAAGGCATAAAAGGCTAGCTCTGGCCACGTGGACAATTTAGAGACCCAGAAGTTGAATGGGGCCGAACCATCAGTCAGTACGTGGAGGGGTGTGCACAAGTACTGTTCCACCATGTTAGTGAAATGTTGCCTCCTGCTAACACGTTGCGTATCAGGTGGTGGTGCAGTTAGCTGTGGCGTGTTGACAAAAGTTTTCCATATCTCTGCCATGCTAACCCTGCCCTCAGAGGAGCTGGCCGTGACACAGCTGCCTTGGCTACCTCTTGCTCCTCCTCTGCCTTGGCCTTGGGCTTCCACTTGTTCCCCTGTGACATTTGGGAATTCTCTCAGTAGCGCGTCTACCAACGTGCGCTTGTACTCGCGCATCTTCCTATCACGCTCCAGTGCAGAAAGTAAGGTGGGCACATTGTCTTTGTAGCGTGGATCCAGCAGGGTGGCAACCCAGTAGTCCGCACACGTTAAAATGTGGGCAACTCTGCTGTCGTTGCGCAGGCACTGCAGCATGTAGTCGCTCATGTGTGCCAGGCTGCCCAGGGGTAAGGACAAGCTGTCCTCTGTGGGAGGCATATCGTCATCGTCCTGCCTTTCCCCCCAGCCACGCACCAGTGATGGACCCGAGCTGCGTTGGGTGCCACCCCGCTGTGACCATGCTTCATCCTCATCCTCCTCCTCCTCCTCCTCATCCTCGTCCTCCTCCAGTAGTGGGCCCTGGCTGGCCACATTTGTACCTGGCCTCTGCTGTTGCCAAAAACCTCCCTCTGAGTCACTTCGAAGAGACTGGCCTGAAAGTGCTAAAAATGACCCCTCTTCCTCCTCCTCCTCCTGGGCCACCTCCTCTTCCATCATCGCCCTAATTGTTTTCTCAAGGAGACATAGAAGTGGTATTGTAACGCTGATAACGGCGTCATCGCCACTGGCCATGTTGGTGGAGTACTCGAAACAGCGCAACAGGGCACACAGGTCTCGCATGGAGGCCCAGTCATTGGTGGTGAAGTGGTGCTGTTCTGTAGTGCGACTGACCCGTGCGTGCTGCAGCTGAAACTCCACTATGGCCTGCTGCTGCTCGCACAGTCTGTCCAGCATGTACAAGGTGGAGTTCCACCTGGTGGGCACGTCGCATATGAGGCGGTGAGCGGGAAGGCCGAAGTTACGCTGTAGCGCAGACAGGCGAGCAGCAGCAGGATGTGAACGCCGGAAGCGCGAACAGACGGCCCGCACTTTATGCAGCAGCTCTGACATGTCGGGGTAGTTGTGAATGAACTTCTGCACCACCAAATTCAGCACATGCGCCAAGCAAGGGATGTGCGTCAAACCGGCTAGTCCCAGAGCTGCAACGAGATTTCGCCCATTATCACACACCACCAGGCCGGGCTTGAGGCTCACCGGCAGCAACCACTCGTCGGTCTGTTGTTCTATACCCCGCCACAACTCCTGTGCGGTGTGGGGCCTGTCCCCCAAACATATGAGTTTCAGAATGGCCTGCTGACGTTTACCCCGGGCTGTGCTGAAGTTGGTGGTGAAGGTGTGTGGCTGACTAGATGAGCAGGTGGAAGAAAAGGAGGAGGAAGTCGAGTAGGAGGAGGTGGCAACAGGAGGCAAAGAATGTTGCCCTGCGATCCTTGGCGGCGGAAGGACGTGCGCCAAACAGCTCTCCGCCTGGGGCCCAGCTGCCACTACATTTACCCAGTGTGCAGTTAGGGAGATATAGCGTCCCTGGCCGTGCTTACTGGTCCACGTATCTGTGGTTAGGTGGACCTTGCCACAGATGGCGTTGCGCAGTGCACACTTGATTTTATCGGATACTTGGTTGTGCAGGGAAGGCACGGCTCTCTTGGAGAAGTAGTGCCGGCTGGGAACAACATACTGTGGGA